>NC_030439.2:13847842-14447842 GCF_001660625.3 Ictalurus punctatus | reverse complement strand
GAAACCTACAGGAAGGTAGATCTCAAGTAAGAGGGTTGGTGACCAGTGGTATACACAATGTAAGACAGACGTGTAATGAGTTTCCAGAAACCCTACAGTGGTGCCCTAGCTCTAGTGTACACTTCCAGAACAGTGAAAGAACCATAGTGTGAGCTTCTTCTCCATCAGCAAGCCCAGCACCAGCCTGTTATTATAAAGCTAATAAAAGCATCAATGCTTACATTAGTGTAATTACAGTGTCATGTGACGGAGCAGCCCAAAGAAGGTTTGCATGATGAATCCAGGCGTGCATCAGTCAGAGAAATCCCCCAAGCACTTTTCACTTTCAGAGGCTGTGAGATGTGTGTGTGTGTGTGTGTGTGTGTGTGTGTGTGTGTGTGTGTGTGTACTGAATGAAACGTACGGAGGAGGAGCGTGTGCCGTTTACACAAGTGCAACAAACGACAAAAACAACCAGCAAGGGAAGGCTCGTCTGTTGCCATGGCAGCCAATTAGCCATGGTCGCTTTTTCTGGACCTTGAGGATAATTTATTTAGTTTCCATGTGTTTGGATTGAAAAGAGACGAAAGGAGATGAAAGAAAAGGACAAACGAAGGAAGAAAAATGAAATCTGAGTGTTGTATGTAACAAGGCTAAATGAATGTCAGGAACAGCAGGAATCAGTGAGGATTACAACAAGCCCAATAATCAGACACAATCCTTTAAATCATTTCCCCATGAATGGTGGGGTAGTAACCTGAAAAATGAAAACGCCTAGCAAACTAACAAGCTAACAATCTTGAGCCCTAACTATTAGGAGGAGATTTTGTTTGTCAGAAGAATCTATCCACCCATGTGTACAGATACAAGCTCTCAGAGTAGCTCTGACTCCCTCAGTACACAGCTCCAATCTCCCAGACCACCTGCTGAAGCTCTTCAGGCTTCCCACACACACGCACACACAGACACACACACACACACACACATACACACTCTCTCTCTCTTCAGAAGTGCTGCCTACAACACTTTAGCTGTATGTTTTTTCCCCTTCACACAATTTTTTTTCCGTTTAACTTCTCTTCTCTCTCTCTCTTTCCATATTTCCTTCTCCACTTCTTATTCCTTCCAAAACCCTGCACTTATATAATATACCGCGGGACTGTGCATCACAACAGGTGGTGATTTTTTTTTTTACATAGTTTACAAAAATTAAAGCATAGATAGTGGACCTACACTCAGTCATAATTTCCTTTCAAATTCAAAGTTAGAACAACAATAATTCATCACTGTCCAACTGCATACAAACACCAATACAGCTGCCAGAACCAATTTTACTCCTAGAACTTCATTTGAATTTCACTTTTTGGTTCAATTCCCCTTGTGTCCCGTTTGGAATAAACACCACATCAGATATGGCATATTTTTCTCCACATATCTGGTTTTTTTGCACTTCCCAGTACTCATTCATGCAATCGTCCAATCATGTTGCAGCAGCGCAGTGCATAAAATCATGCAAATACAGGTCAAGAACTTCAGTTTATGTTCACATCAAACATCAGAATGGGGAAAATATGTGATCTGAGTGACTTGAACCATGGCATTGATGTTAGTTCAAGATCAGAAACTGCTGATCTACTGGAATTTTTACACACAACAGTCTCAAGAGTTTATTCAGGATAGTGTAAAGAAAAAAACATCCAGTGAGCAACAAGGACAATGCCTTGTTGATGACAGTCATCAGAAGAGAATGGTGACTGGTTTGAGCTGACATAAAGGCTATGATAACTCAAATAACCACTCTTTACAACCATACTGTGCAGAAAAGCATCTCAGAAGGCAGAACATGCCAAACCTTCAGGTGTAAAGGCTCCAACAGCAGACCACATTGGGTTCCACTTATATCTTTTTTTTTTAATTGCACCATCTGACGTAAGCATAGAGTATAAAGGCTCCATTAAATAGGTACAAATGAAAACCTTGGATAAAAGTCAGTTAAATGCGCATGACTTCACAGAAATGCATGCATGATAAGTCATTGTGGAATTATGCATGATTATGTGTAATTATGTTTCACTGATGTTTATTTGGTGTGTAATCACACAATGCTGCCTATACAGTCTGGTCCATAGTATTTAAACAGTGACACAATTTTGGTAATTTTGCCTTGGTACACCACCATAGTGGATTTGAAATGAAGCAATCAAAATGTGATAGAAGTCTAGACTTTCAGCTTTAATTCAAGGGGTTTAAAATTTTGCATGAACTGTTTAGGAATTATAGCCATTGACCCCACCATTTTCCCCTCCATTTTCACAGGTTCAAAAGTATTGGACAATTGACTGATAAGCAGTTTCATGGTTAGGTGTGGTAAGTTTCCTCATTAGGCCTCGAGTTGACTCCAAGTGTTGAATTTAGATTGGGTAGCTGTTCACAGAACCGACCGTATGTCTCGCCCCAATCAAGTAGATAGGAGTCTGGTGTTGTATGACTGAAAATAACTGTCTGGGAATGTTGCCAAATGGCTACCGTGTGCATAGACTTTACTAGAAGTACTTTGGAAGCACCTGGGGTCTGTGTGTAGCGCACAGGCCAGTGGGAGTGTCTTTGAATAGCATAAATGAACAAATGGATGCCTATAACTTTTTCTTTACACTTGAAGAATTTCATATATGGACTCAAGGACATGCCCATCATCCTATCTATAGTATAAAGGACATAATGTGGCCACTCAGGGCTGCTCTTAATTCCACACACACACACATACATATACATACATACATACATACATATATATATACATATATATATATATATATATATATATATATATATATATATATATATATATATATATATATACATTCCACAAAATCACGACCATGTTCCCCTCTGTGGTATGATATTATAGACTCATTAAGATTAAAAGCAATTAAATAAATATTTGGAATTTGACAGCCTTAGATTGTACGTACATGAGACATGGAGACAGCATACGCACTTATATAAAGCATTGCCACATTAGATCCCTTTAAACCCTGTACTGTAACTGTCATACAACAGTGAACACACACACACACACAAACTTCTACTATCATCAGACATGCTGCTCATAGGCATGATACATATCATAAGTGTGGCTCTTACAGAAGCAGGATGACTCATTAGCTATGTGAGCAGACAAACCGGCATGCACAGAGGCCCAGCAGTACACAGAATGCCTGAAGACATTAATGCCCACAGTAATGACCACACACTGAGGCATGCTGGGAGATGAATGGCTACAGATTAACTTCATGCATGTTATAATGTGCTGCCCTGGGAAACAGCACATTATGACATGGGGAAAGTGTCTGAGCACTTCATTGCTTTATTATAAGAAAAGTTGTATGAGACTTTATTGCATTTCTCTGTGGGTGAGAAAAAGTGCGTGTGCTTGTGTGATGTACATTCCTGAGTAGTGTCTGTGTGTGTGTGTGTGTGTGTGTGTGTGTGTGTGTGTGTGTGTGTGTGTGTGTGTGTGTGTGCTCTGCCTCTCCCAGATGAATACAGTACTGTGAGAGAAGGAGTGAGAGCAGAAGCAACAACCAAGCTAACAGCACCTCAGAGCTGTCACACTTTCTTCATCTCTCTCGCTCTCTCTCACACTGTCACTCTCTCTCTCTTTCTCTCTCTCCAAGCCAGGTTTGAGGGTGTAACTAGAAATGAGTGTTAGGTAGGTCCTTGATGTCAGCCAACTCGTGAACACACACATGCATTTGTCTTACTATTCTTGCGAACACCTTCCACTGGCATAATTATTAATGAAACTAATTATAACAGCACATACACCTAAATATAATCCTGAATAAAAACTGTAGTTTTAGGTTTCTTTTAAGGTGTTTTCCTCATGGGGACCGGCCAAATGTTTCCACAAGGTCAAAACTGTCGGATAACGCCTAACCTTGTGAGGACATCTGGTCCTCACTGAGATATAAAAACATGCCCAGATACACACATTCTGCACAAGGGTGGGGAAATAAAAGTGGCAGAAAACACTCTGCACTTTGCACTGCTACATGATGCATATCTGTCACTGTACAACAGGAGCAGCTACACTGCAAAAAAAACAGCATCTTAGCAAGTTATTTTTATTATAAGATTACAATAAACCAGATATAAGATTATTAAACGTATTTCAAGCCATTTGTTCTCATTTCAAGATTGAAATAGTCTTGTTCTATAGGCAGATAATTTTGCTCATTTTAGGAATTTATTTATAGAAAGAATCAAAGTTATCTGCCAATAGAATCTTGAATCTTGAAATGAATACAAATGTCTTGAAATAAGTTTAATAATCGTATATTTGGTTTATTTTAATCTTATAATAGAAAATACTAGATCAATTTGACTATATCTAAGATACTTTCACTTGCTAGGATGACCTTTTTGCTGTGTACATGGTGAGCTTATTCTACCGTACAGTTTTATAAACTTTACATTAATGGCACTATGATGCCACTTACCAAATACCGGTCGTGATGTGGATGACACACACCTTCTTCACTCTTGCTTCCACTAACACTTTCCCCCAATGCATTCCTCCACTCCTGTTGCTCAAACAGCATCACCTACACCCCAGTGCAGTGACTACTATTGTTGTCGATTGTTTAGATCACTTGAGAAACGGTAGTAACCAAAATGTATAACATACAGCCCACACTGCACAAACTGACATCTTAGTAAGTGAAAATATCTTGAATTTAGACATTTATATAGTATTTCCTATTATAAGATTACAATTAACCAAATATAAGTTTATTAAACCTATTTCTAGACGTTTTTTAATCATATGCGCAGGGTTACCTCTGGATACTCCGGTTTCGTCCCCCAGTCCAAAGACATGCGTTGTAGGCTGATTGGCATCTCTACATTGTTAATAGAGTGTGAATGGGTGTGTGAGTGTGTGTGATTGTGCCCTGCGATGGGCTGGCACCTCGTCCAGGGTGTCCCCCTCCTCGTGCCCCAAGTCCCCTGGGATCCCCTGCTCAAGGCTCTCTGCAACCATGTGTAGGATAAACGGTACAGAAAATGGATGGAAGGATGGACAGTAAGCTTATATTTGGTTTGCTGTACTAGGAAATACTATATAAATTTGACTATAGTCAAGACATTTTCACTTGCTCAGATATTTTTGCAGTGTCCTTTTGTTCAAAATATTTTAAAGTTTGATTCAAATGTTGCATGCTAGGCTTTGTAATAGCTTCGCTAGCAGATTAGCAAAGCATGCTAACTATATTAGCCACTCGCCAGAGTCACCAAAGTCTGCTACTTTATTCCAAAGTTTGTAATGTCTCTATGGACATTAAACGAGAGGACAAGATAAAACCATGGTTATAAGTATTTCTTTCGGTTTTGGAAGAAACATGGAAACAAACAGGAAATGGGAACTAACTGTAGGTAGGAACTAAATTTGTGAAACGTCAGACCATGTGTATGATAGGACATTTTGTCTCTTGCTGCTGTTGATGAAATTGCAACGCTGTGTTGTATATGTACATAAAGAAAATTTACGGTCGACTGTCGCTTTGTTGCTTGCTAGTGTGAATGTAATGTAAAAAAACACATACATAAACATCCACTCAGAAACATCACAGATGAGCTGCCACACAGCGTGGAGTATTGCTCAGTCCTAGACACCTGCTGTGGGTTTCTTAATGTGTCCAAAAGCACAGGACCAAACTGCAGCAGAGCCCCATGAGCACTTGCTCACCTCATTGTGGGTGGATGGGTGAACACGCAACTGCACTCCATGTGGCCTTGCTTGGCTTCATTGTGGCTCTCTGGGGCTGTAGCAGGCCAGACAAAGCAGCGGGCAGTCTGTGGGAATTGCTTTAAGGACACTGCTGCGCTCCACAATAGCCCACTCTGAACCCCACAAGGCTGACTAATGAATACACTGCCTGTTCAATCAAATACACTCGATATTTTCTAGAAATATTCTCTAGTTTTAAAAAAAATTCCACAGTTTACAGTTTAATGCCGACTGACGCAAATCATTTGCAGATACATTTAGTTGGATCAATCAGAAAACCTCTTTTCTTGTAGTATATTTTCAGTATGAGACCATTTGAAGACAACTGATTATACATGCAAAGTAAAAATAAATAAATAACCTCAGTGTATTGTAAAGTCTTAAATAAGGCATCTTCACACACCACCATAATATGACAAGAGAAATTGATGGTGAGGATTATTTGTTATCTTGGGAGCCTTTTTGTGTGATCGTTCATTCGTGGCACATCAAACATTTAGATAACACTGAGCTAATAAACTGGAGAATAGCAGGCCACCCTTTCCAACCCCCCACCAGCCGTCTTCTCTATAAACAGGATGAAATCTGATAGCATGCGAACCATATGACCTGGCGCAGAAAGAAAAAGACAGAGAGAGACAGAAGGGTGAAAGACTGACTGCTCTGGACTGGGTCATGCTCAAAACTGCAGCTCACAGGCTGTGCTTCAGGTTGATCTAAGTGCTAGATTAATAAATAAGAAGTTGTCGTTCTTTTAGTCGAATGATTAGTTCATCGTTCAAATCTTGTTTTTACCAATGACCACTTTATTAGGAACTCCTGCACACCAGCTCATTCAAGCAATTATCCAGCCAGCCAATCATGTGGCAGCAGTGCAATGCATCAAATCATACAGATACAGGTGAAGAGTTTCAGGTAAATGTTCAAACAATCTGTGGCATGGTTGTTGGTGCCAGATGGGCTGGTTTGAATATTTAAAGAAAAATCTGCTGGGATTTTCATACATAACAGTATCTAGAGCAGCGGTCATCAAGCATCTTCACTGAGATCTACTTTCCTGCAAATTTCATCTCCAATCAAAATCTAACAAACCTGTTTAAGTTGATCAAGAACTTCTTAAGGCAATGATTACTGTAGATGCTGAGGTGGGCACGATTACGGATTTACGAAGCAAAAGTCTTGAGCAAAGTAGATCTCCAGGAACAGGGTTGGTGACCACTGCTCTAAAGTTGACACAGAATGGTGCGAAAAAAACAAAAAACATCCAGTGAGCAGCAGGTCTGTAGCGGAAATGCCTTGTTGATGAGAGAATAAGAGCCAAATAATGGGCAGACTGGTTTGAGCTGACAGGAAGTCTAGAGTAACTCAAATAACCACTCGTTACAACCAAGGTGAGCAGATCAGAATGCACAACGTGTCAAACCTTGATGTGGATAGGCTGTCAACTCCTCCACTGGGCACAGGCTCCCCGAAACGGGACAGCTGAAGATTAGAATAATGTCACCTGGTAAAAACATTAACATCTTGACACGTCTCGACTGTGGATGTAGCATTTTCTGTTGATGTGGGATTGTGTTTCTGATGATGGCTCGTGATGGTGAAATATATCATCCTGTGCAAAGTGTTGATCTACGTTCACTTTATGTACAACTAGTTAGGATGCTCCTAAAAACAAACTTCTCTCAACAAACATTTCGGGATTGACTTTATACCCTGACTTGTGCTGCAGCCTGCCCCTGGGATTTCTCACAACTTCTAGTTAAAATCAGAATTTTAACTGCTGAACCACCTTGTCATTCCTTGCCATACTCCTGTTAAGTTATATGTTGACAGTATACATCTGATGACATCCTTCATGCAAAGTCATTTAGTCAATTCTCTTGTCAGGACAGTCTGACACTTCACGTCATCACACAAAGAAGCAAATCTGAAGCAGAATAGAATCAGCATGAGCCATGTACTGTACCTGAGAGATAAGGTTCTGAGCTTACATCAGAGCTAGTACAAGGTACAAGAGAAAGTGGAAAACTTGATTTTATATAAGGTATTCATTATTCTCTGTGTAAAATCTTCCCTAATCTCCTCAAAGGTAAATAAAGTCCATTCCACTGAATTCAAGTACATTTTATGGTGTGAGGTACACGTCTACATTATAAGTTATATACCAATCCTTTCTCTTGTACAATTTCTTCAATATTTGACAAACCAATTGGGATCACATTTTAAGGTGAATTATTTCACTTTCCTTTCTTGCAATTCTCAAAGGTACTGCAAGACCTGAAAGCCCAAGAGTATGAAAGCCCATACTCAATAATGAATGTACAGGTTTTGAGCATGTTAGATTGTAATGTGGGTAATGTGAGAAATGGAGTGTGTGTATGTGTGTGTTTTTGTGTGTGTATGTGTGTGGTTCCTACTCAGCAGGTCCTGGCTATCCCTCTGACAGCCCCGCGACGCCTACTGAAGGTCAGCGTGTCACCTTCCACAAGGCAAGCGTGCAACTCCTTACCCGCAGCGATTGTTTGCAGGGATAATATAGCGCTTAATGGATTTTCTAAGAACAACGCTTTACAATCATGAGCGTTTACAATGGCGGTGAAAAATCTGATGTTGCTGCAGAAATACGAGACATTTCATAGGAATGGTATTGCCTGTGAACCGTTGAAAATGTTGGAGAGCTTGCACGTGGCCCAAGGATATAGCATGCAGTAAATGTAAAAATGTTATCTCACTGCTGTATTCGCTGTATTTGAGTTAAAAATTCGCATTCGCAATTGCAAATATTTTGTAGTCTAATACTAGACACAATATCAGTAAAGGTAAATCGTCTTAAGAAAATATGTATGAAACAGATTAGGTACCGCATGTATGTTTATGAATCTGAGATTTTCAAGCACACGCACACTATGCAAGGAATAAAAAATAATGAGTATTGGTGTTAAAGGAAAATAATTGATGATAACCTGGTGTGAGTGAAACTGAAGTCTGGAACTGTTTACTCCTCTTGTACCCAAGTAATTTGTCAGTGGTTACAATCCGTTTATAGTTACATTTAATGTCGTGTTATAACTGCTATGAACAGTCATCCCTTCAGCCAGCCTGGTTTTAGCTCAACTTGTGAGACCCTCTGTCCTGAAAACGTTCCCATAGCGGAAACCTTGCTGTCTGTTACAAAGTACTGACACTGGAGACTCCTTCCACAAGCATTAACTAAACATCTCCTTACAGAAAGCTTCACTGTATCAATGATCATGCATGTTCTTTGATTTAAAAAAAACAACAAAAAAACAAAAAAGATTTTGCCAAATCTGTATTTTATTATTAAATTTAGATTTTGTGGAGCATCTGCTATAAATATCCCGGAATGAGTTATTACCATAGAAACAATAATGTATTATGAAGACCGCATTAATATAAAGCTGTGCATCTAAGCATCTAACCAATCAGATTTGAAAATATAACAGTGCTGCGATATAAATACCCACTCATTCACTTTCACTAACCCCTTTACCCGGGTTTAGCAGTTTTTCTCCCTGTGGGTAAAGTGTAGAATATTAGTAAAGTCTCCTCACTGTAATCTCACCACAGCTAAGAGCATCGCTGCTTCATTTCTAACAGCAACCTGGAAAACATTAAGTCACTTTCCATTAGCTGTCTGATATTTTTTCAGCCTGGCCAGATGGGAGGTGGCTCAAGGTGCAATGACACATCACTCTGAGAACTAGAGGTCTGCCGCAGACTTCAGAGGAAATTCCCACTCACTGATGTGCTCTGGGTGGTCCGATCACAGCAAGAAGCATAGATCTGAAGCTAAAAACCACAGGACAGTTCAGAGTTACTGTCTTTCTGAACACAAGTCAGCATGTTAACCTTAAATCTGAAATCAACCACTTTTAAGACAAAATTCTCATTCTGATGTCATTTTCCATCAAATTGCAACAGCATCTGCCTGTCTGTAAATTTATTCTCAGTATTAGAATATGGTTAAATAGTATCACGTCATGTCTCACCTGCTTCTACTTCTCCAAACCTCCAGCTATCAATATGGCTCTGGTACATCCAATCAAACCTGAATGGGATAAACCTGATAAAGCTGTACATCATTTCTCATCCACATCTTCATTTTCATTCAGAAGTATTCAAGCTGATCACTACAGTTTGAACAGGTTTGTTGAAAAAGTCAGCCTTGAACTGAACTGTATATTGGAGGGAGAAAAAAAGTTGATCCGATCCAGTAACAAATGGAAAAGAGGGGAATTTTTTGGAACTGTAAATCTTTACATATAAAGAGACTTGCTTGTATTTTTTGTTAGGAATGATTTTTAAAATATTATTTATACTTTATTTACCATGTATTGTTCCCTGAATTATTATTATTATTATTATTATTATTATTATTATTATTATTAAATGTTATCCAATCATTTTAAAGCTTAGTAGATTTTATAGGAAAAAAATATTGGATTTGTATCTGTATCAGCTGATACTCACGGATTCATCATCAGTATCAGTATTTAAATATGTTTATTGAATGTATGTACAACCTCAGAAAATCTGATTTATATATAAGCAAAATAACATTATGCTAACCTTAAAATTGTTAGGGTTGTCACGGTACAGGTAGAAAAAAGTAATGGTTTCCAGTTTATGTTGATTTTAAAGGTGCTAGATTAAAGCCAGCTACTGTATAGTGCTACAATATTAACAAGATTATGTGCAAATTTTCTTTTAATTAGATAAATCTTAAGTAAAAATTAAGCCTGATAACTCAATCATTAATAAAATGCAGATGAGCTAATATGTGTAGTGGCCTGGGAAAACTTTTCACCTGGTGACATTTCCAATTTTTCTACAATATTTTACTACAAACCAAGGCTGTGAGATATGACAAAAATATCATATCATAATACTTGTGTATACATCTATGATACACAATGCATATCACGATGCATAGCTAACAAACTGTCTGCAAAACAGTAGTAAAATAAACAAAAAACTGTTAAAGTGAGTTTGACGATAGTTTTCTTTAATGCCTTCAAAGATAAAGATTAATTAAAATATTTTTTAAATGTCAAATCAAGGGCATCCATTCACTACTATTTAATTTGTAATTATTAAAAACATACAATAATACATCAACATACCAACGATATCTCAGAAAAGTGTATCGTGGTATCATGATATCAATATTATATCGCCCAGCCCTATTCCAAACAGAAAAATGTTTCTTTTTGGAATCTTGTGTTAACAAATAAGTTTCTTTTTAAAAGTCAGGTTACCCAAAAAAAAGTGAAAAGGGAGAAAGAATTAATTCTGATTGCATCATGGATATTTGACAGCCAATTTCTGATAACAACCTGAGTCGATTAGGCTTAGGTCCATTTCTCTATGGAATGTTAATATCAAACACCTTGATGAAAGTTGTAGGCAGATGCACAGTATCCAACATGATCATATTATTTGATTAAATATATTTATGGCTTCTTAAAGAAGAGGTGTCAAAGTATGTAACAGGCAGAAATCCCTTTAGGCTGACAATTGCCACAAACAGTTTTGCACTCAAGTCTCCATCAGTGAACAGTGGATAAGTTCAACAAAACAGACTTTATGTGAAAACTGTAATGAATTTCCTGGTTACACAGCTGCACTATTTGACCATGTAGTATTAGCACAGTTATAGAAGGGATTTATTTATAATCGCACTATCCGGTGTCACCCAGATGAGGATGGGTTCCCTATTGCGTCTGGTTCCTCTCAAGATTTCTTCCTCATATCGTCTCAGGGAGTCTTTCCTCGCCACCGTCGCCTCTAGCTTGCTCATTAGGGATAAATTTATACATTTAAAATCTATATCCTGAAGTTATACTTTTCTTTAAAGCTTCTTTGGGACAATATCTATTGTTAAAAGCGCTATACAAATAAAACTGAATTGAAATCAAAACCTATATTCTGGCCAAAACCCAGCCGTTCTGTTTTCCAGACTTCAGCCACAGCAACATCTGATGGGTTTTCCCAGTCTACCATACACATTCATGCTCAAAGATTCAACAATGACTTCATCACTTTTTGTAATTGTGTGCTTTCTCTGAAAGTCCAGAACCTATTGCTAACAAACACTTCCCATGAACAGAAGTGACCTGCTATTGAAAGTGTTCATGGCGGCAGTGTTAACCCCAGGGAGATCTGGAACTCTGAGCTCTTATTCCATGAGAACACAAGAACACCAACAACTGGCCTGGGGATACAAAACAGGTGTCTGTTTTACTGCCGGAGAAAGTATGATGTGTAAATGTGTGTGACTAAGGGTTCACAAGTTAAAGAGAAGACAGTAACACAACAGCATTCTCTCTCTCTCTCTCTCTGTCCAGTGCTTTACTCAGAGCCGTGAGCGTCCACATGGCTTTAAGTGGAGAAGGAGAGAAAGAGTGAGCCACAATGGAATGCCTCTGCTCCGCTTGCCAAGAACACTTTTCCCATGCATTAGAGAGCCAAGACTTCCCTCAGCCAGCCAAGAATAGCACCACTGTCCTGACACACTCACTGAGGCCTACACATGCACACGCATCCCTCATGTCTGGAGTAACAGAGCTCTTAAAGGCCCACCGGGTGCTTTCCATAAACTATAAATGAGATCTCGATCTTAAAAGGGCAGGTGGACAGTGCAAAAAAAAAAAAACCCCAAAAAGACACAGTACTCCACATTAGTTGTGAGTTATGAGTTAATAGACGGCTTGCTGAAAGTTAAAATAAGCATAGTGCATGTGAAAGTCCTAGTTATAAATTTCCCCACGATTCGTTCCGAGTTGCCAAATACAGATTGTGGTAAACACGTATTTTTATTGCATGATGTACTGCTTAGAGATCACCAATGCACATTAGGGAAGTCTCTAAAGTTTCTTACTGTACTTAAGTCTCATTTTGCAGATCTGTACTTGAGTTTTTCCTTCACCTAAAAGTTCGAGAGTGCTACCCAGTCCTGTTTTTTCACGGCCCAGAAAACTAAGCAACAAGGCTAAAAAGTGTTAGTTAAGATACTGTTAAGCTACTTAGCTAGTTAAGTGCATTAATACGAACTAAGAGCAGGTGCGTACTTAGCGCCAGGCAAAGCTAGGCCACTGCCTTGGACCCCCAGAAGCCAAGGGCCCCTAAAAAATGCAAACTTTTATATATTTTTTTATTATTAATGCTAAGTAACGTATGCTCTTATTTCAGTAGCATCAATGCAAGCCCTCTTCTCCAACCCCAACTGAATAGAGCCCCATTCCTATATTTTTCCTCGGGCCCCCATATCACCAAATCCGCCCCAAAGAATATAGGAGTATTATATTCTTCTTACAAAGTATTGAATGTAACCCATCATGTTTTGTGACCTTGACACAAAGTCAAGCAATTTATCCACAGTGTTCTGTCCTCGCATCGTACATAAATATTATTGTTCAAATCTGTCTGTTTTGCTTGCTATTTCTTTGGTATTTTCACATACCTACATGTTGCTAATGCTGAAAAGACAGTCTGTCATCTGTGTGCACAAATTAACGTCAACCAGACCGTACCTTAGCTGATGTGTGTAGTGCAGCAGGCAGTGGGATTCTGAAGCTGCACTATAGATACAGCATCAAGATGCATCGCACCACCGTGAATTTTCAACTATTAACAAAAAAAATGAAAGACCCAAACACAAAATCTGCTTGTCCCAGGTGCAAACGCTAATGATCTGCCCACCACCCGTAATACTTTTGACTACAGTTCAGAAGAAAAATCGATATGTTCCACTCACTACGTCTGTAAAGTTATCAGTCAGCTTCCTTTAAATATCTAAGGGACGTGATGGCACGAATGAGTCTTACTGCTACATGCACTTTGTATTTATCAATTGTATTGTGACAGCTACACTATATGGCCAAAAGTTTGTGGACACCTGACCATAACACCCATGTGTGGTTTTTCTTCAAACTGTTGCCACAATGTTGGAAGCACACAACTGTCTAGAATGTCTATGTTTGCTGTAGCATTGCAATTTTCCGTCACTGGAACTAAGAAGCCCAAACCTGTTTCAGCATGACAGTGCGCCTATGCATGAAGTGAGCTCCATGAAGACATGGTTTGCCAAGGCTGATGTGGAACAACTTGATGTGGAATGTCCTGCACAGAGCTCTGACCTCAAATGCACTGAACACCTCTGGGATGAACTAGAACTAACCAAACATCACTGCCTGATCTCACTAATGCTCTTGTGACTGAATGAGCACAAATCCCCACAGCCACACTCCAAAATCTAATGGAAAGCCTTCTAAGAAGAGCTGAGGTTATTATAACACCAAAAGGGGTGACCAACTCTGTCCACACACTTTTGGCATTCAGCTAGTTTGTATGGTCAGAGTTATCATCATGCTAGCTAACATTTGCGATATTAGGAATATAGCTGTTGTTAGTTAGCCTTTGGCAATGTTTTCCCACGTTCCCCAGTTCTTTGGTGTAAAAGGCATTAATTTAACATCAGTCATTAAAATGGGTCTGTGATCAGCTCTCTTTTGTGATTCTTTCTTGTACTTTATTTATTTTCCTACTTTATGTGTTTATATGTATTTTAATTTGAGTGAATAATTTGAAGCTGTACTTCAGATGGTTAGTTGCACTTTTACCTGAATGTGGGTTCATTTACCACCTCTGTACAAATGTTAATTCTCCTTGTGGCTTGTAATCTAATTTGGAACATGCACTGAACCCATGAGGGACGCAACAGATGACCGAGTGCAACAATAATCGGGAAAATGAAACACTGTCTCTGAAGAAAAAAAAATCGTCTGGCCTTCCTGCACAGTGTAGGAAAAAAAGAAAACAAACACACTATGTTTTAGAGCTTTAAACTTCAGAGAAAATATCAAGAGAGCAAGAAGAGAACCAATAGCAGTGTGATTAATTGCTATGCTTCACCACACACCTTCAGAGGCCAGTGCCCTTTCACTGAAGAAGAGACTGTACTTAAGCCCCTCTGGCAGAGTAGAGCTCTACAAAACCAGAGGAGAGAGAGAGAGAGAGAGAGAGAGAGAGAGAGAGAGAGAGAGAGAGAGAGAGAGAGAGAGAGAGAGAGAGAGAGAGAATCATTGAAATCATCTACAAACATTGTACGTCTCCTTTCACTGAAGAAGAGACTGTACTTAGGCCCCTCTAGGGGCTCTAGAAAACCAGAAAAGAGAGAGAGAGAGAGAGAGAGAGAGAAAGAGAGAGAGAGAGAGAGAGAGAGAGAGAGAGAGAGAGAGAGAGAGAATAATTGAAACCATAGACACACTTTTGTACATCCCCTGATCATCAAAAGTGTCAGACAACACACATTTCCATTGTCCAAAGTACATGCTGACACCCCCCCCCCCCCCCCCCCCCCCCCCCCCCCACACACACACACACACAGCAGGAGGCAGCCTTGGCATTCACTCACCCAGACCAATCAACACCCAACCAGAGTAGAAGAGGAAACGCTACAACTCCACATAATTAATCACACAGCTCACAAAAATTAATGACCAAGACACAGGAATTGCCAAACACACTAAACGACAATATTCAGTAATAACCATCTCAACATGTCTATACCTCCTCATAAAGTTAAACCATCTCAGCTAATCGAGCTTATGAAATAATAAATCTCACCATGCTATCAGAATAATCTGTTGCATGATCAAATGTATAACACTAGAGGCACTGCCATTAGGGGCAGCTGCTTTAACAATATGATATTTATATCAAAATAAGCTTTTCTGTGAGAATCATGAGAATCATTTCTGTACTTCAACATCGACTAACTTCACTATTAAACCGTTGTGCGATTTCATCAGTCTTTCAGGAGTATCGCTTGTCACACTGTATGAACTGATCCAAATGAAAACGTGGCTGAATTCTACAGCAGAATGTGTAATAAACACGCTCTCCATGTCACATAATATGATGCAGATCCTCTAATGATAAACACATGACTGAAGAAAATGACTACATTCTGCATGTCATCAATCTAAATAGTTTATTGTATCATTTATTTGTAATATTGTAATTGTAATTGAATGAAAAACATTGCACACGTTGTGGTACATATTTTAGATGTTCCAAATTCATCCTCAGCTGAACTAAATATCATTACGTGTATAATCAATATCGTGTGCCATTTCTGTTGTGTGGTTAGATGAAAAAGTTTGAAATCCCCATGAGCTCTGGTTCAAAAAATAAATAAACAAATAAATAAATAAAGAAGAAGAAGAAGAAAATCACCTCCATTTTACAATTTATTTACCAATGAAGAAAAATTCCAAGAAGTTATAAATTAAATGTTGGTATATCTTGCAAAACATAAGACAATATAACAAAACAAAACAACAACAAAAACATTCTGAGTCTTCAGCGTGGCTATTCGCATTAAAGATATCTTGAATGAAGGATTTATTCGAATATTATGTAACATATGAGAACATTAAGCCTATTTCTAGACATATTTAATCATTTCAAGCTTAAAACGATCTTATTCTATTGGCAGATCTTTTTTCTTCTTTCTAGAAATAAATACTTGAAATACGCAAAATTATCTACCAATAGAATAAAACAAGTTCTAGCTTTAAATAAGTATAGAAATATCTAGATATAATCATATATTTGTTTAAAAAAATCAAGTAAAGAAATATTTGTTGCATTTGCCATATTCAGGACATTTTACTTGCTAACGTCTTTTTTGCAAGTGTTGGTTTACCTTTTTCTATTGCTGTATTTCTGACTAATGAATGAAAGAGTTTTGCAGGTATGTTTTCAGCCGTACACATTCACTGTTTTTGCTTTTTGGTTTGTTTAATGTTGTTGCAATCTGAAATCTAACCAAACCAAAGAGGAACCAAACCAAAAGTATGAATTTCAATAAATGGACTAAAAGTAATGGATAAATATCTACTTGGTATACATTAGATTTATTTATTTATTTATTTTTCAGTTTGAGGCCTTTTTTTATTTAATTTTAAGCGTATGCAATTTTTGTTTCGACTAATACTCTTCGTTTAATTTGCAGTATCTCATGTAAAAAAAAAATGAACAAAATTAATGTTTATAAAGAGAAGAACTGTTTCATGCACATGTACAGCTCACACAAATGAACACATTACTGGATAACAGGCTATTGACATTAGACTTGCCTGAAGCGTTTAATAATCACACTGTGTTATGTTGGTGTGTGTATGTGTGTGAGAGAGAGAGAGTGTTTGCTCGGTCTGTTTTCCTCTACACACTACACGTGAATCATGAAGGCACATTTTTCCCCGCCACAGGAAGAGAGCGGCTGGATTTTCCTGGAGGTGTTTTGCAAAAGCACGGCTCTGTGCTCATGAGTGCGTAGCGTTGTTTGGTAAACACTCGCTCTGTTGCCAGGCAGACCTGCACCTTGGTTGCACCAATCACAGCTCAGGATGATAGGCCAACAAGGTTAGTGCTGTAACGAGCACACTCTTTACACTAACTCAGAGACGGAGTGCCGTGCTGCCATGGTGTCCTCATTAAACCCCCAATCATGCCGCGCCGCGCCGTAAATAGAGCACATGCATACATAATAAACAGGAACGCACTTTATTAGCAGAATTGCACTTGGCAGGTCAGATTACTCATTAAACTGTGTGATGTGTGTTCAAATATTTTACCGTACAATCGTTTGAGTTATGGGGAAAACAGAGGAAGGATTACAGATCTCAAGGACCACAGATTTGTGTGTGGGCATGTGGTCATGGAATATCTGACAGGTTTTTATCTTGTGGGGACATTTGTCTGGTTCCCATGAGGAAATCTGCAGCTTTTATTTGAGAAACTAAAAGAGTCGAAAGGTTTCCATTTTGGTTACTGAGATTAAGGTTTGGGTTAGATTTAGGTGTCATATATCATCTACATTAATTATTATGCTAGTGGAAGGTCCTCAATAGGATATAATACAGGATTGTGTGTGTGTGTGTGTGTGTGTGTGTGTGTGTGTGTTGTCAATCCCAGCACACCTCATTCAGATTCAGTTCCTGTGTTCTCCTTCCAGTACGTCAGCGCGTGAAATGGCCCATGGGGGGATCTTACAATCCCAACACGGCACGTGTTCTCAGGCTTTCGGCTCCGCCTGCACACACAAACACACACACACACACACACACACACACACACTATTCTTAATTTGTGTGACAAATCCACTTTTTCGAATTTCTATAAATATAAATGACCTCACACGCAAATATATGATCAACTTGAGCTGACATTAAACAGCCTTCGCTACAAGGGCATTCCAGGACACACAGACACACATCAGTGATTTTGACACACACACACACACACACACACACACACACACACACACACACACAGAAATGATCTCCAATACTTATTATTAAGTTCTAGGTTCGTTTGCATTGTTCCTATTATTTAGTTTCCTTCAACATTCATCTTTACAAAGCGACCACTATTTCACGTGTCTGTGTTGCGCACGTACATGTTCATCAGTTGTAGCAGGGTTGCTGTGATTTTTAACCTATGTCATTGCTGGGTTGAGAAACAGTTCACCAACCAAAAATATCCAGCCAGCAGCAGTGCTGTGGTCGGAAATGCACGCTGATGGCTGATGAACACAAACTGTGCATGGAAATATTTAGTCCTAGTCTCTAATTGTGCACACAGACTGCCAGTTCAAAATCTTTGAACATGTGGAGTGCTTTTACTACAGTTTCTATTACCGTACACCCACTACTGGCAATTAAATAAGAATTTAATGTAATAAAAATGTCTTTGTATTTAAGGACTTGTTTAGTGTTACTCTAAACACAGAGTCACCAAGCAGCTTTACAGAAATCCATATGTAGATTTAAATCCGTAATGAACAAGCCAGAGGAGACAGAGGCAAGGATAAGCTCATTGAGATGACGACTGTCCTTTTGCTCTGGCTTGAGAGTTGAACATTGTGACAGTTCACGTTTAAGATGGAGGAAATGTGGCGCTCTGGGCAAAGTCCTGCTGGGAAACCTTGGGTCCTGGTATTCATGTGGATGTTAAAATGTGATTGGCTTTTGTGCTTGTGTGTGTGGAAAGGGGGGACGGGGTGTAATACTTGAGTACAAATAAATGAATAATTCATGATACGTTTTATAATAATTTGTGAATGATTAGAGGTGAATCATCTCTAAATTCTGTCTGGTTCTTTTATTGATGGCATACTGATGAATAAACCAAACTAAGCACTCTATGAAGTCGCAAACGGCCTATTTTACCCTCTATTGAAATCTTTACAATTTGTACTGCAAAACCCTGAAATGTCTTTGGATCATAACTACTGTAGCCATGGTAAGAGAGGACATGCCAACCCTCTGCGTCAGGTCTGAACGTTTCTATTTTCTTTACTTTGTGTAGAGTACAGCAAATGAGCACTTGGAGTAGCAGATCAGACATGCTTATACATGATACTGATGAAAATGTCTTGTCATGTTTCTTGGTTCAGATTGCGCAGAAGAGCAAGAGGGAAGCAGAAACCGAGGATGGTATGCAGAACTGGAGGAACCTCCAAAAAAGCACTTCATTAAAACTGCTGCGCTGGTCCCTGACCTCCGTCCACGACCATCCGCTTCTGCTGCCACAAGGACAGATGATAAAATGGTGACTTTAGTGTTTTTTCAGTTTGACCTCATTCACAAACACACACACACACACACATGTAGTCTGAAAGTCATGATTTCCCTTGATTTTAATCATATCCGGAGTAACTAGTAACTTGAGTAGTCTTCCCATCGTATACTTATTACTCTTACTCAAGTAATCATTAATATTATTACTTTTACTTTCCATCGTTATGTCTTTATCCCCACTGAACAGTTGCACCATGAGTGTTCAGCTCTGTCTGACCATCCAATCTACATGTTGGAGGTGTGAAAGCATCTTGGCCAAAACAATAGCAGGAATTATCCACACCCAACCCCAAGCACAGGTGCAAATGGCCCATAACCCTAAACCGACACCCTAAACCCAAAGTGTGGAGGCCATTCCACTGAACTACCCAAAAGATATTTCAAATGAAACTGCACGGAAAGTTTACAAAAACAAGAGACTAATAGAAAATCCAGAGACTCTATTTGCAGACCTCCATAAGGATGGCAGCACCAGTAACCTGATTTTTTTTTTACATGAATAAACCCCATGCATGACACAGAGCCATAATTTCAAACTTTCTCTCGGCTGAAAGGAAAGGCATCTGTGGGTGTTTCCAGCTAAAAAAATTAAAAATGAGGAAGACCCAACTATCAGCATCATTTAAAAAATACTAAAATGAACTGGGACTCGAACACCAGACGCTGGCATAGTAAACCCTGCATGTTGCCACTCCGCTATACTAGTCCACATGCTGTAGCTATGTTAATTTAAATACTATAGCTATTGTACCTGTACTACGAGACTCGAGCCCGGTTACTTTATATTCTTAAATCTTGTAATTAGATACTTGTTTAAACTGGGTTCATCATAAGTTTTGATGGGAAATGTAATATTTTTGTGAATCATTCGACCACACATTCAATTTTTTATTTTACTGCATTCAGCTACAGTATGTTGCTCCATGCGCCACCTGCTGGTTATTGTGTGAAACAGTGTACCACATGATCACGTGAAACGAATCACATGAAACTGCGTGAAAAAACGTGCATTCTTAAAGGCCACAAATGTATTTTGACACATATCACCCACCTAAGCGGTGTTGCAGACCAAGTACACCCAACTGCAACATTGTTGCAGACCAAGCAAACAATGCAACAGTATTCTCTAATGGCCTCAGCAGGATAATGCTCTCTGCCACTCTGCAAACATTGTTCAGGAATGGTTTGAGGAACAAAGAGTTCAAGGTGTTTACTTGGCTTCCAATTTCCCCAGATTTCAATCCGATAGAGCATCTGTGGGATGTGCTGGATAAACAAGTCCGATCCATGGACACCCCACCTCACAACTTACAGGACTTAAAGAATCTGCTGATAACATCTTGGTGTCAGATACCACAGCACACCTTCAGAGGTCTTGTGGAGTCCGTGCCTCAATGGGTCAGAGCTGTTTTGGTGGCGCTAATGTTGTGACTTACACAATATTAGGCAGGTGGTTATAATGTTACGGCTGATCGGCGTACAATTCAGATGAAATATACAGATTTTCCCTAGCTACAGAAATTCTCTCCATGCCTATAATCTCCTGCATGCAGAGCACATTTCATACAGGTCATCACCACGCTGTCGCATACCTTCAAGCCCGAAGGCACTTTGGTAATTGTCAGTTTGAATATAGACATGTCAGGCAGTCATGTTAAGCCTTGCAGGAAGTGGGAAAATAATAGCAGTCTTACAGTTGGCTAGAAAAATATATTACAAAAGTACTTTTCAACTCTTGAACTTTTCTCTGTGTATATCCTTGGATAAGCATTTTTTAAATTCCAAGCTTCTTTTTCCGTGTGAAAGTACAACTTGTAGAAAGTTTTTTCTCCTGATATGCTAACAGGCCACTACATGTAGTTGCAGGAGTTCCTGTGCTTTCTGCTCATTCTCCTCTTGTGTGGAGGTCTCATGGCAGCTTGCTTACTGTTCCCTCAGCTGTGGTCCAGCATCTGACAGATGGCCCAGGCAGAAAAATGCCTGACTCTTGGTTCAGCGACTCACCAAGCCACAGTAACATACCTCAGAAATGTCTACAATACCCCAAGAGTCTGGCTCTGCTTCTCATTCCTCACAGTGTACCACGGTCCGGGTGCACACATTTACAATTCAGAGCTACAGGTTTTTACATTAAGAGTCTCGAGACAACTTATATGGCAGAGATTTTCTCAAATAGATGAGCAAACCTGGGGCTTGGGGTGCAATTGAAAACGGAACAGACATTGAAAAATACTGGATATATAAAGTGAGAGCATATTTCCAGCCATCCACTTTTTTTTATATCAAGTGCTCTATTGGAGAAATGAAATGGAATGGAGCAGGACCACACCACATCACTCAAATCCAAATCGCTGTGATGAAATCAAGTGTGAAGAAATAAGACACTGAAAAAACTCCACACAAGCATATACACGCTTCAACTAGAACACAGACCAGGTGAATTAGGCATAAACACACACACACACACACACACACACACACACACACACACACACACACACACACACACACACACACACACACACAAACTCTTCTGAATAGAGGCTTTCAATCCTCTAAGCAGAGTAAATAAGTAAGCACACCTGCATGTGTGGGTGACAAACTAAGTGCAAAGCTGACGTCTGTCTACTGTACACACTACAGACATCACATTCCTTCCATAATTACTTTCAAAGATTCAGTAATCAAATCTATTTTTAATAATAATTAGCCTATAATTCTAGACAGCAAATATATGCAAAACCACTACAATATGTGTTCATAAACCTTTTTTTTCTAATGAAAAGACAATCACAGAAGCAATATTAGCTTCTTTTTTTTTTATTAAGCCACCCCAGCACCCAGTTTGGCCTTCCTATTCACTCTATAGGCTCACTACACAGGGTATTCCATAAGGCTATTAATATATATAAAAATATATAGCTATTAAAAAAACAAAAACATTAATTCATCTCTGTAACGGCTTCATCCTGATCAGGGTTGCAGTGAATATGGAGCCTATTCCAGGACTAGGTGTCAACGCTATCCTGTAAATATCCTATTAACACTATCCTCTGAACATATGAATATGAAAATAAAAAAATGTGAAAATAAAGTGGTAAGGCCCACTCAAAACCCCCTCTTTTTAAAAATAAAAATGTGTACAATTAGGCCTGTCATGATAATTATGTTATCGTACAATATATGGACATGACCTTGATCATTTTTGACCTCGATATTGCCCATCGTGTTTATACGTGTTTGCTAACCAAAGAATGAATGTCAACAACATTTTAGCCATTTGCTAAAATACTATGTCTAAACAGAGCACTAAAACATGAACAATGAATAAATAAAGCATAAAGAATTCACAATATTGTATTGCAGTAGTGTATTCATTGTAATGTTATTATTTATTCAACGTTATTAGTCAACGGCATTGTAGCTGATGATATCAGCCTATGTACAAATATATTATGGATATTTATTAGAGAAAAAGAGTTTTTTTTATTTCTTCCCACTTACAGAAAATATTTTATTAAACTGTCACTCAAGTTGACATTATTTACACGCCCACGTTTTTGTTTGTTTTTTGTTTTTAATTATTGAGATTTCGATTAAACCCGCTCAATTCAAGAAACCAGTTAAACATGCTAGTAATTATAAGAGGTCAATAAGAAATATAGCAACTTTGGTAATGGTATGTTGTGACTTGATTTCCACCACTGGAACAACATTTGGGTTCAGTCTATGCTTCACGGATCCCCGGGATACTTGGAAACCACTTTGTGAAACTGTGAGACAAACAGGAACTGAAACGAGTGTTCCTGCAGTGTATTGTATATTCTGAGAAAGCCAATTGACCGGTAAGATCTCTCTCTATTTCTCTAATACACACAGCGCCGACCGCTGGGCTACGTTCCTCGCTACATACATTAACGTGCACTCGCTCTTATTGTATCTTTTCCATGTATTGTCTGAAATGGAACAAGAGCTCTCTATTGTAAAGATATTAGAAAGCGCAGTGGGGGGTTGTGTAGTCGTGACATGAAGCAGCTCTCTTTTTTAGATCAAATTAAGCATTAATAAGAAACTGCTTCAAAAGAATTTGAAAAGAGAGTAATGCATACTAGTAAACAAAAGAATATCACTGAGCGAAAATAGATTCCCTTCCTTAACATTTACCTGCAACAAGAAAAGTAAGTGCACAGTTATCACCAGCACACTTCTTATTTCACAAATCAGTATGTTAACAGAGTTAATGTACGCGATGTATTACAGCCGCCAAAATAAATTTCACTGTTCAAATACTATTTAAACAGGAAATATATCCATATTTAAAGTATTACTTATAGTCATTAATTTCTGTGTAATCCGTTGAAACGTACAGGTATTTCCAGCATCTATTTTTGTCTAAATGACATTTATGTTTGCCTCACACCACGAATCCTGCTTCTGCCCTGCGTGCATGGAGTTTGCATGTTCTCCCAGTTTTTCGGGGGTTTCCTCCAGGGACTCCGGTTTCCTCCCCCAGTCCAAAGACATGCATTGTAAGCTGATTGGCATTTCCAAATTGGGTGTGTGATTTTGCCTTGCGATGGGTGGATAAGTAGGATGTGTAGGATAAGCGATGTGTAAGATAAGCGGTACAGAAAACGGATGGATGGATGGATGGATGGACATTTGTGTTGCCTGAGATAGGAAAAGGACTCTCAATAAATATCATTAACAACATAATTTATTTTAACATAGTTTTCAATCATTTTCTTACTGTAACTATACAACAAACAAACAAAATGTGTTTGAGAGAGAGGTGATGGTACATGTGAGTAATTTCGGACTATTGGAGTCTTTCCTCTTCTGTGGCTGAAGCTCAATTAAGAGTTATACTGAGCATTTAGAGCACAATGTTAGTATAGTGATGCTATATTGTTTACTCTTCTACTGAGAGAAGAATGAGCACTCCTAATCAGCTTATAATTTGATATTAAACATTCATCCATTTCTCTTCGTCACTCCATGCTGGCCTGCTGTGCTCTCTCTCTCTCTCTCTCTCTCTCTCGTTCGCTCTCTCTCTCTCTGTGAGTGATTGTCCAAGCAAAGGTCGACATTCAAAACCACACACTGCTAAAGTTAATACTATACCCTCATTAGTGAGAAAATGTTTTGACATACTATTCAGTACGTTACTTTGTGGTTTTGGACATAGTCAGTGACAGAGATAGGTCTTGTTCCAAGTATCACTCTGAAAGTATTATTTCATTTCCAGCATTACATTTTCAGCAGCCCCACCAAAATCATGGCCACAATTTTGGGTGGGGCAAACCAACATTAATAACAATACTAAACAGCCTCAAACAATATCTAAGAGGCTTGACTTATGCCATAGACTACTATCTAGTGAATTTTTTTTAATATCTCACAAACAGGCAGTTGCGAGTTGACAGCATACCATGATCCAGCTCACAGTTCAGCAGCTCGCCTTGAGCGGAGGTAATATCATTAACCAGGGTTGACAGGTTTCAGCAAAATTTCCAGCCCAACTACATTTCAAAAACCACATGAAATACCTGAATCTAGCCCAACAATTTGGGCACTGGAAAAGGGAAATTTTTTTTTTTCCTCAGCCATACGCAGGGGAAACAAGGAATTCACACATATTTCTGACTGCACCAACATTATCCACTCCATAATCCCTCTTTCCCTCACGAAATCTTTACAATATACTCTATTTTACAACAGAAATGGTTTTGTACCTCATAGACACAATGTATGTACTTACACTTTGCTCATCTGTGGAAACTTATTACATTTAATTCAGATTATTTGGTATAAATCAAAATCTTGGTGCTCATGGATTATTTATAAACTTGCACAATTTGGCTACCCTGTCATTAACTGCCCTGACTGCTCCACCTCCACTTAAAATGTTCATAGTGCAAGCATGAGCCAGAATGATTTCTGCCCCATGGATCTCTATTAGCACTGGTTGCAGTTCCTATTTTGACCACTATGATCATATGCAATAATAACTCTATGGAAGCTAATTAAGGCAGTGCGCAAGCCATGACTGTGCAAAATCTAGAAACGTGAACAAATCAATGGGAAATTGGATTATATCTGTCAAATAACTTTTTTTTAATCACTGGTCATTTCAAAGAGGTAATTAGTATTTCAGCAGAATTTAAAATGTATGGAGTCGTTAATAATGACTTTATGAAGATTAGTTGTTGAACAGCTGAAATAAAGACATGCTGCCACTGTTCATTTCTATCATTTTTACCATGAACAATCTCATGCAGAAATCCATACTGCTCCACCACAAGCCATCTCAGTACTACGCAAGCAGAAGAGAAGAGACCTCTGAGATTTGTAACGAGTAAATAAATAGTGATAGTAAGGAAATAAATAAATACAGGTATTCAACTTCAATAACACTGAAGTAAAGTTTAAATATCCCAAAATAATATGTACGTATAATAACATAGTACAATTAACCCTGGGTATACTAAGAAAATATAACTGGACCTGCTATTAAAATCTTTATGAAGAACAGAGCGATTGAATTTTCCTCATCAACTACAAAAACACTGGAACAGGTTATCATTAATATTCATATCAGTAATGGCTACTTTACTTCTCTCTTTTAAACATGAGATGATGTTGGGTGTGTGAGGTGTGTGTGTGGTCCTGCATTCTTGTCCGGTATATATATTCCCATCTCTCTCCAATTACACACACACACATGTAAACACACACACACACACACACACATATATTAGTTTTGCTAGATTTGTGAGGACCTTCCGTTGTTATATTTATTACTGTAGTTAATTAATATCGAAATACCTAACAATAACCTTAACTTCAGTCCCCAACCTTCAGGCTCTTTTTTATTACCAATAAAAGCTGGGTTGAAAACAATAATATTTATTTGTGAGGACAGTGTATTGCAAGGATATCTGGTACTACCCTATAATACCAAGGACATTTATTCCTTTGTGCTTACCCTTTACAAAGAACTATATACGTGCCCAATCAGACACACACACACACTTCCCACTCAAGGTCAGACAGCGCGGGAGTGATTGGAGATGACATCATTACTACAACAGCTCTAAAGACAAGATCAATAGACGAGTTGCCCTGGGCTGAGGCGTGAGCTCATCTTCTCAGCCAAGACCTGATGACTACAATCTTCCAATGTGTGCATAAAGTGAGTGTGTGTGTGTGTGTGTGTGTGTGTGTGTGTGTGTGTGTGTGTGTGTGTGTTGGACAGAAAGGGAAAATGCATTATACAGCACACACAAGTAAATCCAACTAGCAGGCTGGTATCTGAGCTGTGAATCCCCTACGATTTTAATAATAAGAAATGACTGTACACAACCGTTCACATGCTAAAAGGTGCTCCCAGCTTATCAGCAGCATTAACCCTCCTTTATTCTCTCTCACACACACACACACACACACACACACACACACACACAACACAGTGGCACCTAAATAAGGCTTAATTTACGTTTAGACCAAGCTTCAATGGTTCGCTGGAAATGTGGTATTTATAACTGCTTATGTCCTACATGCTGTTCCTAGTCCAACAAATAAATCACAGCGAGGTCAAACTCATAACTGGCAATCTCAAATCTCAATTAGCATTCAACCCCACTTCTCTGTTCCTCAGCGATGCTAAGGCAAAGCAACACTTAAGGTAGAGAAAATCACACTCATACGTTCCCTGCGTAAAGGCTAAATAGGTGCCGTATGGAAAGCTCTTCTGCCTGCTTAGACAAGGTGAACTGGAGAAGATTTATTCATCCCTACGCTGTGCTGTGCTTTCCTTTCCCCTCCTCTCTCCTCATTGTCTCTGTGGCATCAGTCTGATGCAGAGATAGTCACGTCCTCGACCTGTGCTAACGTAACAATCAGGACAAAAGCAGCAGTAAGCAGATAGCACCATGTCTCTCGAGTTACCACGCCGTACTGGAACAACCTCTAAGTCTGGGTTGACCAACACCATTGTCCAGCAATTATCATACAAAGCCATTCAGGACATAGGTGTACGTTACGATCAGCCACTGTTGTAAATCCAGCAGGTCGAGGATCGGTTTTCCCGTCCACTACTTAAAGTTGTTAAGGCAGGTTTGCTAAAATTCCGAGCTTAAACTTTGGGAGACAGAGCCAAGGCCGGCTTCTCCAAGATGTATTCAAGATGGCCACCCTAGTACATTACTGCATTCAGCTCTTCTGTCAGCTGTGTCCTAAACCACATCAGTATGAAGTTTCAGGCAGATATTTATATCAATCATTCCACTTTAGATAGTCGTCCATTAGATACACTCCCTCTATCTCCTTGTGCACAATTAAAGAAAGCAACACCAAATATGTCAAGGTTAATCAACATCTGGGTTCAGTAGAAAAACTGTGTAAGTTTGACTTTTTTGCTGTACTGTCACTTTAAGACAGTGAGAACGAGCACATACATGTAGACAGAACGGAAACCGATAAAGGTGGAGAAGTCAGTGTATGCAAACAGAAAAGTAGGCAGAGAGGTAGAGAGAGAGCGAGAGAGAGAGAGAGAGAGAGAGAGAGAGAGAGAGAGAGAGAGAGAGAGACCAAAGTGTCTGCCAAACATTGTCAATCAGCTGTGCACATACTGTTCATATACTGCAGTTAGTTTATAGCCAGGCAGGAGGCGCTGTTCTGTAGACTGCACTGGCATCTTAAATAAATCCAGACTCCATTATTACAGCTCAATGCAGTGAGTGTAATGCTGATCTCATATGAATTTGTTAGGCCTTTCTGACCATAAACACAGCATAAATAGTGCTGCCTGGTCAACACATATAGCAGTATTGCATCACTCCACACAAAAGAAGTATTGGAAAAGAACAAATTACAGATAAAAATCAGTCATCTATATTATTACACAGCAAAGCATATTCATACTGTAATCAATCATTAAACCCACACAGTGATCTGAGATATGGGCTGGCTGAACAGAGCCTGAAAAAGGATATGAAGGAAGGAAGGATAGAAGGAAGTAAGGTATGGAATTAAATTTGTGCCAAAAGTATTGGACTTACCTTTTCAAGAAACATACAAGGAGAAAGAAGAAAAACACACTGAAACTGAAAACAGCGAACTCAGCGGCAAACATTTAACATGGTCTTCACATACACGGCATTCTTTTTAATAGTTTCTAAGCTTTTTAACAGCGATTTACTCTCGATTTACTCGAGTGTCCAGCTGAGGAGAAGGAGGATGGCGATGATGATGATGACGACGAAGACAACGATGTTCCTGAGAGCTCATCTTGAAAAAATTGTCGTATAAGACTACCCAAACCTCAAATATTAATTACGAATGAATATACTAAGTAAGTCATTTCCACTACAAAGTACAAACACTATAACTAAAAATGGCAAATGGCACACTTATATAGCACTTTTATACAAAGCACTTTACACTGGGTCTCACTCACCTATTCACACACACACACCAACAGTAGCAGAGCTCCCATGCAAGGCGCTAACTTGCCATCGGGAGCAACCTGGGGTTCAGCGTCTTGCCCAAGAACACTTCGGTATGTGGAGTCATGCAGGCCAGGAATCGAACCACCAACCCTACGATTAGTGGACAACCCTCTCTACCAACTGAGCCACAGCTGCCCCAACTATACAGCGAACAGCATCCAGAACGCTCTCCAAAATTCTCGACAGTGAAGTCAGGGAGATGACCATCTAAAGACCATGTTATATTTTTGACACTAAGTTTCAATTCCAGAGTGTTTTTCTTCTTTCTCATTGTATATTTTCTTGAATAGTTACGGTCAATACTTTTGGCACAAATTTAATTCCATAGTCCTGAAGCAGTGGTGGACTTTCCATAGGTACAGGTGGGGCAGAGCCCATCCATATACATCAAATATATCAATATACTGACTGATACTATACCATATATTCAACAAATGTTATTCTTCAAACCACTTACATTTTAAATTCTGCTAAAATACAAATTAATTCTTTTGAGAGACTAAAAAAAAAGTTGCAATCGTTGGGGCAGCATGCTCATGGCCCCATTTACCTCCATAGAATTACTGTTGCACATAATGGTCAAAATTGGAACTGCAACAAGTGCTAACAGAGGCCCACTGGGGCAGGAATCACACTGCCCCATGCTCGCTCCCTCATTTTGTTTCTGATTGGGGGAGGGGCAGCTGACAGGACTGATAACAGTATTGCCTCTTTTGTGTTCGTCTTGCACACTGTGAAACTGGATTCTTGACTGTATTACTTTTTAAACACAGCTGAACACGTGTTATTAAAATGATCACTGTCATCTAGTCTAGCCATGGCATTTAGTCCATAGTTTCCAGTCTTTTACATGATTAGAAAGGCTGAGATTAGCGAATTTAATCTCTACTGTTGTCTACCTAGCTCCATAAATAGCTAGGCTGTTAATGTGTCTTTGGAGTATAATTATCAGCATAAAGAAACAATCATACCTGCACCGGTTGCTTATAAAGTTATAACGTCTGATTTCAATAAAGCCATGATCGAAAAATGTCCACATCTGATAGATCAATGTGATAAATTTCTTTACAAACAAGACAAATTACACAGCGAGGCTGTAGTATTATGCCAGTTTGATTAACTAAGGGAAATGATTTTTGGTAAGGCTATTCGTCTGTGATGTGACGCTAACTTTTAGACCAGATTACATCTTTCTCTTCTCTCCTTGAAAAGTGGGTTACACAATTCGTTTGTTCATGGTCATTCATGTCTTCTCAACTCTGAACTGCCTATTATGGGATTATTCTAAAACATTTACTAGATAGTGTGACAGACTAAAAGTATGACAGACTAGACTATCGACTTCATTTCTGGTTTGAATGAAAGAAAGAAACACAGAAAGAACGATTCAAAGCCATCTGATATAAAGGTTTATACAGTGAATGTTAGATATTGAGTAATTCCACATGTGCATTGCGTAGCAGGACAGCCAGTGAACAAAGCCAATGCTACAGCGTTAGCTCACAGCTGGGACACTAAGTTGCCTGGTAACTCAGTCACATAAAGATCTGGTTGCATGGTTACAGAGCACAAGCTTGCTTTGCTGTGGTCTGTTGCGAGCAGACACAAACATGATTAAGAAGTCAAAGCCAAAACAAGCTACTTACCTCACTGCACAAACACACACACTACACAAATATGCTTTGTGAGGCTGCACACCTCAATGAGCGCCTTTATGCCTCCAAGACAGTGTGATAAAAAACACCATTATTGTAATTAGTAAGGTGTAAGTAATGGCAAACTATAGACACATATACTGTATTAGATACCTAGCCTTCTGCTTGACTGCCAAATTAGTAATGCCTAAAATCTAGAACTTTTCCAAAAGAATATTCCTAGAAAATATAGCTATAACAGAAATGCAAAAGTTTTACTATTAACTTAATTTGTAAGAATATCGCATAACTAACTTAGCTATTTATCCTCTGAGAAATCCCTCTGAGTTTAAGTCTGTTATTTCTGTGTTCTGTGTGAAGTTTAATGGTCGTGTATATATATATATATATACATACATACACACACACACACACACACACACACACACATATATATATATATATATATATATATATATATATATATATATATATATATATATATACACGACCATTAAACTTCACACAGAACACAGAAATAACAGACTTAAACTCAGAGGGATTTCTCAGAGGATAAATAGCTAAGTTAGTTATCCATGTTATTAGCTAGGTATGTTAGCTTATCAGATTATTCATTCTACAGCATTTAGCTTCCTACAATTAAGGCAAATTCATGGGGAAAAAACAGCAATAACAACAACAACAGCAAAAAAAAAACCCCAGACAAATTCTGGCATGTTTCCTAGTTTTCTCTACTTTTCTATATATTACTAAAAAGACTAGCTTGCTAAGTTATCTGTGCAAACTATCTGTTAGGTTGCCCAATGGTTCATTTGACAAATAAAAAGGTAAACGGTTAGGGCAGGTGATAACATTGCAATGGAAAAAACACCAACAAAAATCAAGGACTTGGCAAAATAGTTCAGCTAATAGTACAGCTACTTAATTTACACAGTTTTCCTAGTTTTCTTTTCTATATTCTTTATTATAAAACAACTTTGTGGAGAAAAAAAAAAAGTTTTACAGAATTTCTCTCAAGTGCTTAGCCTTTCCTTCATTTCAGGATAAATAGCTAAAGTAGCTAGCCAATTTCCTCAGCAAACATTAGCTAGCTATGTTAGCTTTACCAGACGGTTCATCTGATAATGTTTCATTCCTGTGCACTGAAGCATGTCAGCTATAAAATGTTATGCAAATAAAAATAGAACACTCTCAGGTGGAAAGTTTAGACAAGTAGCTGACCAAATGGTTCATCTTGTAGATTATTATCTTATAGATCACTAGCTAGCTAGCTAGATAAACTAGCCAATTTTCTCAGCAAATATTAGCTAGCTACTTTACAGCAGCTTTCTAGATTAGATGATTCATTTAACAATTAAAGATATAGTTATACTGGTGGGGGAAAAAGTATACAAGAAACTATAGGTTATAGTATGAACTCAGATGGTACTGTTTTCTATAGGAAACATTTCATCAGAAAAAAATGTCTTTGATTCTGCCATGTGTCTTAAAGAATAAGACTGAAAATGAATGTGATTCTATGGGGAAATCGCACGTCTAGGGAACATGTGCTGCTGTCTCTGTGTAGATCCATGGGGGAAACCCAGCACATACAACACAAAATGGAAAAAGAATTTTGATAGTCTGACATCTCACTCAGAGCCAGACACTAAGAAATGACATTTGTTACAAATTGTATTGGGGATGTCCCGTGGCCCAGCGCTGTTAACAGAACAGACGCTGAGGCATAAAACACAGCTTTCATTACAGTGCATGGATGCTTGAAAAAGTCACAGTCATTATTTGAGACATTTCCGTGGTAATGATATAATCTCATGCTTTATTACCTCTGTCTGCAAAACTTTCTTGCTGTCGTTAACCAACACAGAGAGTGCGTGAGTGTGAACAAACTACATATATGTGACTTATCAGAGACCAGACATCAGTGCACAAGACCTGACATTTTTAAACAGAACCCTGAATCCACCCTGAACGATCAAAATCTGTAATCAATGTGATCTATAGAATTACTTTATAATACAATTGATCCGAGTTGGTTTAAATCTCAGCACGTCTGCCTCGCACCTCCAGGGTTGGGGGTTCGATTCCCACCTCCGCCCTGTGTGCGTGGATTTTGCATGCTCTCCCTATGCTTCAGGGTTTCCTCCGGGTACTCCGGTTTCCTATCACAGTCCAAAGACATGCTTCGTAGGCTGATTGGCTTTTCTAAATTGTCCGTAGTGTGAATGGGTGTATGAGTGTGTGTGTGATTCTGCCCTGTGATAGGTTGGCACCTCGTCCAGGGTGTCCCCTGCCTCGTGCCCCGAGTCCCCTGAGATAGGCTCCGGGTTCCCCCGGACCCTGTGTAAGATAAGCGGTACAGATGGATGGATGGATGGTTTAAACTACATTCTACAAGTTAACTACAAGTTATTCTATGGAATTTATCCCTCGTTCATCTCTAACTATAGAGAGTGATGTAGCAGCGCTTTAACCTTTTATTCTCTCCAACTCCCTCTCAGCTCCTCATCTGTACACTCTGCTCAAACTGATCAGCTTCCAATGCTTCAACTTTCACACTCACACTGCTGTAATACTCGTCATCTCATAGATGGAGTTATTGCTGTAACTCAAGAGCAACTGCACCGTATAGCCATGATGCATTCTGGGCTAACAGTGAAGCGTGAGAGGTGATTGTAACTATGTACAGGTGGTGAATATTTGAAAAAGAGCTTTTCTTTAGAGAAAGCCAAACAGTTGTGAGATGTTCATGTATTTATGGCTGTTTCCGGGTTTGGGAGAGTCGACAGTTAAAAAGTCGCCACGCACGGTTCTAGATTCAGCCTGTAGAGGGAGTAGGAGTTATGATTTGACTGTTAAAAAAGGTTTATTAACATTATGCTTTTTTTTTCTCACTAAACTAATGACTTGTATTAACGTAATACAGGAATAATCTTTTATATGAATGTCTTTGCAGTTCAAAAAAATGACATTTTGGGTTTACAGAGTTAGTTACACATTGTGCGACTATTTATAACCTCAATGGCTGAGGTCTCCATAATATTTGCATGAGAGCCGTGCGCTCACACCTAACTAATTTACATACACAGGACAATTCACACAAAGCCTATCTGTGTGTGTGTGTGTGTGTGGGAGGGGCAAACATTAACAGTGTACATGCGTGAATGTGTGGTGAGTGTTTCACTAAGCTCCCTCCCTTGTTATCAAAGCAGCAAAGCAGTATGTGTGTCTGTGTGTGTGTAGAAGCTGTTAAGCAGGATTGTGTGTACTCTAGCAAAGCGAGGCTTGCCGTATGTGTGTGTGATGAGTCACAGCCTGACACAGCAGGAGGATTAATTACACTCCCTGAGTCTGTGTGTGTCTGTGTGCGCGTTTGTGTGCATGGGTGTGTGTGTGTGTATGTGTGGGTGTGTGTGTGCGTAGCATGCAAGCCTGAGATATGCACGCATATATTAGTGTTATCCTGAGTATCGATGGCCATGTTTAAGTAACAGAGTTCAGTTCTGCAGAATTACAGTGTATCGGATACAGCTCACTGCTCTTTCCCCAGGACACTCACATCATCAAATAAAACTCGACACTGCTCACACAGACTGGCCACACAGGGGAATGTAGCTAATGTACGCTAAAAAAGTCACTAGAATGCCGCCGGAAGGAAGGATTTTCTGAAGACACTGAGAATATGACATAATAGATTATGATAGATAATAATGTATGTGTTTCTTACAGAAAAAAAGAACTGTTTATGTTTTTACAATAATATAAAAAAAAACTACAAAGATTTCTATCAAGTAATGACAATACAGCCAAGTAAAGAAATTAAACAACAGAGTAAGAGAATAAAGAAGAGAGCATTGGAGACAAACTATGGTGATTAGCGTTTGTTTGTTGGGAACAATGGTAATCAGTGATTGGTCTCCCAGAACAGTGGTGATCAGTGATTTGTCACTGGGAACAATGGTGATCAGTAATTGGTTGTTGGGAACAATGTTGATCAGTGATTAGTTATTGTGAACAATGGTGGTCAGTGATTCGTCATTGGAAACAATGGTGGTCAGTGATTGGATATTGTGATCTATGGTGATCAGTGATTGAATGTTGGGAACAATGGTGATCAGTGATTGGATGTTGGTATCTATGGTGATCAGTGATTGGATGTTGGGAACAGTGGTGATCTGTAACTAGTTGTTTTGGAACAATGGTGATCAGTGACTGGATGTCGGGAACACAGGCTTGTGCAAGAGTAACTGAGACTTTGCACACAGACTTAACTCAAGCCAGACTTTACACACAGGTCGTGCGTCAACTAAACCTGCTTTCTCAACTCGTGATGTGAGCTTAACAGTCATATTGAATGCAGGAAATTTCTAGATGCTTTTTTTTTCTTCTTTTAAAAAAAAAAAAAATAATAAAGCTAACAGATCTAGCGAAAAAGTTTAGCAACACTGAGCAGGGCTGCACTCAATTTTCCCCGGGCTCTCTCACTGTGCAATCTCCAAACCTCAGATGACCATTATCATGACTCAGGCTAAAACATGGTGTCTCAGCAGCTTATTTGTATAACACTCAAGTCATAATTTCTACTCACCTTTTAATTTGGGCTGTGTATGATAATGCCTGACTCCAGCATGGCCAGAAATAGCAACACTATAAACAGAACTCTTTATCAAAGTCATATCCTCTTGCATCCTATCAAATTCTACAGATCTCATGACAGTTCAGGAAATATTCATTTGTAATGGCTAGCAGCTTTTCTCCCTCATAATTTGCTGTAGTTATTATTAATAACAACTCTTAATCTAACGCGATTTCGAATTTAAATAAAGTAAAATAGTACACACAGTCTTTACGAATTTGAATGATTCTAGTTTTACAAGATGGTGAGACAGCCATGTGATTTATTTATTTTTGTTCTTTGTATCAGGCCTATTTTTCCCTGAGTGACCCAACAGAACAGCGTTCAACCTGACATCTAGAGATCATGAGTTCCAATCCCAACGATGCCACAGCCAGCCCTGGCCGGGTGTCCAAGACAGCAAAATTGTCTGAGCTCTCTGAGTGGGAAGGATGGAATTATGGCCTCCCGTGTCAATCAGAGCGGCTCAGGCATGTGGAGGAGGGTAGATGAGTGTATTCCTCTGAGGGTATTCAGTTGTGCTGTGATGTAGTATGAGGAGCAGTTCAACACGATGTGGTGGCTTCACTTGTCTTGTAGGAAGCATGTGGTAGCATTCACCACTGGTAACTGTTGTGTGACAGATGAGAACTAGATTGTGGGTGGGAATTGTCAAAGGACCAGATTGGGGGCAAATAAATCAATAAACACACAAAACATAAATCTGGACTGGAAATTAGGTCCAAAAGCAAAGCTATTCAGCTCTGTCCCTTTTTCTAAAAAAAAAAAAAAAAAACCTCGGTATTAAGTACACACAATGCACTGGAGAAATGGAAGCTTTTTAATGTTTTAATTGCTGCTGCAATTTCCCAAAATTTTAGCAGCAGAGGGCGCTAAAAATGACTCCAATTTTGCATGTTATTTCTCAGACACACTGTATAATACCTAAAACGTACCAAAATGAGATTTTAGCATGTTCTTTACTTCACTAAACCGAGTGTCAGAAGCCGGTTTAACTGACAAGGTCACGAGAATCAGCAGACATTTATCTGGCCCATTGCTTCTGCTCGAAACTATCTGCAATCTAATCAATCGTGACTGGCTTTCCAAACCTTGAGCCGGTCCTTACAACAGCCTGTCTACACTAAAATCATCTGATTTATAGCCGTCAGTGGGCCTTTTCATATATATCCTCTGTAGCAGTTTGACAGGATCTGTGCGAGGCTTGAGAGGAAAAACTTTTTTACAAGAGGGATCAAATGATCCAGTCCAGAGGCCTGAGTCATACACACCTGTGCCTCATCCACATTTTCCCCTACATTCTTCTCTCTCTCTCTCTCTCTCTCTCTCTGTCTCTCTCTCTCTCTCACACACACACACACACACACACACACACACACACACACACACACACACACACACGCACACCCTTTACATACACTCCTATTCTGTAATCTCAAACTCCACAGTCGTCATTTGGCTATGTTAAGATCTGGGCTGTGTCTACGTGCCTGGGTCGACTCTCATCTGCAAACAATTTGGAGGCGGTCAGTGGTTTTCCCAAAGCAATGCAGGAAATGTTCGCGCGTCTCCATGCAATTTTGGTTAACAGTCATCCGATACGTCTCTGTTGCAGCACTAAAGCCTCAGAGAGAGTTTGAGTCAATGACTAGAGCTGAAACACGGCTTTGTAGCACGCTTGAGATTATGGAGAGGGATAATCAGTTGGTTCTGTGTGTATTTCTGATAGATTAGGCCTGTCCTGAGTTTGACTAATAGCCCAGCACACAATGCACCAACCGGAGCACTTAATCCACTTTGGGCAGGAGCGGGATGGGCTCGGGGGCTGGAGGAAATGACACGCGTCACTGTTAATGGGCCAGAGCCTGGGATGATACATCAGCATTAAGACATTTCACATTCACACAGCTGAAACTGGGAACTATTCACTCTCAGTCCGTGTGAGCGGCTCCACCTCCTCTCTCTCTCTCACACACACTCACACAGAGAATCGGGAGAACACGAATCACAAATCCAGCAGTCTTATGCAAATCAAATACACGCACACAAAACAGGCGCTCATGCACAGGCACGCTCTCACACACCCCCTGTGTTCAGCTTGACACGGTGCTGGATGCTCAGCGTTGCAGAAAGTCCAAGGCAGCAATAAAACTGCCAGACTCCCACGCTCTCTACTCCCAACCTCCCCACTACAGCGGGACGTGCAGCATAGACATGGGGAGTCAGCTGTGTGTGTGTGTTTGAGTGTATATATGTGTGTGAGAGAAAAAGATTTATTACAGTGTGTGTAAATCTGAGCCTCAATGTTTATTTATGTGTTTGTGTAAGTGTGTAATTGTGTGAGAAAGTCTCAGTGCTTGTTAGTTTATGTAGGACTTTCAGTGCTTGTCTATGCATGAGACAGTCTGTGTTGGAACCAAATGTCCCCATAAGGATACCTGACGCTTTTGACCTTGTGGGAACATTTGTCTCGTCCCCACAAGGAAAACTTGTGAGAGGTCCTTACAAGGATAGCAATACATGTGTGTGTGTGTGTGTGTGTGTGTGTGTGTGTGTGTGTGTGTGTGTGTGTGTGTGTGTGTGTGAAACCTATGGCACAGCCAGGCCTTAATCAGCGCTCCAGTGAGACCAAAAAAGTTTTAGTACTCAAATTCATTTGCAGTAGTGGGATGCTGTCCATACTGCATACCACATACTATGAGGTAAAATCATAGTATTATAAATATTTATCTACATTTCTCACATAACCTTGCAACCCATTTTAAACTCATCTTCATGCAGGAAGCTTGTCTCTTATCCAAGTCCCTCCATGTCAGAGCTCGACTGAACCTCTCAGTTCCACCAGGACTTCATCATTTTGCGATCACAGAAATGAACACAAAATCAAGCAAACTCTGAAACATTCAGAGGCACTTGCAATGTTTCGAAATGACTGCAGATTTTCACCAGGGCCATTCGGGCCAAGACGCATTGTGTGACATCATCGCAACACACATTCAGCCAAAACCCACTTCGATTCACGTGCGTTGAACATGAATACAAATAAAAGGTCTCATTTAGCAACAAACACCACGTTATAAGACAATTGCAATTTCGCCAATTCAAGGAGTTTTCCGCAAAAACAGCACAAAATACTCTGCAAACTGCATCGCAAAATTTGAACAAAAGCCATAGCAAAATCAAGCATTGACTGACCTCCAGGTGGCTTTCTTTTCACTACATATTCTCATTACATAGGGTATAACATAAAACAGTCAACAAACCTACACGGTGCACTATATAGCCAGCGGGATCGCAGCTGGAAATGAACTACTTTACATGTAATATCACTTTAACATGGATAATTAACAAAATGTAAAAGTGAAGTAAGCTATAAATGATATATACCCCTTTTCCTACATAAAGTAACAATAGTCATTTTTCCACAAGAGAAAAAGTTGAAGAAATGTGTGTTTTTTTTTTTAACAGATTTACAATCGGTGACTAAAGGTTGACTATTTCTATCTAAAGCTAGAACATTAGATGTTGATTTCTGCCTTTGAATGTATGTAAATACTACGAAACTTTGTATAGTGTTTGAATTCAGCCAGCTCCTTGACACCCAAGTGCCCTCTCTGTCTCAATACACTCCCACACACACACACACACACGCACACACACACGCACACACACACGCACACACACGTCTATAAACACAGCAGAGAAACAGTGAAGGAGACATGTTAGCTGCATGCAGGAAGGAGTTACACAACTTTCTGCAGTGTGTTCCTGTTCGTGCAGTCATATGATACCAAATTACTGAATAGAGTCTCACCAGACATATAGACAGACAGACAGACAGACGGACAGACAGAACAGTGTGTTCTGAGTCCAGGACCTGTGGTGGATTGTACACACACACACTTGTCGCTCCAGTTGTGGCTTTGGCAGCCTCTTTGCTTCCTCTCTACCTTTGGCTAATGCTGCTGCCAGTCACACCATCTGGAAACTTCCGTGCCAGCTGCTATCCAAACCCCCATCCTTATTCATTAAACTCCACACGTCTCCAGTTTTATTTATTTATTTATTCATTTATTTTTAAACATAAATTTTTTGTTTGCTTTTTAATCATAATTGTTGATTATTGATTATACAAAGGGTTCCAGTAGTAATATTTCACTTTCAGATTTTAAAGAAGCAGTTTGGATTTTTTAGAGCCTTAAAGTCTCCGCTTTACTTCCACCAACCACACCTCATCAAAACTGTCCAAACTGCATGCCTAATGTGTTGGCTTTTTTTAAGAGAGGGAAAAAAAGGTCAGATCTGTACAGTTCTATTCACCTGTGAGGTGGAGCTTTTTTTCTGGGCCAGAAAAATTACAGAAACAGAAGCCTGTAAACAATCAGATCCATTGTATGTAATATTGTAAATCACGTATTTCCCCCCTAAGGAAACCATATGATTTTTACAGGTCTAAAAAAAAATCTTTTAAAAATCTTTCTAAAAACCTTTTGATTTCTATTCATGTCATACTTGCGATTTTATCCTTTTTCGAGTTTTTTTTCCATAAAAATTTTTCCATATTGTCATGCTTTGTTTTATGGTTTCACATACACTGTCGAAAATCTGGCAGCATACTGAGAAACTCACACTCTACTATGGCATCACTGTACAGTACCAAGTCTGGAGTCAGAGTTATAAAAGCAGCTATGATGTGTCAATATCTGAATGTACTAAGGTTGAGACAGAAGGAAAGGTCTGCTCATGCTGGAGGTGTTCATATCAATAATCAAATCCTTTAAAGGGAGAAATGTGTGTGCCGGCCAGAAACCATAAACCTGTCGAGCACAAAAGGTCAGAGGAGCTTCAACTCCTTTTTTTTATTTAAAAGTTAAAACACATATACAAAAAACACACACAGCCTAACATTGTATCTCATCACTGCCCTGGCAAGAAAATCATCGATCTCTCTAAACCAGGAGCATTCAACTAAAATACTTGAATCGTTTACAGATAATTTGAAAAAGGTTACGATTTGTTTCACATTGAGCTTCACAATATAACTTTTGACTAGTGCCACAGACTACGAACAAATGAGATGTCTGCTCTGAATTTCATGCACAAAGTAAAGGTCGACCGATTGATTGGTTTTGCAGATTAATCGACACCGATAACCGATTGCTGGAACTATCGATTATCTGCAAAAATCCACACAGATAGTTTTTTCCCAGTTGTGTCCGTAGCGGGAGCGACTGAGACGAGTCCGCTGTTATTATACAATACGACAGCGGCCTCTAGAGGCAAAATAAAAACTGACCACTTTTGTTGTGTTATTTGAAGTGTGTTTTTTTATTTAATTATTATTCATTTTGGATGTCTCTATTTTTATTTGTTATTTGCAGTGATACTTTTTGGTTCATTTTTGATGTTTATCTTTTATTTACTTTAATATTTATTAATAGTTAATATATATTAAGATGTATAAATTTATTTCATTAAAAAAAGGACCGTGCATTTTCATGCGACAGTCAGTATTGTTTATTTTTGTAATACAGTTCAGCAATATTTTACTTTGAGTTAAGTTTTCATTCAGTTTCAATCAGTTTTAAAAACTATCGGTTGATGAATTAGTTTTCGGCAGGTGCTGCCCAACTTGGTTATCAGTACTGGTAAAATCCATTATCGGTCAGCCTCTAGCAAGACAAATAAACACACACTTCTCTGTCTACCTTTTATTTATTTATTTTATTTTATTTTTTTTAAACATTCTGTTTGTGTCGTCAAACAATCCATGTCGTAAGGTGGCTATTCAGACCAGAGAAGGAAAATATAATGAAAAATCTATGAAAGTCTGTCTGTCTGTGTTATATTTCTGAGCATATGTCTCTAGCCCTATACATGGTTTCTAGTCCAATGGGCTGCCTTGAGCTAAATAATAAATACATAAAGTATGTGATTGGTTAAATATCAAGCTGTGCTGCTTCTTATTTATAAAAAATATATATAGTTGCTGAACTGTGGACATTTTTAAAAATACATTTATCAGGTTTTTGTTACAGTATATTTTTCATGTACCTTTCTGCATGTATTCAGTTTGTTCTGCTGAAATACTTTTCCACATATGGACTGCTGTCCATCACTTCACAACCTATTCAAGCTTTCAAAGTCAAAATGAAGGTCAGACATCTTGCAGTTGTGACATTATGTAACCCTGCATATACCCATTGACTGTGCATGGAATCATAACGCAAAATGCCTAAAGCTGTTGGCCATGTACATCTCAGCTCTCGCCTCAGCTTGAAGTGCAATGCAAATGCTACAGATTTGGTTTGGCTGATATAATCAAACCAGTTTTGGTGATCACGCCACATGTCACACTACTTATGTCATTAGAAATTCCAAAGCAACAGTACATACACGGAGGAAAGAATGAATGAAAAGTAGATGCAGATGAGCTCATGATCCCGCCGCTGTTCCAGAGTCTCCCATCCATAACTGATTTGAAATCCTTCCTCACATGGATATGTCTCATTGAAACAGAGAAAGAAATAAAAAGAGAAAATGACATACGCCCATCACAGACAATGACAGCCAGGATGAAACACAACACATTTTACAGGAGGAAGAGAAAACCAAGAATGTCAGAAACAGTGAAAAATAAGAAAAACGGGGAGACACTAGTAGGCGATTTCTCACAATTACGTAACTCCCATTGTATAACAGTGTGGGCGTCACCCACCTTCTGCACAACAGCAATCCATACAGTCACTCTGATGTATATTTAGCGCGGCGCACCGACCTCACACACATAGACAGACACATCTCTTTCTGCTGCTGGTGATTTAGTGCCACACGGAGCCTCCCTGCTCGATGTAGTAACCTCTGAGTCAAGTCACTTACAAGTCAAATCCAAAGTCTTTAAGCTGCTAGTCAATCCAAATCCTGATGGGATCCAGAGGGAAGAGGAAGGACATTCTAGACACCTTCAGGAATTGCACCCTGGGCTGTGCTTGTGCTGTCTGAATACCATCATTTAATAGTAAAGAAACAATTCTTCACGTAACCTATTTCCTCAAGCCAAATCATGCTAAACTTTGGTATGAGGAAACAAGGAAAGATTAGTCCCAGCTAATTATTCAGTTACTAAATTTAGCGCATATTATTTAGTAACTCCAGTTAAACTAAAAGGAAAGGTATGTAGATACATTAGCAAGCAATGTGAAAGTCTGAACCCGATAATGGACGAATGAATTTAAAGGGATTTTTAACTACCTCATCAGCAGCGTAGATGTGATTACCGCAAACCTGCAGTTCAACACATTTTCCTGTTCGGATACACGCACATAAAACCTGTTTACTTGAAGCTCATTTACAAAGGAAGTCTATGGGGAGTTGCTGAATTACATCAGTAGAGGTGCGAATGTCTTCACAAAGAAAACTTCAACACACATCAGTAATTACTGTGTATGATCTTAGTACAGAAACGATAACATATCAGATTGAGTGTATTAATATAAACCTGTGATCTGAATTGCAGAGCTGCTGTAGAAAATAGGAAATGAACCTTCTGGCCAATCCGAATCAAGAATTTAACAGCAATGTGATATAATTAGTTTTATTTAACTTCTAATCGCTACATTGATTTAGTCAACTGATAAATCACAATGTTTTTTCCTCTAATACTCCCATATTAGAACAGATGGAAGAAATTGGAAACAATTTCATATAAGTATTCAGCATCAACGTTTATTGATGGAATTTGAGGCTGTTCTGTGTTTTCAGCACTTTTGTGGATGAATATTAGTGAACTGAATCTCAGATTTCTTCTCCTGTGTTTGCTTTTATAATATTATAATGAAGTAGTATAACAGTGTGACCCAACATGCAAACATGCCACATTTCCCATCTTGCCACTCAGAAGGTACACAGGTCACACACACACAGCACCATCTCATCCAGTATACTGTGTGTGTGTGTGTGTGTGTGTGTGTTTTTTCCTGTAACCCTGCAGGCTGGTGAGGAACTTCTCCCACATGATCATCAGCATCTAAGCTGTGATCTCGCCTCATATTTTTAGCAACAAAGTAGCACCTCTCGAAGAGCTCACAGCTCTCACACTCGCCATGGAGGAGAGATTCCCGTTGCACACGCAGTGGAAACACTACACAGCGAATGTGTGCTGCAAGAGGAAGTGAAGAGTATTTACTGATTACTCTGTACTCAGCACCTGCTGTGCTCCACACTTTTTTTTTTACCATGAGTGCAGGTGTTTTGATTTAGTGATTAATTACATCAGCAATGGGGAGCATCAAAAAGGTCGCAGTACACCAAGGGACTAGCATGTCTATTTGCTGATCCAAAGGTATTGCACAATACAAAGTCAGGATATTGAAGTGTGCTCATTTTCAAGACAAAGAATTACACAACAGCATAGTCCGAGACTCAGTGGTTATCCAGCTCTGCTTGCTAAACCCTGTGCTTTTAAGTGACGTCTTGATAGCGTTTAGCAGCCAGAGTCCAGAACAAAGCTAAGCCTACAATTTTCCCTCGTCCCTGCAGATCTGTGTGTGTGTATGTGTGTGTGTTTGTGTGTGCGCTCTCAATCTCTGGCCATTGCAGCTCAGTCTCACGTCTATGAATCTAATTTCCCACTTACACCTTATAAAAAAAAACCTTCACCCTGAAATACGTTAGATCTATCCATCCATTTTACATACTGCTTATCCTACACAGGGCCGTGGGGAGCCTGGAGCCTATCCCAGGAAACTTGGGGCACAAGGCAAGGGACACCCTGGAAGGGGTGCCAACCAATCACAGGGCACAATCACACACACACAAACACACACACATTCACACACTACAGACAACTGGGAAACGCCAATCAACTTACAATATCTTTTGACTGGGGGAGGAAACTGGAGTGCCTAGAGGAAACCCCCGAAGCACCGGGAGAACATGCAAGCTCCATGCACACAGGGTGGATGCAGGATTCAAGGCCAACGTGCTAATCCACCCCCAGGTTTGATATGTTTATATTGAAATATTTAAGATGCTGGTTGGTGCAGTATATTCATCATTCCCTTGAGAAGTTAGCCGTTGTGTGACATCACAAGACAACTCTGCAAGTACAATGCGTTTAATGCGTTTGGAAAGGGGGGGGGTTCTGTGATTAAAACATAAGAGTTTATATAAGTGATATTATAAACCCTAAATCCAAAACGCTGACATGTTATGGAAATTTACTGAGTCAAATAATGAATATTAATGACCATCAGGGTCTGCTTATGAATATTAATTGATAGTAGGCAGTCTGAGCGAAGAGTTGAAAGGGGATGAAAGTAAGCAGTCTATTTATTAAAAATAGATAAGCAGGGTTTTCAGAATACAAATCACTTGAGATGTGTGTTCACAGACACACAAAGATGGAGGAATACATTAAGGCAGCACCTATAAAACCAAACCGAATAAACAGCATCCTACTTAAACTAATTATATAGACAGCGAGAGAAAACCTGAGCAAATAAGCCAATGACAGATTACATTAATATATGAAAGTGTAGGCGAGAGAGAGAGAGAGAGAGAGAGAGAGAGAGAGAGAGAGAGAGAGAGAGAGAGAGAGAAGGAGACAGAGAGAGAGAGAGAGAGACAGAGAGAGATAGAGAGCGGGATTGATGTCTGCTGCCTTGGTCATGAAGCACTCTGTATCCTTTCATGCATCTTAATAATTTTATTACAGACCACCCTCAATTATGCCATGAAATACTGAGCTTTCCCATCTGATACCCCCAAAAGTGCAATCACAGAAATAACCGCTACTCTCCTCTCTCTTTCTGTATAAATGAGCCTCAGTGAAGCTTTTTCGGGATATAAGGGAGGTTATATCAGGGGCATTCCAGAGTTAAACAACCCATCAAGGATTCTTCTAGAACCAAGAGATGGTGCCATTTATAAATAAAATGTGTACCTACAAATGTAGGTTGGAAGTGGTCCATTTGTCACCTGCCTTCTCAGTGACAGTGACAGCAGCTTGTCCCATACATTCGCCAAGGCTGTCACAATGGAAACTTGCAGAAAACCACTGAGGGAAAAACAACAGGAGAAGAAATGTATAGTCTACGGCACCTCCTCTAGGTCCGAAGCGTGAGCCTTGTCGTTATTCCTCTCTGGCAGGTGATGAAATGTGTGCTTTGAATAGCAAACTGCACACAGCTGTGCCAATAAAGCTCAGGAAGGGCAGGGGGCCAGCAGGGGAGCGAAGGATACTGAGATGGTTAGATAAAGTGTGCGATGGAGGACAGCAGTGAGTGAGTTATGTATGGCTGGAGAAGGGGCTCGTGAGGAAAGATGAAAGACAGAATATTAAAAATGTGAATACTGCTCATGGGATAAGGGGCACTAGTAAGGAAGGAGATGGAAAATACTAAAAAAAAAAAAAATCATATTAAAATGACTGTATCAGACCTGCCAAAGAGCTGCATTTTAACACTGGAGTATGTTGGTTTGAGTTATCACTCAATAATACTCAACGATAATCTTTTTTTTTTTTTTTTTTTTAAAAAGCAGTCTTCTTATTTTCACAATAAAAAAAAAATGCAGATTAGCCAATCGATGTATGAATCTGGAAAGACTGACATTTGAACTCCAATATTAACTGACACTCTCTGGAAGCCCCGCCTCCTTACCCACACCCCACCAAGTAGACTGGTTCTCAAAAAAAAACCAAAACACTGCCAAGTGGGCCTCATGGGGGAAAAGTGTCAATAAGTCTGCCTTAGAAATGTGAAAATTCAGTCATTCTGACTATTCATCTTTATCCTGATGAGAGTGGTCTCTTCCAGGATGACCCCAGCCCCATCCACAGGGCAAAAAGGTTCAATGGTTTGATGAGGATGAAAATGTTGTAAATCATATGTTTTGGTCTACACAGTCACTAAGAATAGGTATAAGTGAATCAAGAAAAGTTTGTTTTTAAATCTTTAGTGAACTGACAAATGTTATTGGGACTATTTAGATTTCATCTAATCTGATCTAATTTAATCTAATCTATAACTAACCTCATTATTGGTACAGTCAAGATCATTCTTTTGGTGTCTGGCAATAATAGTGATTAAACTGTAAGTAAGCTGTTGAGAAGCATTTAGAGCTTACACATGAGAGATTACACAAGAGAGGCAAATTTCACTTTAAATATTTCAACACTGTATAAAAATACTGCAATGCTGAAGTGTCTAATCACTGCAGCATGATGAGCTTGTGATACCAACTGAATGCAGAAGTTCACAGTCTGGCCATTGACATAGCAAAAAGACATTTCAAATATAGCACAAATATCTACTGCTGGGCAATAGGGCAGAACTACTAACAACACTTTTTATTATTTGTATTAGGTATTTAATAGTGCTAATACCACTACAAATGACCTAGGAACATCTCTATACCTTCACCTTCATTAAGAACGCATTGATCTGGGCTCCAGAGTGGCACAACAGAAAGCTACAAATGACAGGATTTTCCTAGCATCCAAGATAGTGCTCTTTTATTTTTCTTTCTTTATTATAAATATATTCACACACACACACACACACACACACACACACACACACACACACACACACACACACATACACTTGTTGCATCAACTACAGTATATTCCCAAGCAGTAATCGTATGTTGAACAGGTTACACCATGCTGAAAGTGTAAACAAATCATAACAGGACCAGAGCTCATCAGCCCGAACCGTTCACTCCAAATAGCTATAAAGCACAGCTCTGCCCCTGTGATTAGCTTCCCAGTGAACTGGTTCACTCGTCCTACATCCTGGCACTCGGGAGAACCGACTCGGGCATGAAGAGACGGCATTTTAATAATTCACACTCAGTACTCAATTACACAGGAGCAAATCCTGGGACAAAGGCCCACGACATATGAGTCACAGAAAGGATTTGGTATAGTCTGAAACTCCATCCAGACTAATTAAAACCTGTTTCAGTGACCAGCTTGATACAGTATATACATGGAGTATAGGAGCATGTGATATGATTCTCAGAAGCCATATAAGTGTATAGTCTACAATATACAATATATATCACACATAGTTTGGGAAATTTCCAAGCAATACAGTAGTGTGACATGGTTACAAACTTTATTTACATGTATTATTTACAGAATAAAATGTATTAATTCTATTAAAAGTATATATATATATATATATATATATATATATATATATATATATATATATATATATATATATATATATATATATGTATATATATATATATATATATATATATAATATAATCATATATATTATATTATATAATAATATAATAGTCTTCTGCTAATGTAATATATATATATATATATATATATATATATATATATATATATAAAATATATATATAATCTAAATATATATATATAATGTATTTATAAAATTTGTAATTATTTATAAAAAAATAACAAAACAAAAAATTCTGAAAATTCTAACAATAAAAAATTATAATTATTATGTTATTATTTATTTAATTATTGCATTTTTATTATTAGTATTAGTATTAGTATTTAACATCATAGCAGCTGCTTCCAGACAGGTATCCATGATATCTCAAAAAAAGCAAACTGTCTTCAGTATCTGTTCAAAGTGTTTGTGTAATACTGACCAGTGTACACTGCAAGATTGGGTCCAGAGTCTGTTAGATAAAATAAAACATCTATATATGCTCCGACTTGATGGAGATGACAAAGCAATTCTGGACAAGGCCATTTGCCAAATGCTGGAAGTGTAAATGTAGTATTTTTGAGCCACCTGCTAACTTTGACTGTTGACTATCCGCTAACTCTGAATCTGTTGACTAGGACCAACCAGCACATGCTCAGCCTGTCTGTTAATGGAGGCTGGATTAGGAGTAAATGCTGTAAAATACAACCCTGAGTTTAGCCAGGCAATGTATTTTGAAGTAAGAATGTGCTGATTTAGGCATGCAGTTTGCTAAAGATTCTCTTGCTTGTAAGCAAACAAACAGTAGGCAAAACACGTCTTGGCTGATTGTATTCAGGGTAAGTATAACATGGTGGATATTTCATTTCTAGCTGAACTGTACTTTTAAATAGGTGTGCGAGTTGGCCGAGCTGCTCGTTCGGTAGTGTTTATGCATTTAACTACGAGCGACTGCTGTATTTCTAACATGACAAGATGCAGGGAACACGCACTGACTCACACTGCATGCTGTGATGTCACATTTTCTGCTTTGATCACACTCTGGGTTTGTCTGTAGTACTCACACTGCGAGCACGCACACACGCACACACACACTCACACTGCGAGCACGCGCACACACACACGCTTACACACCCAACTTTTACTGCCAACGCATTCTAAAAATACCCGTCTCAAGAGCCCTCACTAGTCTGTGTGTGTGTATGTGTGTGTGTGTGTGTGTGTGTGCGTGTGAGAATGTACAAGGCTGAATCACTCGATCACAGAGAGACACTGCTGATCTCTGTATTCAATGTCATGTCTGCAGTGGGTCAGATGGACTGAGAGAGAGATATTAAAGATAAAGGCAGTGAAAGCTAGTGCAAAGCAAGTGCATGGCTGTGAATTTTATTTGATTGTTTTAGGTTTAAAGTATTTTGAAAATACAGATATTTTGTAAAGGAGACATGAGGCTGGTTGTGCCACTTCAGTTGCTAATTCTGTACATTGTACGATGGGCTATATTTAGAGTCCAAAAGTTACTTCAATATTTACGCTGGGAAAGTTCCTCGTATTCAGACTCAGGTTACGCATGTACTTAAGTTGATTTTCTGGGTGTGCCATTTCGGTTATGCAAATCACCTGCATGTAGTTAAAGCCACCAAGGTTGCCAAATTATAACTGAGTAGAAGCATCTGAGATGGGATTTTTTTCAGTACAGTCACGATCACCGCCTTTAAACACAAGAACTTGCCTTAAAAAATAAAATTCAGTGATAGGAAATACAGACTGAAGAAGGTAACTGTGTTTTTTATTTTTTTATTTCCTGACAAATGCAATAAAATGAAATATATTTAAACAAATTAAAAACATTCATTTAAAATGTTAAATTAATAAAACAATGTGGATCTTTTTGGTAATTCAGTGTGCTCTCATATAAAGAAAATGTGCCCACATTTTGAAGGATAAGCTGACCAAGGACTGATCTGCTACTCTTTAAGCTCACTTTAAGTTTATACACAAGTTTATTCTCTCTTTCCTTTGTACAGTTTATTGTACAATAAATGTTAAACTGCTGTTAATTCTTTCTAAGTAGCGCCTTAAGGGGAAGATTAAAATAGCTACTAGAGTTGTCCTTTAAAAACTTATTAAACATAAGTAATAAAATGTTTTTTGCAACATGCTGAATTGAAACATATCATCAATACACTGTCTTTATTTCCTCCCTGTTTTTAATGCTAGTTGACTGTTAGACTCAAAACTACCACTTGGTGAAACAGTACAAAATCCATGAAATGTTCTTATGTTCTTGCTAAATCTTTCTCGTTCACAGTTAGTATGATTTATTTGTTCCAAGTCGCATTTTGGTCTTTATGGGTTTTTTCATATTAATTTTTTAACTGATCATAAAAGCAGTTTACTTTTCTCCGTCTCATGGCTTTTACATGAAGCTTCGTGCATATCTTTGATGACAAACTGTACTATTAGTGCATTGTATTTCTAGTGTGTTTCCACAATTGCAAGTCACGTCCTTCCATTTTCTGTATCGCTTATCCTATACAGGGTCGTGGTGAGCCTGAAGCCTATCCCAGGGGACTCAGGGCACAAGATGCGGGGCACTGTGGATGCCAAGTCCTTTTGGTACAAATTACATCACGAGTAACCATTTTATCATGGTCAGGGACTATTCCAGAAATAATAGCTGTGAATACGTATGGGATCAGATGCCAATCCATCACAGGTTCATGTCCATGAACACACACATTCACACAACCATTCACACTTACAGGCAATGTAGAGTTGCCAATCCACCTACCGGCATGTTTTAGGAAGCTGGGAGGAAACCAGAGAACCCAGATGAAAACAGAATTTTGTATCTCAATTCAATGTATGAAAAATCCTGTCCTTTCCTGATGTACCAGACAGACAGCAGATGACAGGAACAGACGAAACCACAAACTGTGTAATGGGCAGGGGAGAGAAATTTGGCAAAAGAGTGACAGAAAGAGAGCAGCCAAGCTTTCTTCCATTCCACGGAAGGCACTAAAGTCAGAAGTAACTGTCAATCAGCAAGCCCCATCAATCAGGAAAGCCTTACGCAACTGGCAGCATGTCAGGGAGACTGTGGGCGAGAAAGTCATTCACACAGTCCCACGCTGGCCATGTTCACACCGCCTTTTCCTTCCCTCAACAGCATACGGCTTCTGGAGCACGTTTTTCTTTCTCGCTCAGCTTTGTGCGAAAAAAAAAGCCAGCTCTCCTCTTGCCAGAGCCGTGCTGAATTTTTTCCCTCGCTCGCTAACACAAGGAATCTCCCTGACTGCAGCTTTTATTCCATTCTCTCTGCAGCTATTTCCTGCTAGATCTTACATAACCACTCACTGGTCCATGTCAAAGGCCCAGTCAAAACAGTCCAGCGAATCAACCTGGAATAATTATTGTGTATATATTCTCAACTTGGCAATGTCCAGGTACAGGAGCGGTATGATGGTACGTCCTACTGCAAATACCAAATGTTTTACGCACAAGGAACCATTTGAGACCTGCTAAAGGGTGTGTTATATTCCATAACGGACATCAAAGGAGCATCAGATGGATACCAGATGGAGAACTCATTTTGATGACAGGTAACCCAATTATGGGACAGCACTTTACATTTTTCCTAGAATGAGCATCAGATTCTCTCCTGATGTATATACTGTACACTCGGTTGGCCACAAATAACAAAATCTTCGGGTTATAATCTCGTTCTTCCACTGCACTTTCAACACAAAATTCTTAGCATTGTGAAAGGAATTTTGGACATCATACAAACAATGAGATTTTCAGTTCACTGGAAAAAAGTTTGTGAGGTTGGTGTATGGGACTAATGCAATGACTGTATCTGTATCTGTTTAATGCCTCAAATATATCTATCAATATCTTCAGGCCTGGATTAACACAGGGTGATGCCCTAGGGTCACCACACTTGAAGCATCGTTAATTAAATCCTCAAAGTTTTTTACATTTTTTTAATCTAAATCTGAAGAAAAAACGTGCAATTGTGGGTACATTGTGAATGGTGACTATGCACTGTGATAGTTTAGCTTTTTTTGTTTGTTTACGTTTCGCACAACTGCTTAGCTGATGCATTTAGAATTTATCTGATGTGATAAATTGGCGCCAGCGGCAGTGCGTCATTGTGTACTCAATTCTGAATGGGGGCGGTGGCACATACACCCAATCACAATTCTTTACATGCATATACTTTTATATTCTCTTATATTCTCTTATATTCTATAATATTTTATATTATATAGAAATATATCAAATAAATTAAACAATGCCGATATTTGGTGTGACGACCATTTGCTTTAAAAAAAAAAAAATGTAGTAGTAGTCTCTGGTACAATTAGCACAGTTATATAAGGAAATGAGCGGTAAGTTTAATTGAGCATCTTGCAGAACCAGCCACGGTTCTTCTGGAGACTTTGATTGTCACACTTGCTTCTTATTTTTGCAGCAAAACCCAGCAGCCTTTATCCTGGTTTTTGTCTGAAAACTATTCTCTTACATAATATGCTGCTTTCTTTACTGACATACAAACATTTTTCTGTAACATATAATTTTATGCTGGAGAACTAATGTTTGGAAATCTAAGGGTTTTTTTTTGTCCTGACTCAATAATGTATAAATCATTATACACATATAAACACACACACATATATATATATATATATATATATATATATATATATATATATATATATATATATATATATATATATATACACACACACACACACGCACACACACATACATACATACATACATACATACATACATGTGTGTGTATATGTGTATATATATATACAGTGAGGGAAAAAAGTATTTGATCCCCTGCTGATTTTGTACGTTTGCCCACTGACAAAGAAATGATCAGTCTATAATTTTAATGGTAGTTGTATTTGAACAGTGAGAGACAGAATAACAACAAAAAAATCCAGAAAAACGCATGTCAAAAATTTTATAAATTAATTTGCATTTTAATGAGGGAAAAAAGTATTTGACCCCCTCTCAATCAGAAAGATTTCTGGCTCCCAGGTGTCTTTTATACAGGTAACAAGCTGAGATTAGGAGCACACTCTTAAAGGGAGTGCTCCTAATATCAGTTTGTTACCTGTATAAAAGACACCTGTCCACAGAAGCAATCAATCAATCAGATTCCAAACTCTCCACCATGGCCAAGACCAAAGAGCTCTCCAAGGATGTCAGGGACAAGACTGTAGACCTACACAAGTCTGGAATGGGCTACAAGACCATTGCCAAGCAGCTTGGTGAGAAGGGGACAACAGTTGGTGCGATTATTCGCAAATGGAAGAAGCACAAAAGAACTGTCGATCTCCCTTGGCCTGGGGCTCCATGCAAGATCTCACCTTGTGGAGTTGCATTGATCATGAGAACAGTGAGGAATCAGCCCAGAACTACACGGGAGGATCTTGTCAATGATCTCAAGGCAGCTGGGACCATAGTCACCAAGAAAACAATTGGTAACACACTACGCCGTGAAGGACTGAAATCCTGCAGCGCGCGCAAGGTCCGCTGCTCAAGAAAGCACATATACATGCCCGTCTGAAGTCTGCCAATGAACATCTGAATGATTCAGAGGACAACTGGGTGAAAGTGTTGAGGTCAGATGAGACCAAAATGGAGCTCTTTGGCATCAACTCAACTCGCTGTGTTTGGAGGAGGAGGAATGCTGCCTATGACCCCTGGAACACCATCCCCACCGTCAAACATGGAGGTGGAAACATTATGCTTTGGGGGTTTTTTTCTGCTAAGTGGACAGGACAACTTCACCGCATCAAAGGGACGATGGACGGGGCCATGTACCGTCAAATCTTGGGTGAAAACCTCCTTCCCTCAGCCAGGGCATTGAAAATGGGTCGTGGATGGATATTCCAGCATGACAATGACCCAAAACACATGGCCAAGGCAACAAAGGAGTGGCTCAAGAAGAAGCACATTAAGGTCCTGGAGTGACCTAGGCAGTCTCCAGACCTAAATCCCATAGAAAATCTGTGGAGAGAGCTGAAGGTTCGAATTGCCAAACGTCAGCCTCGAAACCTTAATGATTTGGAGAAGATCTGCAAAGAGGAGTGGGACAAAATCCCTCCTGATATGTGTGCAAACCTGGTGGCCAACTACAAGAAACGTCTGACCTCTGTGATTGCCAACAAGGGTTTTTAAACCAAGTACTAAGTCATGTTTTGCAGAGGGGTCAAATACTTATTTCCCTCATTAAAATGCAAATCAATTTATAACATTTTTGACGTGCGTTTTTCTGGATTTTTTTGTTGTTATTCTGTCTCTCACTGTTCAAATAAATCTACCATTAAAATTATAGAATGATCATTTCTTTGTCAGTGGGCAAACGTACAAAATCAGCAGGGGATCAAATACTTTTTTCCCTCACTGTATATATATATATATATATATATATATATATATATATATATATATATATATATATATATATATATATATATATATATATACACACACACACACATACACACACACATATACATATTGTATTAACTGTTAATTTTGTATCTGTTTGCATCTCTTCCAGTAATAATATATATAAAAAATATGGTGCCCCACAGCACTCGCCCAATACAATATGGATAATCCGGCCTTGTCTATCTGGAAATGTATTTTTAATTAAATATGAAACCTACCACTGTACTCCCGGAAACACTGGATAAAACCCAGAGGTAGAAATGTCAGCATTGTTGTCTTGTTGTGGTAATTCTTGCTCAGCTCAACCTCAGCTATATTGCACTAGTTCATAATTGTGCTCAACTAGAGAATGTGTTCAGGACTGTTTTTTGAAATCCTGCTCCCACAGTTGTTGGTTTGGGTTTGCATGGCTGCTTCTGGAACAGACTCACTAATCTTTATTGATGATGTAACTCACGATGGTAGCAGCAGAATGAATTCAAAAAGTTTACAGAAACATTCTGCCAATTTACAGAGAAATGCATCCAATCTAATTGGGAGGAACTTCATCATGCCACAAGACAATGACCCAAAACACACTGCCAGCACAACAGAGGACTTCAGCAGGGCAAAAAGTGGAAGGTTTTACACTGGCCAAGTAAACCACCAGACCTTAACCAAATTGAGTAGCATTTCACCTCCTGAAGAGGAGACTGAAGGTATAAACCCCACTGAAACAAACAACGATTAAAAGAAGCTGCAGTACAAGCCTGGAAAAGCATCACTAAAGAACAAAGCAACAGTTTGGTGATGACAGTGGGTCGCTGGTTTGATACAGTTATTGCGACCAAGGGATATGCAACCAAATATTAAGTGTTATTTACTTTAAGACTATCTGTTCCAATACTTTTGCTCACCTAAAAATTGGGCGGTCTGCCACCAAAGGTGCCATGTCTATCGTCTCATATTCATCTTTTGATCTAAAACCCAAATGTCTTCAGTGCATAGCAAAAACAATAGAATTGGCCTTGCTGTTCCAATCATTTAGGAAGGGACTGTAATTGCAATATGCTATTTCTGTTCATATGATGCAGCCATAGCAAGTCATTTATGAAGCTGGATGCACACAAATTTATTTGGAAATTTTTAGCATTTACACAACAAATGTGGTATTCATGAAAACAGTTAGGAAAAGCGATTGTATCCTGTGAGAGTTCGTGAGTTTGCATAAATTTGCTTATAAGGACACTCACTTTTGTTAACCTTGACTGATTGGCTTCAAATATCATAACTGCCAAGGAGTTACACCAATTTTACATATCAGGTATGCTGTCAATTTTAAATAGCTCATTTATTTCAAATGCGCACACAAATTAAATAAAAAATTGTGTATTTCATTTTTTTTCTTCATTTTTTCATATTTCATATTAATACATTGAAAGAAAGCAATCCAAAAAAAATGGTGGTGTAACAAAAGTAATGGTGCCCTATAAAAGGAGTGAGAGTGTACATATGGTATGCACTGCAATGGCTGAGCTGCATTGTTGGAAGATTTAGTGCACGGTACATTAAGTAGGCGAAAGTTCACTGATTGGTCTTCATTTTGTCGTGAGTTCAAATCTCAGCACTACCAAGAAGCCACTGTTGGGCCCTTGAGCAAGGCCCTTAACCCTCAACTGCTCAGTCGTGTTAATGTGATAAATGTAATTAAATTTGTACAAGTTCATAGCCAAATGTCATAAATGTAAATGTAAATTTAGTCATTTTTGGTCTGTGAGCTATGAATTTCTCAGGTTCTCTGGCAGTGTTTAAACAATTTCTTTCCAGTTTTCCTTTTAAATACGGGTCACTTATTTGCTGTTGCCTAGTAATATCTAGTCAGGCAGTTTAGGTAGCTACATTCATAATCTCTAATCAGAAGCCTGGTCTAAAGTAATGGCCCATTGCCTCCTCCAATGTTGATAACTGTATCTAGTTAAGACACAAGTGAGAGTGTAAGAGCCCTTGCGGATTCATAGAGGCATACAATCAGCACCAGAAGAGCCACAATAATTACATTCTCTTCAGCATAACCCTTCTGTATCTCCTCAGCAGTGGAGACAGACTACAAAGAAAGGGAAAAATATTAGATGAAGAAAAGATGAATGGAAAAGGAGACACATTATATGCTAGGTCAAAGTTCATTACAGTGGAGAAAGAGAGTAGGATGTCTCAATGAGAGGCATCAATATAAAACTCAGGTCTTCTGCTAAGGTCAAGGCTCCTGCCTGTATGTTCTGCATATTCATGGATATAAATAGTCCTGTGAGGATGAGAACTGATCATATCTTGAGCAGCACCACATAATAATGTGACAGTTCAGGTATTATTAAAGACAGCACTGACAAAAATGGTAGTGCTGATTTTTATCATTTTTTTCAAATGATCACATGCTACTTTTAAGCATTGATAACAAAAATTGTGGTTTATGCACACAATTATAGGTCAGCTGTGATAAGATAATTATTCTTTCATTTATTCATCTTCAGTAACAGCTTCATCCTGGTTGTTCCTCCAAATTACCTCCAAATTGAGTTTATGGAATATGCTTGTGTTTACATTGCCATGTGCATTTCTTTTGGTTTCAGTCTTGTCTCCACCGCTGAACGGTCATTTGTGTGTTACCCGATTGTGCCCACGTGTTGTGTGTTATGCATTTACTCAGCTTGTCTACGGCTTTTTGTTGTCTCATTGTGAAGTCTTATCATGCCGCTGTGGCCTTGTTTCCCAGTGCCCTGTTTCCCAGTTCAGTGACTTCCGGGTTTTAACGCTTGTTTGTTTTCCTGTTTTCTGGATTATCCTAGTTTAATATTGTCTGCCTATGTTTTGACCTAAACTGTGGACTCTAACTAAGATTTTCTGATTTGCCCTAATAAAAAAAGGTTAACAAACTTGTCACCTGCCTTCAGTCACCACACATTACACTGCTGAAAGTCGTGGTGGATCCCAGGAACACTAGGCACGGGGTAGGAATACAACCTGGATGGGATGCCATTTCATCACAGGGCACCATGCACACACACACACATTCACACATTTATTCATACCTAGCCAATACACAGACATTCATGAAACCTCAGAGGAAACCCACACGGTCACATGGGAGAACATGCGAAACTCCGCACAGACATTAACCCAATAACCTGAGCTCAGGATTGAATCAGGACTTGGGAGATGTGAGAGGGCAAAGCTAACCACTGCATCACCGTGCCACGCCTTCGAGCTCATAATGAACTTTTTTATAACACTATCATATAGCATATGCATCAAATGAGCACCTTCTTCAGTGCTGGATCCACATGCATCAAGCTTGGTGATTATGAAACTGAATTACTGTACTGTATAGGTTTGTTTTCATAAAGATAAAACACTCATAAGCTAATTTTCCCAAGGGCACATTGTGGAGTTTCCCACCACTTACACACCCCGATATAATGCTGCAGCTGCAGATAGGGGATTATATAAGTGGGAGATATTAAAGATCATCACTCAGTGTTGTATGTTTCATCACTAATGGCTAATGGAGAGACAGCTTGCAATGTCTAGGCGTTCCTAAAATCTACTCCTGACCTTCTGTGAGCTTCCACAGATATGAGAGTGGACTGCTAACTGGGTTGTACTGACTATCATTGCAGTGAGGCAGAAGCCGTGCACAAAGGAGCTCTTTCATAGAGCAACTGGAAACGAGTCAATCGATTGAAATCCTGAGTGTACAGATATTCAGTAAACTACACTCTGCACGTATCTGCCCAACTTTCTGCCTTTTAATAAAAATCGCACTCCAAACAGTTATCACTAAACTGAGACATTTCCTAGGTCGGTACTCTGGATAAGATTGCTTTCAAATTCAATTTACACACAAAATGCTTTTCAACAATCTGTGCTTGAAGCAACAGCAAAGGAAAGCAATTTCAAACTAGTCAAAACAGGATGAAGAGACACGAGCGCACCTGAATGACACGGCACATGCATACAGAACTGATGCTGTTCATCAACAAGTATTTTAATGAATTGAGGGACACTCACTCCTTTACTAAAGATGTGAACAGCCCCTTTGTGAGGAGAGAACCTTCTTGCTCAGCACTCTGCAAGGCTTTAGTAATTACACACCAAATGAATAAATTCATAAGCCCTGGCGCAGGTAATTAGCTCATTGTTTAACGATTAGAGGCAGACGGAGAAAGGAAGAAGAGAGATAGAAAGAGTAGGAGAGAGAGATGTAAAAAAAAAAAAAAAAAAAAAAAAAAAAAATGATCATAAGTATGGAAAACAGAATGAATATGCCGGGACTGAGAAATGGAAAAAGTGTTGAGGTGAAAGCCTGTGATTAAAATATCTTTCAAAGGCAGTGCTATATTAGTTTTAGAAAGGCTGTGTATTTGGGTGAGTGGTTTCTTTGGGAATGGGGGAATAACAGGACAAACTTAGTCACTAGGGTCATTAGGATCACTAGCCATGTCTAAGCACCCGGTCAGTTTTGCTTTAAAGCTTACTGTAAGCTGTGACCTGAGGGACAATCCTAAAAGAAAACACATCCAGTACACAGACTTGTTTCCTAAATAATGTTGAGAGTCCAGATGTTTTGGTCTTTTTCTATTGTCTCTATACTTTTAACTGGTCTGTAAGAACTTAACAGCTGGCTGTTAGCTAGCTGATACATTAGCTTTCCTCAGTTGCCTAGCAACACTGTTATTACGGGGTAATTTTCATTATATGAAGTCTTCTCTTAATAATTTACAAAGACTTCTGAGGGAAATGCTGATATTCCTCATGATTTTGTCTTGTTTCCACTTTCCATAAAATATAGCCTCAGCCATTACCTAGCTTGTACTCAGTGTCCATATTTCTCAACTGATTAGCAAAGTTGTTAAAACAATGTCATTTTAGTTGTCCAGATTTTTTCTGAATAATTTACTGTCTCTTCTGAGGGAAATGTTTATTTTAATGATTGTTTTGTCTTGTTTTCACTGTATCTATGCCTTTACATGGTTAATGGGGGAAAAACATAACCACAAGATGCTAGCTAGCTAGCTAATCAGCCTCAGCCTTAACTACCTTGTACTCCGTGTCCATATTTCTCAACTGATTAGCAAAGTTGTTATAACAGTGTCATTTTAGTTGTGCAGATTCTCTACTGAGGGAAATGTTTACGTTCCTGTTTGTTTTGTCTTGTTTTTATGGTATTTACTGCCTTTACATGGTTAGTGGGGGGAAAACACAATCACAATATTCTAGCTAGCTAACTAGCCTTAACTAGCTTATGCTTGGTATGTATAACTTCCCAAGCAAAAGTCTTCTAAAAAAAACTTTAACATTCTGAATGGTGAAAGTACTTATTTTACCTTTCCATGTCAAAGGAACAAATTCAATTTGAACCTACAACAGCAACAATAGTTATAGTAGTAATATACACAGAACACCCAGAAAATCTGACAGACTGAATGTTTTAAGAAATAATCGATTCTTTCCTAAACAATGAATGTTTAGGACGGAAAACATTCAAGAACTGTGAGATTTATAATGAACCAAACAATCTACTAACCTAAAACTGTCATTGTTCTTATCCTTACATCTAACATCACAGATGTTACATCACAGTATAAGTGTTGCCATTTTGAGGACCAAATAGGAGATTGACTGTGTCAATGTTATTGTGTCTGTGCTTCATTAAGAAGATTCATTTTCATTTATACTGATAATCAACTGCCTTAGTACACTTAACTATGTAAAATACATCTTCAACAAGCATCAGTGAAGTGGTCCTCCCTGTCATACTGCCTCCTTGCTATGTTAACTAACTAGGTATGTTATGGGGCTACTAGGAATTTTATCTCAGTTGTAAGCATCACTAACAAAGTTACTAATATCAAGTTACATTCCCTATCATTTTTCTCGTCTGATAAAACACCCTGGGATTTTACTCAGCCAGACATAAATGCTTTGATACATACTACACTCTACAGTTTTCTGTTAGCTAAAATGGAATCAGCAGTTCAGAGTAAAGTAGACAAGGATCAGTTATTGTCTTGTGAAGCAGGATAAGTAATTTTAGCCATCCTTCATCTCTCAGTTACATTCTTGTTGCACAATGAAGCTAGAATCTCGGCCCCTAATATGGCAATCACAATACAAAAGTCACGTAACTTCAACTGTGATCCTCAATCTGTAAACACCTGGGCATGCGTGATTAGTTAAATACTGGAAGAAAAAAAAAAACAGGAGGTTCCCTCCTTAAAATAGCATGGGCAATGTGAGTTATTCTGTGCAGAGCATTCCAGAGCATGAACACTTTTCCTGGCAGTGATCGCTGCTGGAGACAAATAAAACATAAGATAAGACACAGGGGGTGGGTGAGAGGGGAAAAATGAGGCTGAACTGATTTCCATTCAGCTTGAGTGAAGAGAAAGAGAGAGAGAGAAAAATCTGAGAAAGTGATGTCGGGGGTGGGGTGGGGGGGTTGGTGTCTTAGGGAAAAGGAGAGAAGGAGAGAAGGAGAGAGAGAAAGCAGGAGAGATCACTGACAGAAGTTAAAGTAGCACTATCACTCTGACAGATTGATCTACACACTGCTGCCCACGACCACAGCTGCATCCACAACCAGTATACAACGTAGTCCCCGTGCAATACACAGACACACAGAGACACACACACACGCACTCAGCATTTCACATTCAGAACGTCCACCCACACACAGCCGAGCCCAGATTGGACAACTTTTCCCTCTAGAGCCTTTTTCACACACACACTTTTATCTTTTATTATTCAGGAAGGGGTTATGTGTTTGCCTCGAACCTTGGGGTTGGGGCTTCGAATCCCGCCTCCACCCCATGTGTGCTGAGTTTACATGTTCTCCCTGTGCTTCAGGGTTTTCCTCTAGGTACTCCGATTTCCTCCCTCAGTCCAAAGACATGCGTTGTAGGCTGACTGGCATTTCCAAATTGTCGGTAGCATGTGAATGGATGTGTGAGTGTGCATGTGATTGTGTCCTGTGATGGGTTGGCATGCTGTCCAGGGTGTCTCCTGCCTTGTGCCCCAAGTCCCCTGGGATAGACTCCAGGCTCCCTGTGACCCTGTGTAGGATAAGCGGCTTGGATGGATAGATGGATGGAATGGATGGGTTACGTGTGAACGAAAGTCAGGTGAAGAGTGAAATCCCAAAAAGACTGAAGCATTGAAATCTCAGTGTGAACAGAAGCCAGTACATTACTAAAAGTTACTGGGAGTTTGACGTATTGATTCATCCCAATAAAGTTTGAAGGTGGTCACAGACCTGAGACATGTCTTTGGCCATATATGGAAATGAGGGCATGTCAATGCATCTGTATATAAAATGGAGAGCAACTCTAGGACTTTAAGACCATAGATAATAATATGGACATGTCTTTAAGTCCTTACCTAGAAAGTCATTGGAAATAATATATACTCATGTTACATGAGAATACACTGTATAATATTTCAGAAATACTCTTATTCAAAAACATTTGAAATACCAATTTTTAGGCAGCTGATTTAAAACATTAGCCATCACTGGAAGAACATCTAAAAAGAAACCCAGTAGAAATGTCTGGAAAATGGAGCGGTTCAGAAATCAGCATTCTTTGTCAGATGAATGGTAAGTCTGAGATGCGCTACGTAAGAATGATTTAGCAGCAGACAATGACAAAAGTAGCATAAGTAAAGAGATGGCAGAGGGAGGACGGTGGTGAAAACCTAACATCCACCAAATCCATTGTGTATGGGACTTTAAACTTGAAAAGTTACATACTCTGTCACGGGACTTTCATGGCTAGTGTTAATGTGTGCATGCTGGTAAAATGTGAAATTGGGGACATTAAATACAGATGTACAGCCTGTTTAACTGGTCACTGGAATCATGAAACCAATCATTAAAAAAGAAACTAGCCTGTAAATAATGTCAACTTGGACTCATATCACATTTTTAATAAAAACATGTTCTGTGAATTGGTCAGAAATAAAATATTCTGGCAAACATTTGAATAGTTAGATCGTGTTTAAAAAATAAATCTGTACTGAGGGGAACCATTAATACTTTTTTACAGTTAAAGGGATCCCTGTCTGCAAAACATGTTAATAGCTCCTGTAATACAGACTCACTGATTTTCACACGTAGAAAAGTGAACGCGTCACCCAGTCACTGATTGCGAGTGCGCTAAGAAAACATGGGTATAGAAGAGTGAGAAGGACACGCTGTGAAAGAGGGGAGTGGGGTGAAAAAGGTGATAGAGAGAAACAGGACAGATGATGAAGAGAGGGCATTAAAGCACATGAAGAGAGTGTGAGAATAAAGAGCAGGTGGACGAGGTGAAAAGACGGGGCAGTTTCAGCCCTCAGAAAGCAAGAGGGAATGAGAAGGAGATGGAGGATGAAAGGAAAAATAACTACACTAAACATTTCGGCACAGAAGATAGAAGGGACTGACCTCTCGCCACCAGGCTTAACACACAACTACTAGTGAGGGAGGAGCCAAAACAACACGATACACAGCCACGGAGTCAGTCAGGCTCGCTCCATCCATCAACACAGCATTTCACGGCTGACTGAACTGCTACAGACCAGATGACAAAAGTCTTCTTCTAGCAAATAGTGACAAACTGAGAGCAATGAGGACAGTGTTGTACACATCCTTCAGGCCTGACTTTACCGGATGTAGCACTGATTCAGCTTTGTTGAATCATCTGAGTTCTAATAGTAATTTTGCCGTAAAAATGAGTAATCAATAACAAGGTATTTAATGTAGTATACAGCGTAACAGTTTAATAACAGTTTTAAAAAATTGTGACATGAGGCAGCTGGGATGTAATGTTTCCCTTACTCTTAATACAACTGCAGGTTGTACAATGAAGATGATAATATAGACTATAATTATTTATTTATTTTATTAAATAAAGTTCACAGCATAGAGAAAGTGGAGCTGAGGGATTTGAGTGTGAGTGCATCTATACACGCAACTGACAAAAAAATAGAGACGATGGTATTCATAATTTCCCAGTTACCTCCAGCAGCAGTATATAATATAATACTTAACTGCTGTCATAGCCAACAGAATGGCATACAGAATTCACACAGCAGGCGTTATAGTCTCTCGTAGTGCAAACTATTTCTCTATTTGTGGTAAAATTAAGGTATTGGTGCCGTTGCCTTCGCTCACTGCCACTATTACTCATTCTCATAGACCTATAGTACCTGTACTCATTGGTACTTTCAAGCAACAATCCAATGCCATGGATTCGTATTTGAATGTAAAATAAGCTACAGATCTTTCAGAGACCTTGCATATTTCGAGTAGTATTTTTGCAACTGATTAAAGGATTACATAAGCAATACTCAAATCTGCTACACATTATAGGCTCATAAAAGGCACGGTGCTACAAAACACAACAGAACTCACATAAAATTAATGACCATAATAGTCCTTTATAAAAGGAGCTTATTATTAGACACCCTGGAGGACAAGCTTCCAGGACCAAATACAACTATGATAGCATCTCAGAGAAAAACTCTGCTGTCATACCCAAACAGAGGAGACGAGTAGGCTGTGTCCAGGTACCACGTAGCTGTTTAAGGGAAGCTCAGTGTCCAGCTGTTAGCAGGTCTGTATAAATCTCTCGTGCTGGATTGTGAGGGGACTGTCTGCAAGTGCCACTCTGTCTGTCCACATCTGTGTCTGCCTGGATCCAGCTGTTCTCACCATTCCCTGCCAAACAGAGAAAAGCAACACGTTAACTTTAGGAAATTCTTCCTGTGCGCACAGAGAATGCATGAACATGTACATGGGGCAGTGATCATAGCTAGGGATTTTCCATTTTAAAGGTGAATGTAAACGGTGTATTGTGATCATGTACAATGTGACGGAGGTCTTCCAGGTTTACTGAACACGATAAGTCTCAATGAACCATATTCTACAGACTATGTACCTTTTAATGTTTTAGCCTGACATTTTGGACTCAATGGAAAGGATTAATCACTGCGTGGAACCTCACGACATTGTATGTTGCCATACCAACCCATATTGGAACAAGCTTTAAAGGTGCTATTTAAGAGTTCTAGACATGCTATAATCATATCATTTCAAAGAAAATAATACAGTGGGGAGGTTTGCATATCTCTTGTACTGCTCTTTTTTTTCCATCTCTAGTTGTTTTTTTTTTCTTCTTTCTATTCAGTTTCTTTCATTTTTTCCCTCTCTGTCTTAGGAGTGGCTTTAATAGTCCATAAAAATGTAACTATATATAAATAAGTCCTTACTGTCCTCTGATGAAGGAAGGTGTTGGTACCTTTCAATCAATCAATCAATCAATCAATCAATCAATCAATCAATCAGAAAAATTGTGATTTGTAATATTGCAATGTAGTGGATCTTCATTTCTTTCTTGAATGAGGTCTCATTACATTTTTCTGGCCCAGAAATTAGCCTCATCCACACAGATGGTCCCTTTATACTAAGAAGACCACTTACGAGGCATATACAGTTTTAACAGAGGGTGCTTGTAGATTAAGGGAGGCAGGCCAGACAGCTTGAAGTTGTTGTCATTTCAAATTTCAGTTCATCTTGTGGCCAGCAGAGGGCTTTAAAAATTATAAAGTGCTCCTTTAAAACCATAAACCTTTTTGCTCACTTGTTGCATCAGCCATTTAGCAAACATTTCGCCTCTTTAAACCAGGCTGTGACCGCTCTTGTACATTATCTTGTTGAACGTACTATCTGCCCCATCTTAAAGGTCATGGAGTATGTCAGTTTTGGGATGACGTGTCAGTGCTTAGCCACCAAACCCTGCTTCTTGAGCGCTACTTTCCTGTAGAGTTGAATTGCTGCGCTAATCTCATACACCCGATTAACACCAGTTAACCTCCAATGACGTGAACATTAAGAGTCAAACTCTACAGCATCTCAAGGAAGCAGCTAGGACAAAGGCGAACATAAATCTGTTATTAATTCACTAAGCAGAGGAATACCTCTTCACTGTAGGTGTGAAAATGACTCATTTCCATACGATGACCATTTAATCTCACTCCACCCATCCGCAAGCATTCCTAAACTGCGCAGAGGAAAGGCTTGTTAACCAGAATCTCAGCGAGGGCCACTCGAGTCTCTGATGCACACTGGGGGACAGCAGAGTGCTCGCAAAACAAATGCCGCCTGCTATTTATAGATGCCTGTCGGCATGGCAACCACGCTTTGTTTGTTTGAGTCACAAACTATTTCTACTCTTTGCCTGAAAACCTGGGCGGTTTCACTTCTTTCATGGCTGGTGCTTCCCCTTCTCGGCAGCCATCACGACTGACGCTGCATATTATTCATATCTTTCTAAAGGCACACTGTATTACCTGCGAGCGTGCTTGCACGTTCCTTTGCTCGTTGTTTTGAAAGCGATAACGTCAAACATGTTCTGAGAAAACCACAGTTATTATATTATTGTACCATTATTAGTACTGAAACTGTCTGTCGTGGTGCTGGAGGGAGGACGTGCAGGATTTGAGCAGCCGCAGTTGCCAGGAGCAAACTGATCATTATTCAATATGAGTTGTAAGGGCAGGGAAAACAATAAAGTGTGCATTACGACGGTTTCTGGGGTGGTGCATACCTGCACCACTGTTTGCTACCTGATCTTAATTCCCTATAATAATTACAAGCTAATAGAGGAGCAAAGAGTAAAAACAGAGAAACCCAGAGCATACCTCTGAGGGAAAAAACTGGGCACAAACCCCATCACCTGTGTACTATTTATACATCATCTCTTATTCACTATTATACCATATTCATAGGTGTTACTCAGGAGTGTCTTACAGGAAGGGCACAATATAACACTCGGGAATGGTACATTTGGACATCCATTCACTGTGATGTAGCTTACTGTATGTACTGTTCGGTAGTATTTATTGGGTTGTACTTAATGTACTGGGTCTGCATGCACAGCATCTAACTATTGTTATGTATTTTGTTGTCTATTTACACTGTAACATTCCCTAATTTAAAGTACATGCTCTCTGTTGATTATCTTGTCACTTTCTATAACACACTGCACAAAGGCTATTGAGAACTCGTTTGTTTTACTGTATACTTGTACATGGCTAGAGCCACAATCCAGTGCTGTGAAAAAGAACAAACAAAGGCAATCTGAGTAAACATACAATACAGTTTTTAAATGATAATGTTATTTAGTGAAGCAAAAAAGTTATGCAATACCAACTGGGCCTGTGTGAAAATGTATTTGCCCCCATAGTTACTAATTCCCCAAATCTATGAAACTGCATTCATAATGGGGTTCAGTTGGACTAGACACAACCAGACCTGATTACTGCAAACCCTATTCAATCAAATCAACACTGGTTGGTTAAAAGGTCTTACCCAGTAACACACTATGCTAAAATTAAAAGAAATTCCAGAAATGATGAGGAAGAAGGTGATCGAAATACATCAGTCTGGGAAGTCTGAGGCGAAAACCACTGCTAACCCAGAAGAACATTAAGGCTCATCTGAATTTTGCCACAACACAACTTGATGATCCTCAAACATTTTGGGAGAATGTTCTGTGGATTGATGAATCATAAGTGGAACTGAGTGGAAGACAGTCAAACACCGAATTCCACAAAAAGAACATCATACCTACAGTCAAGCATGGTGGTGGAAGTGTGATGGTGTGGGGATGCTTTACTGCTATAGGGCCTGGGCAACTTGCAATAATTAAGGGGAAACATGAATTCTTCTCTACCAGAAAATCCTAAAAGAGAATGTCTGGTCTTCAGTCGGTAAGTTGAAACTAAAGCACAACTGAATTATGCAGCAAGACAATGATCCAAAGCATAAGATTAAATCCTAGTCCTAAAAGTAAGTGAAAGACTGATCTCCAGTTATCAGAAGCGTTTGGTTGCAGTTATTGCTGCTAAGGGTTGCACAACCAGATTTTCAGTTTAAGGGGGCAACTAGATTTTCACATGGGTGATAGATGTTGGATAACTATATTTGCTTCAATAAAAAATAAAAAAATAAAAAATGTATTGTGTGTTTACTCAGGTTGCATTTGTTTTATGTTGCATTTCGTTTGAAGATCTAAAACTATTTAGTATTAGCTATACACAAAAACAGAAGAAGTCAGGACTCTTTCACAGCACTGTCAATCTCTCCACTACTACTTTTTACTAGTACTTTAAGTATCTATAGCAAATAAATAAAGAACATACAGTATACAGCAAATGCAAAGGTTAATATGCTGTCCTTCCAGGTATCATCACCTGTGTTATATTAAACATGTTAATAAATGAGGTGATGGGAGGTGAGCATTAATCAGCCTTAGTTTTAGAGTTGTAACAGTTCTGTGAAGCTAATCAATGAGCAAGTTAACCACAGTTCCACAGAATTAGTGACAAAGTTTACTTCTGCAACATTGCAGAGGGAGGGACCGGAGCCTGTGCAATAGATAAGACAAGTACTCACATGCAAAAACACAAGCACACACACACACACTAACACATTTATCCATGTTTGTGTGGACCTTCCACTGGCACCTAAATCTACACATAAATCTAACCCTAACCTTGTCAGCAATCAATAGAGAACATTATGACTTTTTTTGTATAAAAAAGCTGCAGTTTATGTCCAGATGTTCTTATCCTTGTGGGAACTTTTGTTCCACACCAAGATAGAAAAACATGTCCACACACACACACACACACACACACACACACACACACACACACACACACACACACACACACACACACACACACACACACAGAGAGCCAGTGTTTTCTCCTGAGTCAGCAGTTGTGGGTGGCAGTTTCATTTCTCACTTAACCTGACTAGAGTAATGAGAGCAGCCCAGACAGACGGTATGTACCTCCTACTTCCCCGTGGCCTCATACCCCTCTACTATTGTATTATACAGAAAAACTCCACCCATTTTACACTTTTTATGACTGTTTGACTGAACATATGAAGTCATTAATAATGCAGTATGTTTGTATGTAGCAGGATGCTGCAGTCCAGGAGGATCAGAGCACCACACAGTTCATCATTCTACCTCATTTAATACTCCTACATTAACTTGTCAAGTAATTAAGCAGGCCCTCCTGGGTGATGCCATAGCTGGGGTGCCATTGGATGTTATATTTACATATATAGTATGTGTGTAAAATAAAATAAAATAAAATAAAAACAGACATTTCAAACAGAGATAAAGTGGCCTTCACAACAACCTATATGCATGTTTCAGATAAATAACTTATGTCATTAATAATACCTCTGACAGCATTGCTGTCTACCCTAGCCCACTATAACTACTGTATACTTGACCTTGAAATATAATCATTCAGCTACTTCAAAAAATCTTATTGTTTGCGTTAACGGGTGAACCCATTCAACATCTCATGTCTGAAATCATCCTTTTTTCTATGAGTCATCCGTTATAAGTCACGCAAAATGTACATTTTAGTGCTTCACACATTTTTAAAATGCACTAATGTTTTAGCATTAACTTACATTACATGGTAAATTATATTTATTTATGTATTAGGTGTGGGCAATATAATATTGTGTTACAAATTTTGGTAAATGGTCTGCACTTATATAGCGCTTTTTTAACCTTAGCAGTTCTACAAAGCGCTTTACACTGTGTCTCAATCGCCCATTCACACACACAGACACACACCAATGGTAGCAGAGATGCCATGCAAGGTGCTAACTTGCCATAGGGAGCAACTTGGGGTTCAGCATTTTGCCAAAGGACACTTCGTTATGTGGAGTCGTGTGGGCCTGGAATCGAACCGCTAACCCTACGATTAGTGGACAACCCTCTGTTTGAACTGCTGGTCATGCTGCATCACTGGACAGCATAACACACTCGAAAGTGTTATCTACCCTCTTCCTCATACTTGAGCTCTGGGACACCCACGATTGGCTAGCGTCACTGTGACTGACAAGGGAGAGAGTATGCCACCCCTCCCTTGGTTTCCGGCTACAAATGGCCGTGGCATAATGAGGATTCAAACTGGCACACTTTTATTCGATTTTGCGAATATCATCAGTATTATTATAACACTAAATACCTTTTTCTTTTATGCTATTTTTATAGCTATTTTTTGCCCACCATTATGGGGCATGGTGGCTTAGTGGTTAGCATGCTTGCCTCGCATCTCCAGGGTTGGGGGTTTGAATCCTGCCTCTGCCCTGAACATTGCATGTTCTTTAGGGGTTTCCTTTGGGTACTCCACATATGTGTTGTAGGCTGACTGGCATTTCCAAATAGTCCATGGTGTGTGATTTGTGCCCTGCGATGGGTTGGCACCTTGTCCAGGGTGTCCCCTGAGTTGTCCCCCAAGTTCCCTGGGATAAGCTCCAGACTCCCTGTGACCTTGTGTAGGATAAGCAGTATGGAAAAAATATGGATGGTCACCATTATGAACTGAATGTTTTGTGGTTGGTTGGTTTCCACTACAATACAGATTAGGTTACAAGCCAGTTCGTCCTATACAAATCTGCTGTGTGATGTTCACATTTATATTTGCATTTAGTCATATGGCAGACGATTTGATCTAGATCAACTTACAAAAATGATAAAAAGATGATATCAAGTACTACAAAATAAAGCACTAAGAGGTTCTGTAATGATCTATAATCTAAAAGACTGGAAATTAATGCTGGTTTGTACAAGCCTGGAATGTTTTTTTTTTGCTATCTAAAAAGGACAAATTCAAAATGGAACCAAGTACACAAGCAGAAAATGTCAGCACAATGAGCTCTCAGAAATGTTGAAGACATGGGTGTGTAGTTATAAACCAAGGTGCACAGATATATTTAGTGCAAGGACGAGCGTTTTAAATCTGAGTCAGTGTAGTGACCTCTGTAGATGAGTCACATGAGACACTTCAGGTGGTCATGAACCGGTGAGGAACATTCTCACTGACATCTTTTAGCCACAAATGTTGTGCTGCTCAATGATAATTTCTCCACTGGGATACTTTAGAAAATGGATGAACCCCATTCATTTAGGAGTCACACTTTGAAACATGCTCTCAGTGTTGACTGAGTAAAACCAGAAGAATGTATCCACGGGGAAATGGGATGCTTGATATATGCATGTAATAGAACATCAGGAAATTCCAGTGAAATATTTGTACAATCTCGTTTAAACAGAATTTTAAAAACTTGAAAACTGCATAGACAAACCTTGACCCAAGTGTCTCCCTCTCTCCCAGTTGCTATGCCATCTGCCTGTCTGTTGCTAGGACAGTTTAGGGCAGTCAATGACAGCTCACAAGAGACGCAGTAGCCAAGGTAACTCTGCAGAAAGAAACTCGCTGTAAGTCACTGTAGATCCTTGTAAGGTTTTTTCTCTTGTTCCATTTCCTTTCTTCTGTCTCTGTGTTGGGGGCAACTTAACATGCAGATTTTAGGTCTATTTTTAGCCCGAGACCAGACGCCACCTCAGACTGCTAGGATTTCAGAAAGGAGAGGGTCTTCTCCCATTTCTTCACATAGACCTAAAAAGCAATTCCTCTTCTTATATCAGGGCATAGCAGCTGTATAGAAACTACTAGATACGTAGGAAGTCCGAGGAGAGTGAACTAATAGTCAAAAGGTTTTTGAAATGTATGTACTTCATTGCCCAAGAATACATTCTAGAAATCTATATCCTTGGCTACAATGTTCCTATAGACTCACCAGCCACTTTATTAGGCAAACCTGACTACCTGCTTATTCATGCAATGATCCAAATCAACCAATCGTGGCAACAACACTGCATAAAATCATACCAATACAGGTCAAAAGCTTCAGTTAATGTTCACGTCAAACATCAAAAAGGCAGAAAACATGATCTCAGTGACTTTGACAATGGCGTGGTTGTCGGTTCCAGATGATCTGGGTTGAGTTTCTCAGAAACTGTCGATCTTCTGGGATTTTCACACACAACAGTCTCTAGAGTTTACACATAACGGTGTGAAAAACAAAAACACATCCAGTTCTGGCAGTTCTGTGGGTAGAAATGCCTCGCTGATAAGACTGTGGAGAATGTCCAGATCAGTTCAAGCTGACAGGAAAGCTACTGTTTGGTAACTCATAAAACCACTCTTTACAACCATGATGAGAAGAAAAGCATCTCAGAATGCACAACATCAAACCTTGAGACTTATGTTCTACAAAAGCAGAGGGCCACACTGGTTCTACCCGGGCATAGAACAGGAATCACAACTGGACAGTTGAAGATTGGAAAAACATCAGCTGGTCTGATGAATCTTGCTTTCTGCTGTGACATGGAGTCAGAATTTGGTGTCAACAACATGAATCCATCCTGCCTTCTGTCAACAGTTCAGCATTTCTAGAATTACTATTGTGTTCCAAATAAAGTGGCTCATGAATGCAGTTAAAAAACTATAACCATGCATTCATGCTAGCAAGTGACATGAGACTGTGCATTTTCCATGTAAGTGCACAAAATGGATTTGTTATGCCAGGAGCAGCAGCAAGTCAGAGCTGAGTCAGAGCAGCAAGCAACGTCTTCTCAACTTTTCTGCAATTTAGGCTGAATGCAGTAAAGCCACAATTCCAACCAATCATACAGCACAGGCTGTTACCCTTACTCTCACAGTAAGGCAATATTTTCACAACTTTAGTTCCTACATATGTTAAGTCCCCATTCAACCATATTTGGCACTCAAATAAGGAAGAAAAGCCACAAGTTGAAGTATACGGAGTAAGCAGGAATTCAATTAAACAAAATAAAATTTTATTTGTATAGCGCTTTTTACAATGGGCATTGTCTCAAAGCAGCTTTACAGAAATATATAAACACGGGATACAGATTTTAAATGTGTGAATTTATCCCAATTGAGCAAGCTGGTGGTGACGGTGGCGAGGAAAAACTCCCTAAGATGATATGAGGAAGAACCCTTGAGAGGAACCAGACTCAGAAGGGAACCCATCCTCATCTGGGTAACAACGGATAGTGCGAAAGTAAAGGAAAGTTCATTATGGTTTTATATGAAGTCTGTTTGTTGAACTAGTCCACAGGAAAGGAACTTATTTCGATTTCTGAGGTAGAAGAGCAGCTGATGTGAGCACATTTCTAATACTGATTTATACATGTGGTTAGATGGTGTCATCTACTTCCAATAAAGTCCTGCTGAACTTAAAAGCAGTCAAGAAAAAACAAGTAGAACTCAATGTCAACAGCATTGATGAGGATGCTCTCTGCTGCCAACAAGCCTAGTCTCCTTAATATCCTAATATCGTCAGGGCTCTTTGCATAGTTTATAGTTCCAGCTTCATAAACTGCTTCTACTGTTAAATGTTAAAGAGTGTTAAATGGAATGAAAGAGTGCAGATAGCTTTCAATAATGTATCTTCAGTAACCATTTTAGCCTGGTCATGGTCATAGTGGATCTGAAGCCTATCCTGGGAACACTGGACATGAGGTGGGAATACACCCTGGATGAGACACCGGTCCATCACAGGGCAACATGCGTACACACATTCACGTGCTCCTTTACACTTAGAAGCAAATTAGAATAGTCAATCCACCTACTGGCATGTTTTGTGAGATGTACCCAGAGAAAACCCATTGAGCACTTGGGGAGGTCATGTGAAACTATATACACACAAATTACCCTGAGGTCAAGGTTAAACCAAGGACCCTGGAGCATTTAGGCAACAACACTACCCACTGTATTACCATCACCTCAGCTGAGTAAGAACAACATATGGTGTCCTCAGGGACATAAAAACACTGACTCTTTCCCAAAGTGGGTACGTGGCTAATTATAGGCTATCGGCATTTATTATGACACCAGTAGGTGAAATTCCCAAAATATGTGAAGTTTAGGAACAACAGCTACATTCCACACTTATCTGGTGTACAAGAATATAATCCTGAAGAAAGGCAACAGGAGAGAAACTTCAATATTCTATAAACACAAGAACTCCCATCAACCTACATTCTGAAGTGTGTGTGTGTATGTGTGTGCGTGTGTATTGTTCCTAATGGTTTTGTTAAATTCTCAGTACAGTGAAGTTTATCTCTCCTGCACAAAAACAGTTGTGTTTATATTACAGAATGATAGGCCATGGGATATTTACTTTTAACTCTCAGTCTCTCTCGCTCTCTCTCTCTCACACACTCTCGCTCTCACACACACGTACACACACTTTAACAGTCTTTCTCCATCTGACACACCTCGTCTTTTTCTTGGCTTGGGCTCTGTATCTCACGCCGCCTTAACTTTCTCTCAGGTTAATCCTGCAATCCCTGTCAATCTGTTTGTCTTCCCATCAAATCTGTGTTCTCTGTCAGAATCCTCATGTCTTCGTCCATCACCACCCCTCTAAGGCTACCCGCATATCTTTCCTTTTTGTGCATCTCTCTCTCTCTCTCTCTCTCTCTCTCTCTCTCTCTCTCAGTTCCGTAGTTGAGTCTTACAGCACAGGAGTTTACAGTAAAAGTGATTTATTAAAAGCATGTGAAATAATCAAATCAATCATAATTAAAGACAAACAGACAGATAGATAAATAGATCTGTAGTTGTAGCCCATTTCCTCATGGTTTGCCACGGTGTGCATTCTGAGATGCTTTTCTGCTCACCTAGGTTGTAAAGAGTGATGATCTGACTTACCATAGACTTCCTGTCATCTCAAACCACTCTGGCCATTCTTCTCTGCCCTCTCATCAGCAAGGCTTTCTGCCCACAGAACCACCACTCACTGGATGTTTTTTGGTTTTTCGCACCATTCTAGACATTGCTGTGTGTGAAAATCCCTGGAGATCAGCAGTTTCTGAAATATTCAGTCCAGCCAATTTGGCTGTGTGGATGGATGCACGGATGGATTGGTGATGGATGTGTTGGACCCACAAACAATTTTTCCAGATAGCCGAGTATAAAAAAACCTCATGTCTGGACCTTAACCAGGCTTTTGATATGTACGAGCTGAGAGCCTGTTGATTGATGGCTCAGTTTCTGTAGTTTGCAGTTACCAAGCAAGCCAAAGTCCAGGAGCTAAGAACACCAAGCCCTGACTATGTTTCATAACCATAAGCACATGCCCCATCAGCCAGCTCGAAGTCCACTGATTGTACCTATACCTGAACATCCTGCCTGCGGCACCAAACACACCTGTCAAGCGTTTTTGCTCTTCTGCAAAATGCAACCACACCATCCACACAAATCTAAACCTACTGGGTAAAACAGAACAAGAAGCAAATCCTGAAAGCAAGCTGACCAAATGAGAAAACACACTGGCAAAGTGGACGAGCAAATAGGAGTTGCATAGTCTTATGGAAACCTTAACTAATATTTATTTGTACATTTTTATGTTTATTCCAGATAATATCTCGACAGACATCACGCACTAAAACATGGTCATGTGTGATACGTGCGCTCTATTTTCTATTTCAGAAGTTCAGAATTTTGACAGTATGTACTCTGGTGTGACATTACATTCACACACACACTGGCAGCTGGAGATATGGCAAAAAAAAATATCGTCACATTACTTGATGTGTATGTACTGATAAAGTGCCAGCAAAATCAGCCACATTTAAGGCCTGTTGAAAATGGTCAAGACTTCAGGTTTTAAAAACATTTCAAAGTATAACTTATGTAAAAATATTGTAAAAATGGACAATTGGTTAAAAACCATTTCTTTTTAGGTTTTTATCTAAACACACATTAACACACATTATTTTCGGGTATCATATTTTGTTTGATGTAAAGACATTTTCTTACGTCTCAAAATTTCAACGATTAACGATTAACTGTTTCCTGAAATAGTGCTGGGTACTGGCCTGGAGCTTATCGCTGTTTGCTCAAAATGACTGCAAAATGTGCCAAGTCATTTTTCTCAGCCTTCATAGTAGAAACATGCACATCATTTCCCACACTGCTTCAGTTATATTAAAGTCAGACTTCGACATAGTGGATTCTCTTAATATCCTAACACTTATCATACATGTGAATGCTAATGGTGTTGTTTTTTCTAATAGTTTCATGATATACTGTTTTGATGAACTGTTATGAGAAGGTCTGACCAATGGGTGTGTTATTACACTAAAACAAAAATCACCCATTTGTTGAAAAAGAGAGTTCTGAGATGCAAATGATCATCCATGATATCCTCCTCGTGATAAGAATTTGTCATCCCACGTTACTGATGTACTGCAACATGGCCGTCTCACACACAGAATGAGAACAAGCATGGCGAAAGGCAGCGTCCCAACCCTAGTTGAGGAAGAACAACTAATCCCCAACAAAAGGAGCTTCCTCCTCGATATGGAAGTAGTTCAGATCCATTTCCATTTATTTTTCCTGGGGTTAAATTATCAATCCCGATAGTGTTGGTTTTGCATTTTCACTGGAATATTAATTTGCGAATAAAATTCATTTTATATTTTTTTAACCTACATAATTGGTAAAGTTTAATATTTGATGATGGTCAGGGTTAAGTTTTTTGGATCAATGTTTAAGTTTGCACAGCTGTATGCTGATGTGACTTGTGGCCAAAAAGTTGTGTTGTGTTGACTGTTACTATTTTCATATCATCATTTATATCGTTACCGCAAAAAAACTGTGATATAATTGTAAGTCTATATCGCACATTCCTCATATGTCATGATCTAGTACCTAATTTCCATACTTAAGTACATATTTTTATCTATAAGTACCGATAAAAATTAAACAGGCTGCAAGTTTAATTGTAATATGAGAAATAAAATCACAATATTATATTAGATTATGTCATATCCTATCATATCATATCATATTTTCTTGAGAATGTCATTATTAAAGAAAAAAAAAAACAGAAACAGTGGGTACAAAAATACGTTATAAATCTTTTTACAGTGAGGCAACCATTCAGCTGGTCAGCATTATAAAAGTACTAACAATACCTGTGATATTCTCAGTGTATCTTTAAATAATTTACTGTAATATTGATAAATCATCAGTTTGCCAAATTGAACACGGTGGACAGACAGAGAGACGGACAGACGGGGCTTGTCTACCATTCAGAAAGCTTTATTTAATGACATGCCCAATGCCAGCTCCCCAAACCAGCCACACAGAGCAGAGTAATCCCACACCTAAATCCACAGCAGGTATAATACTGGATTAAGGCTTTCACCGAGGCATTAGGACTACTGCAAAAAATGTGCTTTCACACTCCTGTGCCTATACCCTCTTTCTCCATCATACAACCAGACAAAAGCAATGCGCTATACAGTCTATCTAATTCATGTTAGGTATTCCATCTGACATCTGCTCGATCTTTCTTTAACTGAAAGCCATTTTCTCTTCTCTGACCTTGCCTCTTTCTCAGTTAGAATGATGCTATTTTCAGTTCCTGCATGTATGGACGGCACAAGAGTGAAAAAAGAACCCGTCTCTTTTAAAGACAATAAATGCATTCCTGAATCGGGCTCTCTATTTCTGTCACAGAAAATGGATTAAATCATGAATTTATTAAGGGAAGTAGCTAATGATTTAGGATTAAATCATTACTTGCACAGTGTACACACAAAACACACACGCACGCACGCACGCACGCACACACGCACACAGAGAGAGAGAGGAAAAGGGAAGTGACCTGCCAAAATATCACTATTAATTCAGGCACCAGACAGCACAGTGACATCTACAGATGCTAAACACATACAGCATGAAGATATTTCTTCAGGGTAGCAAGGGCTGTGCTGTGTGCGATGTGCTGCATGTGACTGCATGTCTTGTGATCTTTCATCAGGAGTAAAACTTGTTTATTAATACGTTTATTATTGCACTTCATTCTTCTGTACCTCCCTCTGTAGTGTAATCAGTGATTCAGTGGGAGTCGCAGGAAAATCGTGCTGAAATGGACAATTATAGAGTGCATGTGTCCTTGGATGTCCTATCCACCTGTGTTTGGTTGTGTGTGTGCGTGTGTTAGTGTGTGTGTGTGCGTAGTGCTGTATATGAGACATGTCAAAAGCCTTCACACGCTCCTCCCCAGAGGCCTCTATATGGCCACCCTGCTTATGTAATGAAGGTTGAGGTGACAGCAGGAACACACACACACACAAACACACACACACACACAGGCATTACACACAATGCCATTACTTAATGCACACCCAGGCTAACAATATCTGCTGAGACGTGAGGTCTGCTGGAGTTCGGCCAAAACGTCAAGGCCTAAAAACATTCTAGAGAAATCTGTGTCTCCACCGTCAGTGACAGCCACTGTGTAAACCTGCTGTGTGTGTAAAGCTGATTTTAGACTGTGTGATTTCAGCATTCTTTTAAGATTATTACTTGTCATACCGTATGACATGATCCCAAAAAGAATCTTGGCTGAGTTCTTTAACAGGTTCTACCATAACATGCGGTTATTATAATATAAAGATCCTCTAGCAGTAGACAGAACTGCAATTAAAGAAAATTACTACATCCCGGCTCGTCCAGAACACGTGGCCGCTTTTCTCTGTTTTGATGGTGATGTGATGGTGCAGAATCATTTTCACAGCCAGTAACACTGCAACAAATATCTAAGCAAGTGAACATACCTTGACTATGGGCAAGTTTACATTAATAATATTTCTTATTATTGTGAGATTAGTATGAATCAAACGTAAGATTATTCAGCCTTTATACATTTCAAGCTTTACATTTTCTTATCTATTTGCAGATAATTTTGCTTCATTGCAGAAACTAATGCTTAGAATGAGAAAACTCTTCCAACAGAACAAGCTTGAAACTATCAAAAATATCTCAAAATAGGTTTAATAATCATCAGTAAAAACGATCTTGGCACTGCAAAACATTTTTTAACTATCCCAATCTGGCAACCTTGTCGGTATCTGTGGGGTCCGCTGATGCTAGGGCAGTGTGATTCTTGCCCCAGTGGACCACTATTACTCCATGTTGCAGATCCCAGTTTTGAACACTAGGAGCAGTAACTCATAACTCAGTTTAAGCTAAATGGCTAGTCATCATGAGGGATGGGGGGGTGGGCGCTGTGGCTTAGTGGCTAGCACGTTTGCCTCACACCTCCGGGGTTGGGGGTTCAACTCCCATCTCCACACTGTGTGCATGGAGTTTGCATGTCCCTGTGCTTTGGAGCTTTCCTCCGGGTACTCCCATTTCCTCCCCCAGTCCAAAGACATGACTTGTAGACTGATTGGCATCTTAATTCTCCGTAATGTGTGTGCGATTGTGCTCTGCGATAGGGTGTCATCCCATCCAGTGTGTCCCCAACCTTGTGCCTTGACTCCCCTGCAAGTCAAGGCTCCAGGCTCCTGAGGAACCTATGTAGGATAAGGCTTACAGAAAATGGATGTGTTTCTCATAATCTAAAAAGGTGAGCAGATCAAAGCAATATCTTTTTACAGCTGTCAAATAGTGTAATTCTTTCAAATTGTTTTGTCATTAACGTTGTGAATGTGGACATTATGAAAATTAGCTGATACACTTTATATGGTGGTGTTCTGCCTGACCTGCCCTTATGAACAAGCAGCCACTGTATACAGTCAAAGCAATGTGATAAAGGAGCTTCAATAAAAAAAAAAATTAAAAAACATTCTTATTAAAACTGTAATTGCATTCTTTGTACTTATTACTACAGTGTTGATTGCATGCTGCGGATGACTTACAGAAGAGCAGCGTGTCCTCACACACTCCCTGTCAAACCATTTTGAGGATGAAAGGCTTAAAAGTGGGACAGCGGAGGATTTTTTTATTTTTTTTTAAAGAAACAATCCCGCAGTTGTAAAAAGGGAGCGGGACTCCCTCCAACCCAGAGCTCCACCTCCTTTTCAGCTCGATTCTGTTATTAAAAGCTACAGGGAGAGAAAGGTCATTTCACAGAGGGACAGACCAGGCAGGCCTGCGGAGCTGCACCGGAGCAGAGGGGTAATTGATACATAATTGAGAAAAAGATCTGAAGCCCATTAATTAACTCAGAGAGAATTGCAGTGTGCGTTTAGCAAGAGTGTCTTCACAAGCGATGCAAAAGTCAAACACCAAGCATCTGCATCTTTTTCTAAACGCCCTAGTCATTAAACAGATGATCAGTTCGTTTTAGCAGCAAGTGGAGGACCTTTTAAGAAGGAGAAGATACCAGTAAACGAGACCTTTTAAAAGGAGAAGCCATTAAGAGTAGGACCTTTTAGGAGGAGAAACCTTTTAAACCAGACCCTTACTAAAGCAGCTAATGTGATTATAGTGCTCTGTGAGAGGTGAGCAAATTTAATAATCAAAACCATTAAAATGTGTTGTGTGAGAAAAGCATTCATTATGCTTTGCGTGCATGGCAGCAATGGTATCATTTCATCATCTCTTGGAACACCAGAGGCATTAGCCAACGGCAAAAGCTGCTGGAAAATGTCCCCTTTTTTCTGAATAATTCACAGAAAAGAACGAAGGGGAAAAAAGGAGTGTAACTTGGACACAGTGCTTGTGGACAGTCAATAAAGCTAACTGCGAGGTCAGGCAACCATTTACCATGAAAAGAGCAAACATCGACCATTCAAACAAAAGAACTCTCGCGTCTAGTTCAGAATGACTAAAGCAGGAGATTAGGATGACTCCAGGTAGGAAAAAAAAACTTTTAGAAGATGAAAAAACTACCTCAAGAAGTGCATAATTTCCCTAGAAGCAGCAGGCAAGTTGAAGAAATACCAATGTTAATGGAGAGGTCATGCGCTACACTTGGCAAGCGGTTTTAAAACCCAGCGCACACTTCACAGTTCAGTGCAAATCGCTAATCCAACAGCTTTTAGAAGTAAAAGTGAGATCTGGAACATATCATTTGGTTGGGTTAAAAAAAAATAATCATTTGGAAGCTGCTGCTCTCGTTTTGTGTGAACTCTGTGATTCAGCATGGGAAAACCAAAGTGAGAATTTACTCTGTTTTTAAGGGGGGATGGGTTGGGGGGGGTGTTTCTCATAATGGTGCGAAAAGCACTTCAGGGAAATATCCCAACACTCTGCACTCGGCAGCACACTGTAACCCATTATCTATTTATCACTAACTGTCTGCAAGACGCCAAAGTTGTGCTCACACCGGGACTAAAGCTAGCCAATCCTGTGCAAGGCGTAAATAAGTTTATGGGAATATAAGCATGCAAATCAAATTATTTTCCCCAGAGGAAAAAGAGGATCCTCCAGCCCCTCTCTGGCATGCACATTCTGATATAATCTGCAGAGCAACAGGAACAGCAGACCTCCCACTGTACCCAAACCATCTGTGACCCCTGAACTACAGCACTGCACAGAAGCATGTTCCCTGGAGTGCGCACTTCTGCAAGCAGACGCTGTCCACTCCAGCTCGGCTCGGGGTCACTCTGATCTGTTTCTCTGAAAAGAAAGTACAGCCAGGCTAACAAATGTAGTGAGCTTTTCTATCAGAATGATATAAAATGTGAAACAAGGCCTATATTGATGTCCTATTTAATAGAACCAGTATGTGTGCTAAAACTGTAGGCTTGCCAGGTTTAGCACAAATCTGTGACATGTATGAATATTATCATGCTCATGCATGTATTTTGCTTGCCTTTTCATACCAAACCTTAAATGTAATTTATTGCGGTGGTACGAATGAGTAGATGTGTAGTCTATTATGATATGATATTTCGATCACATTGTCCACTCCTATCAATCAGCTAGATCTATAATATCCCCACGTAGCATACCTCACTTCTATTTGAAGTCATATTTTTTGCATATTGGATAAAAAATCCAAGCTCAAGATATTTTCACGTTTTATTCTACAACATAAAGTACATCAGTAATACCCGACTCGTGACTTTGTTAAGCTTTTACATGGCTGTTGCTAACAAGTGGTTAATGGGAGTACAGAGGATGTCGGGGACATTAAACGTCATCACGCCGAACAGAAAAACTCATCTACTACAGCCTCGTTGTGTTTATACCTGCGCTCTTGAAAACTATTCCAACTCAAACTTTCCAACTTGTACATTTATCGATTTATCGTACTTTCCAATTGCAGATTTTTTTCAAATTGTAGTGCAATAAATTCTATCGGAAGCTTTGAAGTCATGCGACCGTGGTGTAGCTCGTTTAGAGCCTAACTTTAGCTTTTTACTTCTGGCGATTGTATTTAGCCTTCAAAATTCATAAAAGCTGTGTTAAATTTGTGAAGACTATCTTGATGAACAAATAAGAATCATAATTGTCTTTGTTGTTTGGGGGTTTTTTTCTTCTTATTTTATTCTTCCAGTGCAAATATCCAGTATTTACAGAACATTTTTTGCAGCATCTATATCTACAGCCTGTTTATATACATATATCCTTCACTGTAGCACTGTAGTTAACATCAGCTAACTATTATTATTGATATTACCAAAAAAGTTCAGTTCACTGCATACAAACAGGTATACATCAACGTCTAAAATGCAACACTTTACAAATCATTTTAATGATAATTATAATTAGAATGCAATTTAAAACACTGTTTGCACTCCAGCAAACTGGTTAAGGCTCTTGTGGTATAAACTAGATTGTGTATGTGTGTGTGTGTGTGTGTGTGTGTGTGTGTATACATGTCTTACAGTAATACCTAAAAAAAAAGGAAAAAAGCTGCAGCTAGTTTGTTAAGACGCATTAACAGTTTACATGCACCTTTTCTTATTTACTGCTGTACTAAAAACAGGAAGGAAGAACGTTTCTAGCATCTTAACTAAATCTTAACTAAAGCAGAAGAGCCACTCATGTTTTCAATCTATAGTTACACTGCAGGCTAGATGCTAACTAGTCTGCAAGCTGCCTAGCTAACTATTAGCTAACAAGTCTGCTTTACTGATAGTTAGCTAGCATCGTCCAGACTAGGATAACAGATATAACATGGACACAGATTGATTTCATTCATCATAACTAATCCTGTTGTCCTCTCTAGATGAGAAAAACAGATGGCCGAAATCAGGGGACATGCTATGAAAAGAATTTTTTTAAAAAGCTGACGCTAGCACTTTCATAGTTTCCCCTCTTACTAGCATGTTAATATCACAACAAAACCCAGCACCAAATCAACACTATTTCTTCTTCTGTCCCATCAAATCTCTGTCCTGGTGAAATTCCCCCACTGGCCCTTCTCTATCACATCCCCCTAATAATCTCCATATCTGAATTGGCTACATCACTCTCTCCTCTCCACTAATAGCTGGTGTGTGGTGGGTGCTCTGGTGCACTATGGCTGCCGTTGCATCATTCAGGTGGATGCTACACACTAGTGGTGGTTGAGGAGATCCCCCCCCACCGCCCCCATACGATGTAAAGCTCTTTCAGTGTCTAGAAAAGCGCTATATAAATGTAACTGTAACTAAGCACAATCACAACCCTCTCCAGTTTAACTGGAGAATAATCCAGTGTGGAGTGAGTTTATTTTACTACACTCAATATGGATTTCCATGATGAACAGTGTAAAAGAAAAAGAGCAGAAAGAGTCAGTGGTCCTCTATGCAAACACAGCGGTTGGTTTATTACACATCTGTTTTCCTTGGGCTTACAGTACACCCACGTGTGTGTGTGTGTGTGTGTGTGTGTGTGTGTGTGTGTGTGTGTGTGTGTGTGTGTGTGTGCATGCTTGCTCTCTGCTTCACTCAGACAGGCTCAGAAAAAGAGACTCTCCACACCTTTCTGTCTAGCCCTGTCAAAAGATCAGGTGTGAATAAATGTGAGCCGTCTTTGTGCCGGGAATGAGACCTTCATGCTACGAACTTCCATAGAACAAGGTTTTCATACAAAATCTAATCTCTTGATCTATTATTTAGACACGTGGAAAAACGAGCTCGTGTTATTGACAGATTTATGATATCAGAGACGTGTGTATATTTTTAGTCTTTAATATGTAATCAATTATGTACAAAGAAAGATTTGCAAAGTTACGTAGAATCGTACGTATATCCCAATAAACTGTCAGAAATGTTATACTGTACAGTCTTATTTTTATGGTTAATTGTCCAGTGTGATTAAATGTGATGTTTTTAGTTTTAGGTGATAACTTTCCAAAATCAAACATTCCTCCCATCAATCCATCCATCCATCCTATTTCATTCCACTGAACTTTATTTATATAGCACGTTGATATTTAGATCCTTAGATCCTTTCCTCTATCCGTATATCTATCCATTCATCCAGCCTATCTTCATTCTTATCCTCCATCCATCCACCCTATCTTCATTCCTATCCACATCCATCCACCCTATCTTCATTTCTATCCTCCCATCCATATACCCTATCTACATTCCTATACTCCATCCATCCACCCTATCTTCATTTCCATTCTCCTATCCATCCACCCTATCTTCATTTATATCCTCCCAACCATATACCCTATCTACATTCCTATACTCCATCCATCCACCCTATCTTCATTCCTATCCTCCATCCATCCACCCTATCTTCATTTATATCCTCCCAACCATATACCCTATCTACATTCCTATACTCCATCCATCCACCCTATCTTCATTCCTATCCTCCATCCATCCACCCTATCTTCATTCCTATCCTCCATCCATCCAGCCTGTCTTCATTCCTATCCTCCATCCATCCACTCTATCTTCATTCCTTTACTTCATCCATCCTTAAATTATTACCTCATGAAATCTACTCATCCTTCCAACCCTATCTTCTACCTGTTTCATCTTCTTCTATTCATCCTTCCTTTTGCTCCACATAATTTCCTAATTTCTCATTTCTATCTATTCATCTCTTCCCCTTCCTGATTTTGATACATCCATCCATACAATCTTACATAAAACCAGCCTTCCATTTTTCCTTTATTTTTACCTATCCATTCATCCTGTTCCCCTCGTTCTGTCCATCTATTCATCCTTTCATCCATAAATACCTTTCCTCCCTTACTCCAGTCTATTCATCCACCCTACCTCTCATCCATTTATCTATCAACCCATCCATCCATTCTTCCTCCCTTCCATCTATTCACCATTCCCTCCATCTACCCATTTACTCCCATTCCATCCTATTGTCCTTCCATTCATCCATTCTTTCCGTCCCTTATTCCTTCTATCCATCTGCTCTTCCCTCCATCTATCCACATCCTCATATGACTGCTTAATGGCAGTTTGATCATCATAATTCAATTTTGTGATACAAATCAGGATACTGGTTACGTAGTTGCTGGCTCTCTCGCGCGCTCTCTCTCTCTCTTTCTCTCTCTCTGTCTCTCTCTCTCTCTCGCACTCCATGCCTAGAATAGAGCATCATAGCATAGTCCAAAGATTAGCCTCATTTATCTGTGTCAGGCCTCATCAGTCCACTTCCTGCTGCTCATTCAACCTGCCTCTCCATCCGAGTGCTGCTTCTACACACTCACTACTGTGGACTCTCTGCATGATATTTACCAACAAACATTGTTTATCACTGCCAGAATTAGAGCTTCAACTCCATAACAACATTATTTTTGGAGCACTTACATGGTTAAGAAACATCTAAATCATACAAGAAATAAACATTAATTAAGCAGATGCCTAACCAAAGTAAGTGGTATGGCCTGAGATCACAGAACTTCAGAAATGTGTGAATGCTGATTTTTTTTTTGGTACCTTTGGCTAGGCAACACACCCTTGTTTGGAAAGGCTGATGGAAAAGGAAGAAACTCCCCAGAGATGTGGAAGGCAGGAATGCTGCTCTGGCTGCCTCTTCTATATGCTCTCAGGGAAGACTTCAGAGAGATGACACGTGGAGAACAGCAGAGGTGGAGACAGAGTCTTTCTTTCTAAACATACACTCTCTCACTACCCACATGACTTGACCCAGGAGGGGTAATGGAACAGAAATGGGCAGTGTTTTAGCTCGAGTCTTATCTCTGCATGCTGTATGTCAGCCTGTCATCTCCTTACTACTTCTCCCAGCGTCCCAACTTCAGCTCCAGCCTGTAGTAAATCTGCAACATGCTCCTTTCAGTGAAAAACAGTCCAAACACCTTGGGGTGAATTAGTTGCTAGCCAGTGCGTCATAGAACTAAGAAAGCATGCATAATAAGGAATGGTTATAGCCAGCCAAAAATAACAGTTGTAAGGGTGGGTTTCGCTATTCCACAGATTGTTTCTATCAGTGCTGCTTTCCTGTTATTGAATTCCTTTCTCGATGCATATCCTCCTTCACACTGGACGCACTCTCTGCTCATGTCACCAATAAAGTTCAAGCTGCTTGGCACTGGCTTTCTATGCCACCCTTGCTCATCATGCCTGTCCTCCACCAGGAGCCTTACATCTTCTCATCCCTGAGACACTGGTTTAGCCCTGTCACTCAGCGGTTACTAAAGCTTGTAATCCAGCCCTGACTCTGCATCACAGATAATCCATAATGTGAAGTTGGCCGGCGTTGAAAATGGATGGTCAGGACTCTTCAAGGATGGAGAAACTTTGTCTTATACTTGTGAACACCCGTATTTAATGGTGCATCTTATTCCATAAATATATCAGTGTATATCAATAATTCTCTTTACCTGTTTGATACTTTGGGATTCTTAGAAGCCATCCGCAAAAAACAGCATATTGTTTAACATATTCAGTCTAAATCCAACTCATTCATTCCTCCATTCATCTTCACTAACTGCTTTGTCTTGGTTAGGGTCATGGTGGAGCTGGAGTCTATCCTGGGAACACTGGGCGCAAGGGGTGGAATTCACCATGGATGGGACACCAGGCCATCACAAGGCACCGTACACACACACATTCACACCTAAGAACAATTTAGCGTTAACAATCCACCTGCATGTTTTTGTACAGTTGGAGGAACCCAGAAGAAACAAGAGGAAACCCACGCAAAAATGAGGAGAACATGCGAAACTAAACACAGGCCCAGATTCGAACCCAAACCCGAAATCCAACTGTAGGACAGACAACTAATGATTCCATTTATTTTTGAATGGGCAAATGACTAGCCTGTGCATGTGTGACAACCAGCAACAGTATTTTCTCACCACTGACATTGATATTATTCAATGTTGATATATATTTCTTGGTACCTTGATGCTGCAACTACAGCTTGCTACATGTTCCCGAATCCCACCACCTGCTGCACCCAGACATCAACTAATTCTGTTCCGTATTCTCTTCAATGTTAGGAAGTTTTTTTTTAATTAGCAAAATTATATTTTATTATGCTAGCAATAAAAGAAGGAAGTAGCTCCATTATTGTACAGTATTGTGCTTTATGCTTTGGTACTTCCCTTCAATTAATGACAAAGTATCATTAATCTCATCATCATTTAATCCCTGATTAATGCCATTCGAAATTAACACACTTTACTAACTAACTAACTAACTAGTGCAAAGTTTTGGATTACATTGTGCTAGTAAATACTTTTCAGCCTAAATAATTCTGCTTGCAGGCTATAATTATATTGGAATGTGCAAGCATTCTCTTGTATGCTGGTCAGTGCATTTACGTCCACCCCTTCATGTAGTGTGCACTATATTGTGCACAACTCTGGCTTGTGGTTGAGGAAGGAACAGAGATAGTGACAAGGGAGTAATTTGGTCATACTACAAGAATTGTTCAAATGAGCAAGTGAAACACGAGACTGATGGTAAGCCAGCTAAGAATAGAAAGCTGTTTTCAGTCATGTTTTTCTGCTAAGTTCCTCATTACACACAGACTCCAGGGTTGCTGAGAGACTTCCTCTGTTCCATCACACTATAGAGAGAATGGTATTGAATGTGAATCTAGACCAACAGCAAGGATTAAAAGCATTGTGGTATGGATTAACACAAGCAACAGTTCTACGAAAGCACACTCACGACTAGTTTTACATTCAGCTGCGATAGTGTAGAGCAAATCTTTTAACTTATTAAGGGAACAGAGTTGCTTATATGTAACTCAAAAAACGAAAGCAATATGGGGGTCATTCACAGCTCACAGTAATGCATGTCTTAGGGCATTTTCACACTTGGCCCAAATGCTTCAGTCCACACCCAGGACCGATTTTGGGGGAGGGGCATAATCACAGGTTTGCTTTCACATTTCTAACAAACCATGGATTGACTGTGCAACTCCATACGTCATTTTTGTGCATGCAGGTTTACAAAATGGTAGGCACTAGGTTACTGGGTTTGCTTATTTGTCCTGTGGTACCAAAACTTTTTTTAAATTCAACATGACTTTAAACATTACCATAACCAATGCAGACTGGACCTCGGTTAGATGGAAAAGAGCCCATCACCACCATTTTCAAGAGGACATGGGATGAGTTCTCTGGACCATTCATGGGCCTGAAAACAGCTTTAACAAACTATCAGGGCAAATGGCCCAGAGTAAAGAAAAAAAACCATGAGAGTGAAAACGTCCATTCAGGACATAAGCCTGTATTGCATACATTGAGTCATCGGAACTACTCACTAATGTATGACATTTAAAGCTCATTAAGGTGACTCCTGACTGTCCAAAAATATATCTATAGTATGACGCATCTATATAATATACCTATAGCATGACGTGTACCACCCAGTGTATTCTACCTCATGTCCAGTATCCCCGCAAAAGGCTACATATCCACCATAACCATGACTTAAAGTAATTACTGAAAATAATTGAAAGAATGGCACACTGTTGACTCACATGTGCACAATTTAATCGAGAACTTCCTCCTGTTTTCTGGTATGCAGTATTGACATAGATCTTGCGTTCTTGATATGTGCAGCTTAACTCCTTGAACTCCAATTTCCACTTTTGCAGATTCCAAATTGAAAGCACAGATGGAACCCGTGTACAAAGTCACCACTGGGAGTTGCGAGAAAGAAGAATGGCCTGCATGCCGACATCCACTCACTGGAGAAAGGAATGTTTTTCATCTCGACATCAAAAACCTCTTGTCAATGCTGCAGTACAATAGTGGCTTGCGTCTGTGTGCTTCACCCATGAAGGGGAGCTTATGAATAAAGCTAGGATGAAAGAGGGCTGGCTGAGAAGGGCTGGAACCAGCATCACTTTACTCCAATTCCATCCAGGTAGTTTTCTTTCCTCTGCCTATTCTTTGTCACAGTGACAAGTTCTATTGATCTTTTAATGTGAAAAGTGAGGTATATTAAAGAGCGAGGTACATTTACTCATTTGGCAGACACCTTTTTGCAACATGACTTACAATTGTGGTGAGATGAGCAATTAAGGATCTTGCCCAAGAATCCAAAACGGGCTCTCTGATAATCCTAGGATTTGAACTGACAAGCTTCTAATTACTAGGCTAGAACCTGAATACACTACTGCCCATTTTAGCTTCATCATAATTATTGGACATTCAGGGAGGTGGAGGGTTATAGTCTGAGACACTCAAGGACCGGGTGGGGTCCCAGGGGATCCATTGACATGTTTAAAAAGAGACTTATTTTGTCTAAATATATTGGAAGGTGCAACAGCGCCTAGCCCATGTTTCTCCCTAATTTGGTCTCGGCCAATTCACACTCACCAGCCAGCTCTCCCATATCATACGACAGCTACAACCAGGCAATGTGAGTGCTAGCACATGCTTCCTCCATCCTCCTTGACCCTTGAAACCAGCTATCACATCTTTTTGAACTGCTGCTCATGCCTTGTCACAGGGCAGTGCAACACATTCAAAAGACAGCACAATCCACCCCCTACTGCATACATGAGCTCACAGATGGCTAGTGTTGCTGTGATTGACAGGAAAGAGATAAAGAATACGCCATCCCTCCCACCTGTACAGCATGGCCAATTTTACTCTTTTGGACTCCCTGCCATTGATGGCTGTGGCATCGTCCGGATTCAAACTTGCGTTCGCTGAAGCTAGCACAGCTAGCTAGGTACTTTATGTGAGAAATAAAACATAACTGGCACTCTGTTAAAGAAAATTAATCAAAGACATGGTGGTATGATGCCACCTTGGGGTCCTGAAGACTTTCCAGTGCTGGAAAATTTATAGGAACTACTTAACCAAAGTGCTGACACTGGAGTTTAATGGTACTTGAATTGTCTTTAAGAAATATACATGTGATACAGCTTTCAAATGTGGCCAAAATACAGTACCTTAGAAAAATTTTCTGATAAATGAAACAATCTTTATACTGCAAGTGTGCATGCTTTGCTCAAAAATTCTTTCTATGCAGAAGACACATAGGGACAGTGGCGATATTGTAAGGTATCAATTGTGGCAATATAATGCTTGCCGAGTACTAAGGTATATCAATTAACCAACTGTTGGTACATTCGTAAAGTGTCCTGATAAAACAGCCATTAAAATGAGCGGCTTGGCTTGCTCTGCTTTAGCACGCAAACCTGTGAGGGAGTGTGTGCTGAGAGCTTGTCTGGATAGGCCTCATTTTACAGTGTGTTCTCAGAACAAGGTGAAGCCAGGTTGCTGTTCATCCCTCCCCTCTGGTGTGTAAACAAATTTCTGGTTCAGCTGGCTCTCTTTGGCCATTGGCTGATCCTGTCCCTGTCAATCACTGCCACCTCATATAAGCACTATCTGCAGGTGGAGGTGTGTCCCTCCATATTTCACAGGCACTCGAGCGTGAAAGGTTAGCCTTGCCTGCACCTGTCACTCCCTTTGCATGGTTCAGCAAACCAAGCCCATTAGAACACTTTAAACTGCCCTTAAACGTGCAGGTGCAGTTTAAAAGAAACACTGACAAGAATGGACACTAAGGAATCAGTAGCAACTTTTGTATGTGTCTGTGTGTGCTGTAACTCAAGATAAATAATCTGCCACACAAGAGCACTCTTGATTAGACCACACACTGTGTCTTCATTACAACGCATTAACAATTAAACGTAAGCAGTACCAAGGACAGTTGTGCTCCCAGATCACCATAACATACAATGCACAAACGTTTTAAGCCACTTTTTTTTTTTTAAAAAACACTTCAAATTCTACAACCATGCTCACGTTAGAAGAGTGGTTCTCAACCTGGGGTGCGGAAGGGGGCGCAAATTGTTTTCAAGGAAAAACACACAGACAGGGCATCATTTGGGTACTCGGTGTATTTTACTACGTTTCAAATAGAATGTGCATAAATGAAAAACCCCGCTTTCTCTCTTCCTCTGTATTTTCTTTTTGCTGGGGAGAGGCAGAGCTCAGTCTGCCTTTTATCTAGCTGTCAGTGCAGACCAGTGTTGCCAACTTACCGAATTTTCAGTCCCCTTTAGTGACTTTTTTGCACAAAAAAGAAAAAAGCGCCTAGCGACAAATCTAACGACTTTTTGAATAAACCTTAGCAACTTTCCAAATGTGGCCAGTACTGTCCTGCAAGAGGTCTTGCTTTCCCACTGCACTCTCACCGCTCTCATGTCTGCTCTGTTCAGTGAGCAGCTGACAGCCAAGGGTTTACACTGTGATAGATAATGAGACGCGCCTTTCGTCCCAATTTGCATAATTCGTATGCGAATGTTTTTAGAACGCAAGACGAATGGAATGCAACATGTTTTACATGTAAAATAGTCCACGTTATTATAGCCTAGTTCTCTTGTTCAAAGTAGTTATAGTGTTCAGAAACATTTTTGATCACTCATGTTCCACACCTGTCCGTTATATAATTTTATAAAAGTCATAAAAGTTATTTTTTGAAATCATAAAAGTTATCAAAAGTAATTTAAAAAAGTACAAAAACACAAAAGAAAAAAAAAATCTATCTATCTATCTATCTATCTATCTATCTGTCTATCGATCGAAACAGTTTATAGATTAGATTAGATTATATATACCCAGACACAAATTACAAGCAACCAGTGTTGCAAACTTAGTGACTTTGTTTCTAGATTTGTGGATTTTTTTAGAACTCTTTAGTGACTTTATTTTGAAAAAGAGGCAGATATCAGCAACTGTCTTGCACTCAGTACAGCTCTCCAGCTCACATCCCAGCTGCTGGTTATACTAGCTGAGAGAGCAGGTTTGGTCTACTCACATGCAGTGTGTGTAAAGTCTGACTGAGTTGCAGTTGCCATGTCCCCAATGACCAATCAATGATCACTACTGCCCCCAACGACCAATCACTGAACACTACTGCCCCCAACAACCAATCACTGAACACTAGTGCCCCCAACCACCAATCACTGATCGCTACTGCCCCCAACCACCAATCACTGATCACTACTGCCTCCAACGACCAATCACTGATCAGCCCCAATTACCAATCACTGAACACTACTGTCCCTGACCAAACACTGATCACTAATGCCCCAACGACCAATAACTGATCACTACTGCCCCCAACCACCAATCACTGATCAGCCCCCAACAACCAATCACTGATCACTCATGCACCTTTATTCTTATTTCAAACTCTTTTCTTATTTAGAATTACAACCAAAACTGTTTTCCTTCATGTCCATTTGTCAACTACAGCTTATTATTTTGTCTTGTTTTTGTTCTTGATTGAATAGTTGGTTTCTATACTTTCTAAATATGGCATTCTTTATTTTGTGATGCTATGACTAAGAACTTCCTCTTTCTATAAGAAATGACTTAAATTCTAGCATTTTCTATTCTGATCAAACTCTTAATTTCTTCCTGCATGTAGCACATTTTGATATGGAAATAATCACGGTAATCAATTCAACAGCATGCAAATTAGTCGATGACGTCATGTGGAATGTTCCAGCGTCTTTTTGAGCATGCACTAACTACTTTCCCCTGAAAAGATTTAGCAGCACTCAAGGCACCACCAGGGACTTGTCACTTTTCTGTGTGAACTTAAGGTGAGGGTTTCCCCAAAAGGACAGCCTGGGGAACTCTTTAGAGTAGCATATAATAAAAACAATTATTGATTACTCACATGAGTCATTTACATATTGCAACTTTCTGTTTTCTCAGACAGACATATAGACATATGGATAGATAGATAGATAGATAGATAGATAGATAGATAGAAAAATCTGATATGGGGGTGATTTACAAACTGGTGCATTATATATGGTGTCTGTATTAGCAACAGTTCCTGCTGGTTGCTACAGATGCTCCAACGCCTCCGCGGGACTCTCTGGAGGATTTATTTTCTGCTCTAGTTGGCAAAACTTATGGGCAGCTAATGGTTGCACGTCATAGCGCACATATGAACTGTCTGGACAAAATGCATTATATTTTCTATCTGCAACAATCATTATAGTGCGCTCATTTATGTAATACACATGATACGAGTTATGTAAATGTAAATGGGGGGGGGGGGGGGGGGGGGGGCTGTCAGCGGCATCAGGGTTCCGAGCAGCCCGTTATATAACTGCACCCGATGTGCACCACGGGAACAAACCTCAATGAAACTGCGCGACACACACACGCGCGCGCTCGTATTCCATCGAGTGCACTAATAAACACGTATTATCGCGTGCATAGCTGTTGGAAATGTGTCTGAATGTTCCTTGTGATCGCGGTGTTCCGTATCACTAAACCGTGTGTGTGTGTGTGTGTGTGTGCTGTTCCTGCGAGAGATCAGCGCCGCTTACAACTTCCGCGATTGTGTTTTCACGCACAGAGAGAAAGTGCAAAAAAAGCCACGTTGAAGCACTGACGTTGTAAAAGTAGGTTACAGTACAGCAGTGTAGTGTAGTGTAGTGTGTGCGTGCGCGTGCACGCGTGTGTGTAGCAGATGAGTGGCGCAGTTCTCCAGCGCTCTCGCTTTAAACTCGGAGCCGGCGCGAGCGCTCCCTGCCCGGCTTCCCCCTCCGAAACTGGCGCGCGCTGTCTATCTGTCTCTCTAACACTTTTTTCCATAACAGTACAGCTTTGACTCAAGTGCCAAACCCTGTTCTAGTTCAGCTCGAGCTGTTTTAATCAAATGACAAAGTAGTGCATGCGCTTTTTAAGTGTTTTTTTAATATTGTAAATGAATGTCAGTCTGTGATCCGATGCGCCCTTGTTCGTTCTGGCTAAATTCCCCCCCGGATCCCCCGGCTAAGCCTCACTCTGTGTTGGGCAGAAAGCGGACTTACTGTGCGCCGGAAGTGAGCGGCTGTCCGCACTGCTGCTGCCGAGCTCCCTGCTCCCTGCGCCCGCTTCACCTCCACTAGCACTGACGGCGTCTGCTGCAGCTGAGCTAGTAGCTCTCTCACTCTCTCTCTCTCTGTTCCCACCTCCCGTGTGTGTGTGTGTGTGTGTGCGCGCGCGCGCGCGCGTATGTGTGTAAAGGCGTGCGTGCGTACGTGCGTGTGTGTGTGAATGTGTAACCCAAATATGGAGCACTTGGCCAGCCCCGTTAGCTTAGCTTAGGCTAGGCTGTTTCATTCCATTAAAAAAAAAAAAAAAAACTAGACTAGACTACTTTATAATTTTGGCACCTTTTGAGAACATGAAATAAAACAAAAATTTAACTGAAGACCTTTACAGAAATGTATTATAGGATCTAACAGACTAATCCACAGTCTTTAAATAGACTCATTCTTCTGTCCTGCTGCTACTGCTCTGAGCTAGAGTTCAGGAGAGACATGTACTGGAGTGCTGTTTATGTCAGTGTACTTAGACTTACAGCTTTTATAGACCCTTGTTCTTTGTGATTAGTCACTCCTAGTCAGTCCAAGGTTTTGGACATGGGATGGCAAAGGGAGGGCAAGAGCTCACTAAGGGGTGGCACCTCCTAAATATACGGAAGAAAAATTTACATGTACAAAATAACTCGTTTGTTTCCTGTTCAAATAATAACATTACTACATTGGCTTCATCCATATGCTGCAATTAGTATTTGAATCAATCATTAGCTATGATTCATTTAGTCTGCACTAATTGCATGGACGTAAAAGGCTTCTTAGGTGGCAAGGCTTTAAGAGTAGCAGCTGCCACACCCCTGGGTGAAGGCCTAGGGCCATACTTCCATCCTTGTAAACAACCTTAGTAAAAAAGTTACTGTTGATTTATGATACTGGACTTGCTGAAATGTTATTTACTTCACCGAGCCATGCACGCTTTCCATCAGTTTTTTCCATAAACAAGGTCCCAGGCTGTTATGAAGACTGCAAAGTCAAAGCATTCCACCTATTAGTATCTTAATATTCTCATTCTGTTGACAAGATTTTTGATGTAGAACTGCTTAAAAACCACCTCATTATGATTTATAAAGACATCTTAAGGCGACAATTATATGTTGAAGTAAAATTTGCTTAAAAGTACACACTGTCAAATGAAAAGCGAGGGAGAGAGAGAGAGAGAGAGAGAGAGAGAGAGAGAGAGAGAGAGAGAGAGAGAGAGCATGGAAAGAGAAAGGAGGAGGTGATGGTGGAGGGAGGTGTTGGGGCAGAATAGAACATCAACATCTGACATTTATTTTCCGCATTTGTCTCATCATCTGTTCCTTGAGGGCATGGGAATGCCTGTTTGCCTGGGTACACAAGGGCTTCTCAAGAGATTTCTCTCTCACACAGACACAGACACACACACACACACACACACACACACACAGAGTACAATACACTCCTCTACACATGGGCATGTCAGACATCCAGGTGGAGATCAGACTGAACACATGACCTTCACCAGCAGGCACTGTCATGTTTCCTATCTTCATCCTGCATGCAGTGTTGTTACGGAGGGGCTCATCTGTGTCCTCTGTACACCACTGTGTTTGATGTAAGAGAGGTGTGAAGCTGTGTGTAGAACATCACAGTCAGGGTACTTTTAAAAGGTTGTGCATTTCCCGTTACCCGAAGTGTCACACCCTCTACTGGGCAAATTAAGAATTTCTGCAAGGGCCAGAAAGAGCAGCACTTTCAAAGCCAGACTGAATTTATCAAATGAATTATTGATAGAAAACTATATAATGATATCTTCCAAGTACAGTACACTGTTTCTGAACCTAAACTTCACATTCAACATGTTCATAAAATAAGGGAGAACAAAAAGAATGAAAAATGTATACAACTGAGTGACAAATTAAAGGAAAAAACATAACAGAGGCAGATTTCCTATAATTTGTCATCCATCTCTATGTGGCATATTTGTGAGAATATTACAAATGACATTATATACATTAATTAGAAACTCAAATATCTGTATGATTTTCATGACTTTTATGTATTTGTTTTTCATTTAAAAAGCCTTTGAGTCAACAGAGCAGTAAGAGTATTTTATTTATTTAATATTTATATGAATATTTTTTTCTTCAATGCACATGACCAGTAAGTATATAATTCTGTGATTGTTTGAGTCAATTGTTTATTTTACACACACACACACACACACACATATATATATATATATATATATATATATATATATATATATATATATATACACACACACACATATATATATAGACACACATATATAGACACACATATATATATATATATATATATATATATATATATATATATATATATATATATATATATATATATATATATATACACATACATATATATAATTATACAGGCCCAAACCTGTTCCAGCATGACTGTTCTCCGTGCATGAAACAGGCTCCATGAAAACATGGCTTGCCAAGGTTGGAGTGGAAGAACTCAAGAGCCCTGACCTCAACCCCACTGAACACCTTTAGGATGAACTGGAACACAGACTGCACCCCAGGCCCAGCATCAGTGCATGAACTCATTAATGCTCTTGTAGCTGAATAAGCTCAAATTCCCACAGCCACACTACAAAATCTTGTGGAAAACCTCCCCAGAAGTGTGGAGGTTATTATAACAGCACAGGGGGAATAAATCTGGAATGGGATACTCAAAAAGCACATATGGGTGTGATGGTCAGGTGTCCACAGACTTTTGGCCACATAGTGTACACTTCTTATACATACAGTATACTACACATATGGAATAAACATGATGGTGTGATAGGAGATGATTTGATAACAAAATAATCAACGACAAGGTTGTATGATGTGGCAATTGGTCACTGTTAACAATGAACATTTTATTTATTAATGATATGAATGATGTCTAAACCTATGTTTAATGAGGTGGAACGTCCAAAGCACCGACACTGGAGACTCCTTCCAAAAATGCTCATCCATTCATGTAGAGTGTCCACCATATAAGTTCCTGTGTAAAGTGTTACTACAGAAACATGAATACATAGAATGAGTGCATTAATACAAACCTGCAATTTGAATTACAGTCAGAATTCCTGTCAGATCTGCTGTTAAAGAAAATTAATCAACACCTTCTTCAACACCAATCAGATTCAAGAATTCAGTAGCACTGTAGTATATATATCTATGTGTTAAAGAACATGTACACTGTACATATAGTCCTCAAAATCTAAATAATAATAATTAGGCTGCTGTATTGTATGTTCATAGTGTCGCTGTGTGTTGTTTCAGCCTTATATCACACTTACAAACACAGAGTTCCAAGAAATGAGATTAGTCAAACATGTTACAGATTTCCCAACATCTTCAGCATCCAATAATCCTTTCGTTTTAGATAATAGTTGTGTCCTGTATTTATAGATCCATGTTGTTTGGTTGTTTTACGGTTCCCTCTTTGTAACTACTTTGTATTTGTGTTCCTTCTTTCATGTGTTATGTTTTACACTTTCAGCATTCTGTAACAATGCAATTTAAGTTGACTGGTAATATGTACCATCAGTCTGGGGGTGTTGTCATGGCCATGGGGGGGTTGTCAGGGGGTATGGCCACAACTAGCCATTTAGCAATGGTTCTCACCTGTATGGACCAAACAAAGTAGCAGTGATCAAACCCTTATTGGCTGTCTACCAGTTTCATGGAGCAAGTTGAATAAAAACATTGATGAATATTCATCCTCAAGCAGGAGCAATGCAGGATAGTGTTGTTTCCAGCAAGACACCAGCTGAAGGGACTCTACACAGGTTATCAACATGGTTGGCATGAAGCATCTTATTCGCTCGGCCTTGCAGCACAACAATAAACTAAAACAGTTTATTAAAGCAACTAGTTTCAACAGTTCCCTTGCTACACTAAAGACACAATGTTCAAAGCCTAAAAAAAAAAAAAAAAAAAAAAAAAAAAAAAAAAAAAAAAATCAAGTGGGAAGTTAAGCTGTATTACGGGTATGACAGAACACAATGCACCTGATGATGGCTGCATGTCACAATGACTTCATACATATATGTAGTAAATATAATAAGTAATAAAGTTTTATTTAAGGTCCATGGTATTTCTACATAATTCATCATTTCAGTTTATATATAGTATTTTAAAGTGTGTAATTTAACCTTGTAATTACTGCTTCGTGTGCAGTGTAAAGACCCAATTACAAAAATATTGTCACTGTCCAAACACCTAGATGATGGATTGTACTATAAATGTGTGCTATAGGTAATTTTAAATATGCGCATCTTTTTCACATTATCTGAATAAAGCGCCAAGCAAGTCAGACAGACGTATAATTACTGTATTCAGTTTTATGGTTGAGGAGGCATGATATGATATTATACTGTGTGTTTAAAGACATATGGGTTCATTTTGAGGGTAAGGATTTTCTCATCAGTTTGACTTTTTCCAAAAATTCATTATCTTTTTTAACACCAAGGGGAGATAAAGTTGCCAAAGTTGACATGGAAAGTCCCTAATCTCAGTATTAAGAGCACCCAATTTAATCTGTTCATTCGGCACTGGCTGATTAGCTCTAATCTTGAAGCACATAAGGTGATCTTTAGAAAGTTTAGCCCTAATTACTGGCTGTAAAACCTTCAGAACAGGCAGAGCGATGGAGACATCTTTCCTTCTCCGAGCTAACTGGAGCGAGAAGGTGACAACATCTGAATAATGTATGATTCAGGAGATCAAAAAGAATTCATCGTGCAGTTATAATAAGAAATCTAAGACTGCAATGGAAAAGGGATTAGACACACTTTATCAAACTCTTCATGCTCAGAAACTTTTTCTTCTTCTTTTTCCCCCCTTCCTTTTCTTCCATTTTAAATCCTTTGCCGGGTTGTTATAATTCCCACATTGTCCATACACAATGTGTCCAGGGTGTGCGTGTGGAGTGGTCTAGAGCAAATACTTATATAACAGTCTGTAAATCAGTGAGAGATGACTTCATTGTACCTTCAAGATCTAAAGTTCTCTTAAACTAGAATAAAAGGAGAAGTGTGTTTTCCTCTGACGCTAATGGATGCCTCTGTTCCTTTAATTACAGGAGGTCATTAGTGAGTTTCTGTACAGTAAATCATGCTACACACACTCTCAGTAAGTGGTAGTAAACTGGGGTTTTTAAGTACAAACACAAGGTTCACAAGGGCAGCCTTTTGACAAGCATTTATAGAAATTGTTGTTGTACCGATTAGAGTACATTTACACTGGCTGTACATTGGGAAACAAAATAAAACTTAGTAGAGTATATACTGTATGTGACGATAGAAAAGACATGTTTTTTGAAGTGTGTAATGGCCTGGGAAAACCTTTAACAGGGTGAAATTTTAACATTTACTACTATATAATCTGAAAACTACAGACATTCATGAACTTTCTTAAGAAAATTCCATTTCGTTTTTTAACTATTTAAATCTGGAGCATCACAGACATTTTGACAATTAGTATAGAATTATCTAATTACAAATGAGTTATTCCATTTCACTACTGCACTATCCAACTAACTGATTTGATCAAACCTGACATTCATTGTGTGAAGAAAGCAAAGTTTTAGACAGCTTTTGGCAGACTGACAGTTTTTTATCACCTTTTGTTAAGTTCTTCACCCAAATCTGGTCTTTGCAAAAAAAAAAAGCCTAAGCAGGGGTAAAATGTAAATAAAACATTTCATATCATTTTGGTAAATTATATGTAAGATTTCTTAAATTTGAAGTGTCAGAGTATGTTAAAAACCTGAGTTTGGCCAAAACCCTTTTTTTTTCCTTGTTTGCCAGAAATAAGTGTCTCCCTGAGCCTCCCTGAAGTGAAACATGTAGCATTATTCAATGTGTTGATGTAATTTACACTGAAACAATGAGTCAAGGTGGGACTTATCAAATGGCTCCTCCCCCTTTTTAAATAGCCAATAGCGTTTAGCTTACTTCACAGTCTGGGTTAAGCCATACTTGACGTTTAGTATCATGGATTTTTATAATTTTGTGGGTGGGAGACATCCGATTCTAGAGAGCATTTGATTGGACAGAAAATCTGATGAGAAGCTGAAGTGCAGAATGATGTCATCAGAGTTTTTTATCTGTATTGGTGGTAGAGAGAAACTGTAAATTTTGCATGCATATATCTGTTTTGGAGCACACTAGCTTATATATGTACATATACCTTAAGGCTAACATATTCATACTAAAATCTACAAAACTTACATTTTGATTTCATGTGGACTTTAAATGAACAAAGCTGATATGGTGGTTCATTCAATTTTCATACTAATGCATACAAACTAACTCTGTTCCTTACCCTCACATTATCTTGCACAACATTTCTCACAAGTTGAATTGTGCAAATAGCTATGACTTTTAGAGCATGACATCATTTTGAATATGGCTCTAATCTTTGTTGCTCATTGTGCATTTGTGTAGGCCTTAGTGCAAAATTGAAGCATGACTCTGCTAGTGGAACGTACAGTATGCAGAGAATAGCCTTCCTATCCCTTCTCAGGTCCTAAATATGGGATGTATCAGTTCTGGTGTCTGATGATAACTGTTGGTTAAATATTGACAGGAGAGAAAGACTGTGTGAGGAAACACTGCCTCCTACACTGTGTCCCTGTGAATAAGGGGTCACACAGGGGACAACTGAATTATGGATGAGCAAAGCAGAGGCAGCCGCTGAACTAAACAGGCGTCAGCTTTCTCAGCAGCGCGAGTAAAGGGCGCTGAGCATAGCTCTGAGTCAATGTAGGTCAAAGGTTGAGCTGATGTGGAGGATTGAATGAGGGAAGCTTACGTTGTACTGGTTTCATTCAGATAATGGATAAGTAAGAAATAATACACAATTGGACATGGTGTTATGGGAAAGTAATCAAGAATGGGGTGGTGTGATACAGTCTGTGATACATAAGTGAAGTGGAGTTACTTATTTTCCAATAACATTTCCCAAAGTGATTTATTCAACTTACACCACAGCAATTTGACAATGATTACCATTTTTATGAATTATAGAATGGCACATCATACTTTTTTCCCGTTACAGTAACATGTAATGTTGTGAAACCCTTACAAAATACAACCTCAATTCCAAAAAACCTGGAACAGTATGGAAAATGCTAATAAAAACAAAGAGGAGTGATTTGTAAATGTACTTTGACTTGTATTTAAACAAAAAACATATAAAGACAAGGTATTTGATGTTTTACCTAATCAACTGCATCGTTTTTTGAAAATAAACGTTTATTTTGAAATTGATACATGCAAACATTTTTAAAAAGTTTGGACGGGGCAATTTAGGAGTAATAGCAATGTGACAAGTTCAAATTAGAAGGTGATGTGAAACAGGTGAGGAAATCGTCTAATAAGGAGCCTCTAAAAAAGGCCTAGTCCTTCAAGAGCAAGGATGGATTGAAGCTCAACAATACACCAACAGATGTGTCAGCAAATAGTCCAACACTTTGAGAACAACATTCAGGTGCAGGTGGTCATGTGACTGTGAGGTAGTGAGGTGCAGTGCCTGCTGGGAACTGTAGTTCAGAGTTCGTATAAATATAAACACAGGATACAGATTTTATGTGTGTGGATATATCCCTATTGAGCAAGCTGGTGGCGACAGGGACAAGGAAAAACTCCCTAAGACGATATGAGGAAGAAACCTTGAGAGGAAGCAGACTCAGAAGGGAACCCATCCTCATCTGGGTAACAACGGATAGTGTAAAAGTAAAAGAAAGTTCATTATGGTTTATAAATGAAGTCTGTTTGTTAAACTACTCCACTATTCACTAAAGGAGACTTGAGTGCAAGATTATATGCAAAATTGTATGTGGTAATTGCAGTCCTAAGGCCATAATAGCAACCGTAGTCGCAGCAACCACAGCGAAAATGTCCATGTGGTCCAAAATCATTTCCATGGGAATTCAAGCGATCTCCTCAGCAATCTCCAGGCTGTAGCCTCTTTAAAGAAACATCTCTTTACAGAAATCATATCAGTAACTGGACATGATTTTAAATGTGTTCATGTGGAGAGTCTGCTACAAGTTCCTGTGTAAGTTGTTACTGTAGGAAATGATCCTGTATTAGAACAAGCGCATTCACACAAACAGCTGGAATTATTGTCAGAGCAGCTGTTATAGACACTGTCTCAACACCTTCTGACTACAAAAGTGCTGTGGAATGAAGACATTTAGCGACTGGTATGATTTGCCTCTTGCAGAACTTAACCAAACAAGTGCACAAAACAAATCGCTATTAACTACAGTCATTAGCATGAGTTCACTTTATCCACAGAAAGACACAGAGGTAAAAGAAAGAAATGCAGAAAGTATTGAAGCAGAAGAAGGTTGGGAGAACTGCAAGAAAGTCAATGAGCATGTTTACACATGTTCCCTCTGCTCTTGGAGCTCTTTGTGTACCTGTAATGATACGCACAGCAGCTGCGGTGTGCAGGGGAGCAGTGAGGCAGCCACCTGTCTAAAGCATTAGAGAGAAAATAAATCATTCCTACTGCACTGTAGACCTTCACAGTGACATACTCGCAAGCTCCTTCCATACTGGCCCAGTTCTGCCTGCTCAGTTCTATTTCTATCCCACACTCAGCACATTGAATGTGTCACATCCTATTAGTTCTCTTCCAATTAAACAACTTGGATCTGCTAATTTAAAAACACATTCGCTCCAACAAGGCCCATAGGACATGTTATCATCTTTGCATCTGCTTAATGCATTCTCTGCATTGCCTGCTGAGAGACAAAGAGAGAGCATACTGTGAGCAAACCAAGCATCAATCTATCACACCATCATATCTTACCCCAATCTCTCATTCCTATCACACGCCCAGTGGTATGCGGGCCATGTGATCCACATTCAGACATACATTTCAGAATCAGCTCAATCGCAGTATGTGGATACAACAAAAAGCTAGAAACGCAGAAATCAGGCACATCCTCTTTCGTGGTGCAAATCCAAGAAGACTACAGCAAGGGTTCTCAAACCTGTTGCAACTAGGGGCTTAAAAATAAACTATGGTGCCTGCTATAATCACAACACAAACTTATTTGATGGACTTGAAAGCATTCATTCATTCATTCATTCATTCATTCATTCATTCATTTCAGTGAGCACTTTATCCTTGTCAGGGTCACGGTGGATCCAGAGACTAACAATTTAGCAATTTAGCATAGCCATAACCTATTGACCTATTTTTGGGAGGTGAGAGGAAACCAGAAAACCCAGAGGAAACCCATACAGACATGGGGAGAACATGCAAAACTCTACACAGACACTAACCCTAGTTAAGGACTGAAGCAGGTATAGCAATACAAATCTCTCACTCTTTTACGGAATATGAAATTGTGATACTGTATAGTGAAATATTGTGGAAAAACAGAACGTTTAAAGATGATTAGACAGAGAAGTATGCGCTTATTGTTCCTGCATTACATTCAAAACTGAGCACTAGTGAAAAGTGGTAATGTGACGCCCCACATATGAAACAAAAGCATAACCATTTTTGAATGGTCTTATTTTTAGTTATAAATTGAACATTAATGGCTCAGAATAAAAAGGTAACTGTTGTGATCATTGTGTCATGTTAGTTGCATATCCAGACCTTAGTTAACAAGGACATCTCTGTAACTGCACCATGGAAGAATTTACTTGTACCCCTGCTTGTACCCCCTGTGCATTCCTGAAATCCTGTAACGCATTTCAAATGGTAACTGTCCATATACTGTATACTATATGTCTAAAAACACACACTATTCACTATATAGTGTAAAATACCCAGCATTCTTATGAAGTTGCGCAATACTATGCAATAAATTAGTTTCAAAGTTTCGTACCTTAGAGGGTCTTTATTCTTTCTGTAAGCACAGGATAACATAAATGCTAGGCATCAAGCAACCTACAACAAATGATTGAAGTGATTTTTGCAGAGATTTGATAGCTCATTTTGTCTCTCCCTTTAGGTACGTAGCATTTAAATACTATAAATGAAGTGAGTAAGGAGAACAAAAAGCGATACAACAGAGTCTCTTTTATTGCTACTCTCCACAAAGTACTTCGGCTTTCTGTGCTTTATATACTGCTCTATTACAAACATCTTTTAAAGATTTTACAGTTCTTGTCAAAATTCACAAGCTAGTCAAGAGTTGGGAAGTATTTTTATCCATTGCCATCTGAAAGAGCCACATAATGATATAAGAAATCAGTCTTTATATCTCTAGTAGAAGTGGACATCTGAATGATTGTAAAAACCTAAACCATGTGCTTTTGCACATACTTTGCCATTCTGTGACCACAGGGGTGTTGCGTTATATTGGAGAGCTGTGTCATATCACAGCAAACCAGTGACTACATTTCTCATCCTGCACTGCAGCCTACAAACATGGCCGCCACGGACCGCAATTCCCAGAACACTCGCCTTCATTCTAATCACGCACACCTGCATCCAATTCACAGCACATGCACAACCACAGTTTAAAAGGACTTCCACTCGGCGAAGTATACGCTCAGTTGCCTTATCTCTGTCGTTACCAAGCCTGCTATCATGGCTGTTTATCCTGATGTTTTGACTTTGCTTACGTTTACGACTTTGTCTCTTTGCTCTGCTCTGTTTGTGATGTTTGCCTGATTGCCTGACCTGTGCATGTTCATGATTATTGTCTTCTGCCTTATTCTTTGGACTTCTTGTTGTTTCATTAAACTGCCATACCTGCACTTGCTTCTGTCCTGTGCCTACATTATGTGACAGACTGATTGATTGTTGAGAATGTGAATGGCAAAGAAAAGGCCTCAGCATAGATTATATGGAGATGCTGCTCAACTGGCTTTCATGAAAAATATGTCATTATTGCAGAGCAAATGGATCTATTGCAATCCTGACAACCCAGTACATAATGCCCACTGTTCAGTAGTACGCATATGCCACTAGATTTATTTATATAAAGTGCTGTGGAAAATGTATTTGCCCCATCCTGATTTCTTCTGTTTTTGTGTATATCTCATACTAAATTGTTTCACAAATTAAAACAAAATCAAAGTTAAATTAAGTTAAATCAAAGGCAACCTGAGTAAACAGAAAATACAGATTTTTAAATGATAACGTTATTTATTGAGGCAAAAAAGTTATCCAAAAACAACTGGGCCTGCGTGAAAATGTAGTTTCCCCATAGTTACTAATTCCCCAAATCTATGAAACTGCATTCATAATGAGGTTCAGCTGTACTAGACGCAACCAGGCCTGATTACTGCAAACCCTGTTCAATCACATCAACACTTAAATAGAACTTTTTCAACAGAATGATGTTAAAAAAATAAGAAAAAAAATCTTGGCACATTACTGAACCTTCCCAGAAGTGGTCAATCTTCCAAAGTTCCTCCAAGAGCACAGCAACTAGTCATCCCAGAAGTCATTAAAGAGCCAAGGACAACATCAGAGGACCTATAAGCCTCTCTTGCATCAATAAAGGTCACTGTTCATGACTCCACTATCAGAAAGACACTAGGCAAAAATGGCATCCATGGAAGAGTGGCGAGGTGAACATTAGGGCTCGTCTGAATTTTGCCAAAACACACCTTGATGATCCTCAAACCTTTTGGGAGAATGTTCTGTGGTTTGATGAGTCGAAAGTGGAACTGTTTGGAAGACCAAGGTCCTGTTACATCAGCCGTAAACCAAACACAGAATTCCACAAAAAAAACATCATAGCTACGGTCAAGCATGGTGGAGGAAGTGTGATGGTGTGGGGATGCTTTGCTGCTTCAGGGCCTGGACAATTTGGAAACATGAATTCTGCTCTCTACCAGAAAATCCTAAAGGAGAATGTCTGGTCTTCAGTCAGCAAGTTGAAACTCAAGCACAACTGAATTATGCAGCAACACAATGATCCAAAGCATAGGAGTAAGCCCTAGTCCTAGAAGTAAGTGAAAGACTGATCTCCAGTTTTCGGACGTGTTTGGTTGCATTATTGCTGCCTAAGGTGGCACAACCAGATTTTAAGTTTAAAGGGGCAACTAGTTGGATAGGTGTTGGACAATTTTTTTGTTGTTTTTTTTTGTTTGTTTGTTTTTTTTTTGCTTCAATGAAAAATAAATAAATAAATAAATAAATAAATAACTGTATTGTGTGTTTACTCAGGTTGCCTTTGTTTTATGTTGTATTTCATTTGAAGATCTAAAACATTTTTACAGACATGAGAAAGTTGTGCTATGATATAACAAGTCTTGTTTGATGTTTCAAATGAACACTGTGCAGTACATTGGGGGAAAAAATGACAAGATCAGCTATATGGACTCAGGTGTCAATAAAATGTCTTTGGGGCATAATGTAAAGTTGAGGGTTTTGTAAACAAGGGCCAGACAGTCACTTTGTGCAAAGCTGTATATCTGGCACTGCATTCACTTTCCTTTTTTGTGACTTATTTTCTAGGTCAAGGGCTCTCCCTGTGGCAGACTGCTTGCTGTAGCTCGCTCTCATATAGTCCCTGAAAAATAAATCAAGCTTCTACTCAACTTACACACACACACACACACACACACACACACACACACGCGCGCGTGCACGTATGTGTACACATGCACACACCCACACACACTATTGTTCATAATAGCCTCTGGTGGGAGGGTGTGTTTTACTACTATTTCACTCCTATCTTTCTTCCAGCAAATTACACAACAAGACTCTTCCAAGGTCTGCCTGAATAACTAGTTTTTAATCTTTCCTCTGGAGTAGGAGGGTCAAACTGCACACTTTGTATCAACCAATAGCAATCCAGGAGACAGATTGAAGGCCCTGGACTGTATGAAATAACAGTAATAGTTTATTTGAACCCTGTGTCATAACACTGACATAACAATTTAATAAACTCCATGACAGCTATCATGCGCTGTATTAAATGTCATTACAGTTTATGTCCAGTGACATAAGAGTTCTGTGTAGAAAGGGCACTGATCTTACGTCAAGTATCAACTATTGGTTTCCAGAAAATGCTGGAACAGATTTTGGAGGGGAAAAAGAATGAATCTGGGCCAATTAACATGCTATTATGAAATTCTATTCATGGTAAGCATTTGTTTTTTGTACTGTTAAATTATGCTGTATAAATATTATACAGTTCTTTTATTTGAACTTTTGCACATATTTGTACTGATGTTTGTGTTTTGGGGGTTTTTCTTTTAAAGAGTTTTATGTAAGTCATCCTGATGGATTCCTGCATTGTTGTATTATGAGTATTGCTCAAGCATAATGTTTCAACCATTTGCAATGGTCATCTTAAATAATGATGTTTCTAATAAAATAGAAACAAAAACATATATATTTGATCCTCTGTTGGTCTTATACAGTATACTGTGAATGCTTCTGTAGCAGAAAGCTATTCTTGGGGTGTTCAGAGAACATAATAAAAGACTTTGTTTTGTGACATCGACAGATATAATTAAAATACAGATGCAAAATGGCCGCCTTATAACATTAAAGACTTTTAATGGACATCTTGAGTATTTTGTCAACCAAATTGTTTATATAATTTGTCAGATGCAGCTGCGTACACAAACATCAATGAATGGTGCTGGATTACATTCATAATTTACATTGATCCACCTTATTGAATGACACACTAATAAACACCAATCATTTCATCTCAGTGCCATCCAGTGATGTTTGTGTACACAGCTGCATATGGCAAACTATATAAACAATATGAAATGATATAAGTTTAATTCATATTCTTTCTTATAGAGCATGTTTGATTTAGTTAATGTGTGTTAATGAATACATTAACTAACAAACACGTACTAACATGTACTTAAGGTGGTCGTTATTCACGCATGAATTCATGAGACTCATGTCGTAGTTAAGGTTAGTTCTTCATTAGTTCGTGATTAGTACATGCCTTAACTCATCATTAGTTCATATGGAAGTAAGTATTAATTCAGGTATTAGCACGTGGGTATTCATATACTGTTATTGTAGTTACCGGGACTCTTTACTGTATTTTTTGCATTCATGCTTTAAGTATTTTAGAAGTTTGTACTTTTACACTTAAAGAATTTGAAGCTGTAGTCTAACTTTTAAAGTGTTGTTTTAGTTGAATAAGGAGTTTGTGTACAATCACCTCGGGATAAAACATTGCGAACTAGCATACGCTAACAACTAGCAAAAATTTGCATGTGACATAAGGTTTCATAGAATTAAACATTATTGAAGCGATCATTACAATTACTGGTAATTACACCAGTTTTTATGGCTAAACAGTCATGACATGGTTATGTCAGTCTTATAATACTGAGTTCGACTAAACTCAAATAACATATTAATGTTGCGTTTGGGCCTAAGACAAACAGCTGCTGAGTTTATCAGATGGATGCGCAGTGACCAGGGATGCAAAGGTTATACTAAGACGTGCACGTTCTCACAAACACACACACACACACACACACACACACACACACACACACACACACACACACACACACACACCCAAGAGACATGAGTCACTCTTAAGATATGAGTGTTTGTACATGTGTTTATGTAAGTGAAACAGAGACAGAGAGCTAATTAAGTGTGTCCCTTCTTGGACACATGTCCAAGTTGTTTTGCTCTCAACAGACTCCTTAGGGACCTCAATGATTATGCACGCATGCTTAGTCACTTCGCTTACACGTTCACCTTCCATGTCGTTCCCTCAGCATAGCTCTCTGGAGATGAAGAAACTCATTAAGCACTGAAGGATATTCCATGAGTAAAACAGGTTTTGTCATGGAGGGTTAGAACACAACAGTGACCACAGACAGGAAAAGAGTCCCTCGGGCAAGACCTGGGACTCTATCATGGGCCAAAACTCTGTTTAATATCTCTCATGTCTGTGTATGGTGTTATATTAACCTTGGCCAATACACATCCTACTACTGTAGATAAAAGTATACAATGTACTTCAGGATTATAGCTCTGCGAATGATCACAACATTCATTACAAACAACTTTTTTTAAAGGGATGTTGCCCTGGGGCATCTGTAGTAATTATGTTAAATTCTCATGGGATAGGCGATTTTATATGCCAGACTTTTATGAGATACTTATATACACATGCCTGTCATGCTAAAAAAAATCCATGCATACTACACACACCTCATTTTAATACAAACAGATTACTTTGACCCTTGTTATAAGCTCCTCCTGTTGATGAGTGAGTTGCGCTTGAGCATTAGTAGGTAATATGACCACAATATATGTAGGATAAACCTGTGTTGGGAACTCAATAACTTATCTACATCCTCCGACTAGTCTATTTAAATGCCATCTATATTATATTGTGCTGCATTTTAAACTCTGCTAATACTTGGCAGTTTTGGCAGGAGACATGAGAAAAGAAAACTAAATAAAGTGTCTTCATACTGAAGAAAAAGCCCCAGGATATAATAGAATTTTTTAATAGCATGCCAATTTAGACTGGATATATTTTAACCTGCAATTATTTTCTACTTGTTATTTTATAGAAGGAAAAACTTGGCATGATCTTTCCACACATGCACTAACAGTCTGTAAAATATTTCTAGCACATGAGATTGAGACAGGACTAAAAGCGATACTCTGGTTATTATTACATTAACCCACCCTTCCATGAAAACCTAATCCAATCAGAATAGTGCTAACGTCACCTTTAGAGTGACATTTTCCAGTTTGTATACTTGGAAAACCCCTCCAATGTATCCTGGAGATGAAGTAAATTTGCTCTTAGTATCACCAGCTAATGCAGTTGGAAGTCGGAGGATAACGGTACCAAAAAACTACTGGATGGGAAACTTGGGGATTTTCTAATCATTTAATGATTAGTAATTAAACTTAAACACACTGGGTGATTGCCAAACATTGATGAACACAATATAAATGCAAAAATGAGACAAAACTGAAACCAACCAAAAGGCTGAGAGTGAAAAATAACCAAATGCTCCTTTAACCTGTTTTATTTAACTGTATGTCTTCAGTTTTAATAATCCATAATTACATGATTATAAAGATCATACTGTACATAATTCATTTTGCTAATAAATGCTTAAAGGAGTGGGTTGTTATTTCTGAAACCTTCTGCTGCCTGAAAAACATTAACAAGCCTTCTTTTTCCCTCCAATGGACTCCAACCAATCTGGTAAAATTTCCTATCCTCAATAATCACCTTTTAAGAATAATGGGCATAGCCGAGAACCTTTTTAGAGCTGGGGCAAAGCTTATTTTTGAACCAGAAAAATCTATTCCAAAGTCTGAAACACAAGAAGTACCTAGATCCATAAAAAATGCATTGCAGTGGACCATATTTGGATGCACAGTATTGCAATTATATTACAAATCAAATCAAATTTTATTTGTCCCTATATATAACCATGCATAGTATGACACGCAGTGAAATGCTTTTTACTGATATACTGCCTGTTTTTGACCACGTTATTGTCTCATGATTTGGATTTGTCTGCCTGCCTCTCTTTATTAAAAGCTCTTATCCGCACTTGCATCCATCCTAACCTTCATTACGTTAAAAACATGACAATCCCAGTATCAGAGCACAGAATCAGATTACTGGGTGATATCAGTACTGGTATCGATCCATTCCCAACAAACCGAAGTTTTAAATAATACTGAAATGGATTCAAATGTCACTGGTTTTTTGTTGGATAGTTTAATTTGCAGTTCAGTGAATGGAACTGTTTGGAACCCATACAATCTTTCTGTTTGATTCATTTGGAGACAAACATTCTAATGCTCAGAGATAAGGTTCTCCATTAGGACGCCCAAATTAATTAAATCCCACATCGTTTCCTACATGAAGAATTTGGAGTCACACTATCGATCCCACTCTCTATACTGACGCTATTAAACCATTTTATATGATCCAAACAGGATTATTTACCCTGAAAAAGCTTTCACATCATTTCATGGAACATCAGCCTGAATGGTGTTGCTTTATTTTATGAGTCACTCAAGTGTCTATTCCACATCGTAATTTACAGCAATAGTGGCTACTCACGTCAGTTTTATTACTGTGTATATAATAAAAACAATCAGAAATAAACTACTCTGCTTATAAAGTTCATAATAAATGAATCATTCTCTTTCCTTAACGACTCCTCATATACTCCAGTACTGCAGTGAAATGGATAAAAAATGTACAATACACAGTCTCTGTGTTTATTACTTCTCCTCCCATGGGACTTTTTCAGCATGTATCAGAACAAGGGTCATGGAGACTGGACAGCATACACAAACACACACATACACATGCATACACACAGATGGCTGGCCAGTGCTCGATGTATTATTTGGGTGGTCACTGGATGGATCTGTGTCTGTTAGGCTATTTTTAATCAGCCTAGAAGCATGCTGACAGTTCTCAGGATCGCAGATTCGACTGTTTTTCAACCATCTGTTACTATATTACACTTCATGTCCAGTCTTGTTTTAATCTGTGGAATCAGTGTAAGACCAGGTGATGTGGCGGTGTCAGCAAAACATACAGGTGTGGAAAAAGATGGTAAAATATGTATATAGTATATTTGCTGATGTATACCCATAATAAGAACACACTGAAGACAAGCACACTAACTCTATGCTATGATTATCAAGTCGTTGCCTTTCATGCCTCACTATAAACAGTGACCCCGTACTAATCAGATGTCCACTGTGGTCCTCTTCCTTCAGTGAGGATATTCTCCCGCCCTTGTATGCCTCCCACCATTCCTCCCCATCTCGCCACACTCTCTTCCCTCTCTATTTTGGAGATATGAGCCACAGGCGTCCTGGCATACAGTACATATCTCCGGCTGGGTGAACCAGGTGCCATGTCTGCAGAGGGCACTAATCCAGGGCTGTATGCTGCAGACTGCTCCCTTGGCTTGGGCGACAAGCCCAAAGGTCGAGGGCACATTCTGCCTGGCTGGACTGCGTCAATAGCAGCAGCAGAAATTCTGCCCAGCTTTGCAGCCGAAGCAGATGGTTCTTTAAAGTCACAGTCACACTAGAAATGTGAAGTTCTGAAAATAAAGCCTAGCATTTTGTTGCACCAATTCATAGGCCTTGTAAATACAATATAACTTTCCTCAGTTAATTCAGATATAGGAAATTAAGTCATACATATACACAACAATTTTGGACATTGCAGCTTAAATAGGAAAAACTAAATACACAAAAATGGTACATTTTGGTGCAGCTAGCAGTTTACCTGTGATTTATTATCTTAGCTTCACATTCGTGATTTAACCATTTAAGTGTAAAATAACTTTAAATATTATGCACAAATAATTGCATATCCGCACTTCATACCAATTATAGTCAGACTGCTGCTGCCACCCATCTTTACATCCTACGTTATATTTTTATACCCCCTTAAATACCTTTTATATACTATTCATTTTACTAACTGTATACAAGTAAATTCTAGTCTACGTAAATTCTATTTTGTGTCACAGACAGCATTTCACTGCACGTTGTATTGAGTATGGTTTTGTGTGTGACATAAAATTTGATTTGACTGTGAGACTATTTTATAATCTGTAGGAGTTTGCTTGCTAACTTGTACAGGTACAGGTATGCTTGCAAGCTAGATAGCTCACCAACCATAAACAGTAAAAAATATATATATAAAATACACATATAAATATAAAAATATTTATGTTAGGGGCAGGGTTACTGTTTAGACTATTTCTTAGTAAAAATAAGAAAATTTCTAATTTCAGGGCTTCCAGTTAGCACAACAGAGAAGTGTTTGCTCTATCACCAAAAGATTGCGAATTCGATTTCCAACGATGTCACACCCATCTGTTCAAATCCCAACGATGCCACACTCATCTGTTCAAATCCCAACGATGCCACACTCATCTGTTCAAATCCCAACAATGCCACACTCATCTGTTCAAATCCCAACAATGCCACACTCATCTGTTCAAATCCCAACTATGCCACACTCATCTGTTCAAATCCCAACAATGCCACACCCATCTGTTCAAATCCCAACAATGCCACACCCATCTGTTCAAATCCCAACGATGCCACACCCATCTGTTCAAATCCCAACGATGCCACACTCATCTGTTCAAATCCCAACGATGCCACACTCATCTGTTCAAATCCCAACGATGCCACACTCATCTGTTCAAATCCCAACGATCTGTACAAATTTCAGTTCAGTTTCTAAAACACACTTTATCCAGTCCCCCAAATGATTGCATAAGCATGTGGGCTCATTTTTGATTGCAAATATTATAGTCATGAAATCTCATGCCTGGACACTGTTAATATTAGCATTCCCTTCATTTTGAGTTTCCCACCCTGTAATATGAAGACCAGAGGTCAACAGAACCAAAGCAGTTCTGCTCTTGGTAAAAGATGCAAATTTCCTTGTCAATGTTTGCCAAAGTTGACTCAACACAAAGTTTTGCTTGTGCAAACCAGAGGTTCTCAACGTGATACGGTTGATCATAAACTGTATAACGTAATTTCAGATGAAACTAAGCATGACCAGGCCTCAGTTCTAGGCATTCTGACTGATGCAGTCTGTTAGATGATGTCTGAGTCTCCTTTCAGGTTTCATCTACTCTAAAGCACAGTAATAAAGGCTTCACTGAGGGGATTTGGTGGTGGTTAGAAATTGTGGACAACTGAGACGTCTTCCTGTTGTGGACTTATGAAGTTAAGGAGAGGCCAGCCAAGCCGCAGGGGAGACAGATAGAGCTCCAGTGAGTGAGGGGGGTTTAATGGCTATGTAAACAGGATTATCAGGAGCTGAGCTCATTCCAGTAAGATGACACCCTATGGGACCAACACATGCTCACACACTGTCTCTTTCACACACACACACACACACACACACACACCACTACTGTGTATAAGAGTCTTATCCATACGTAGTTAAAGGGTGCTTATTAACGACATGTCCTTGATCGGACTCTCTCGCAAGTGACCAATAAAGAGAGCAGTTAGATAAAAGCAGACCTTGGACATTAGTGGAGATTTCCACATGCACAGTCTAAAGGAAATGCCTCAGTACTGTAGGGGGGAAAAAGACTGGCATCATTGTATCATTTTCATATTCCTGCTCAACACCTCCTGCAGAGAAGGCTCCAAAAGTAGGTCGGTGTTTTTGACTCCCTATTGTGTAAATGAGCATAATCAGGAGTCGCTTGAGAAACATGAACAGTATGTGGCAGTAAACACCTTAAATAGAAGCCAACAATCTGTCAGTAAAAGCATGAGCTAGCAAACAGTTAATCATTTACAGACAACTGCAGAAACATGAAGTAAATTTCATGCAGGAACAAAAAAAAGTAAAAATCGATGCAGGATTAGGAGTGCTTTGTGTATTTTTGTATAACAATATAACAGGAAGAGTTTAGTTTGTCCTAAATTCATTTTTACATTAGTCAACAAGTGACTACCATTTCTATGCTAAGCTAATTCATGTGACTATTTTTTTGGATGCTTTTTCCTATTGCTCATTATTCCTGTTTTATTTAGTTTTTTAATCCAAAACCCTACATGTTTAAGTGCCAATCCTTTGGATATGGCTTAATATTACATGCAATTAAATATCAATCAATCACAGAATAAGTAATGTTAGCTATATATATATATATATATATATATATATATATATATATATATATATATATATATATATATATATATAGCTAATATGAGCTACCAAGGAGTTGACAACATACAGTAGTATCATTTTTTTTTCTTTCATTTTTTTGGACAATGCAGAAACTACAGGACTGAATATATGGGAAACCTTTTGCTAGTTTTAGTCACTTGTAAATGAAAACTGCATATTTTCACTGCCATTGCTAGTGCTAGATAAAATGGCAGATAGCTAAAGATCACCTCAGATGGAAGTATCCCTGTACTAAAAAGTGTGATTTGTAAAATAGTTAGCGCGTCTTGGATGGCTAATTCCTATTATAGACTAATAATCGGGTGAAGCAAGTATCCAGGATGTATAATTTTTTTTTAAACCGAACTCATCCAAATGATACCTTCAGATATCTAAATAACATTGATTCTCCAACAGTGATGCATTACCTCATTGTTTTTCATGTGATGATAATTTGTTTTTCATGTGGAGCAAATAATATGCATTTAATGTCTAATCAATTGTGCAGTCGTTCAGAACATTTGTTTCATGCTTGGGAGATGAGTGCTTATTTAAATGAAGGGGAAAATGGATCACAGCTGAGGCTGCAGTAACCACATCAACTACAGCTCTGTCATCAAGTGCTTAGTCGTCCCACTGTTTTTATCCCCCTACTCTCTCTCTCTCTCTCTCTCTCTCTCTCTCTCTCTCTCTTTCCCCTCCACAGGCTGTTGATAGTACTACACACCACAGCTGACAGCACATGCCTAGGCAGCACATTCCACATCGTTACTACTTCAGATGTTTGTGCCCCAGAAGCACTCTGATTGGTGGAAGAGCCAGGGCCATGAAGCGCAGAGCCAGCCAGCCAATCAGACAAGAGTTCTCTGTGACAAGAGCAAGAGTGATAGTAGATGTTTTCAGGGTCATACAACGTGGTAGAGTCAAGCACAAGTGCACACTATGGAAAAAACAGAGATATTAAACTCAGGTTAATAGCAGTTATACAGTCACTTTATGTTACAAAGTGAGGCAAAATGTATTATTTTCATATTTCATACTGTTAGGCATGGTGAGGCCCATTTTTAATCCATTCTCTCATTAAACACTGACATCTAGAGGCTGGCAAGAAATATTGAATAGTTGATACTCATTTCATGTATGAGCTCATAATGAGATTTTTATTACACATTCACGAGCACATTAACCTTCAAAGGTGTGTGCCTGTTTTGTTTTGCTAAAGTCTTAGTAACAAAACACTGAAACTATGTTATTAAAAATTTGCCTCGCACCTCCAGGGTTGGGGGTTTCAATTCATTCTCCGCCCTGTGTGTGCTGAGTTTGCATATTCTCCCCATGCTTCGGGGGTTTCCTCCAGGTACACCAGTTTTCTCCCCCAGTCCAAACAACATTATAGGCTGATTGGCATTTCCAAATCGTCCCCCGCCTTGTACCCCGAGTTCTCCTACACGGGTTCTCCTGCGACCGTGTGTAGGATATGAAATATGGAAAATGGATGGATGGATGGATGGATGGATGGATGGAAAAAAGTCCATGATCTGTTGAAAATCATTTACTAAACAAAGTTACTTAATCATAAAATGAAAGGAGAATTAAACCCTTGTTAAAAAATACATACTCATGTCAAATCAACTTGCAATAGTGAGAAACAACTGAGTTAAATGGTGTCAATACTTATGCACAATTCTTCTAGGGCTCTAAAGTTGCACTCTTAGTCCACGACTCCACAAAAATCATCTTCATCTGCTTTCATCTGCAGCCAGTCGAGTAACCCCTCACATCCTGTTCCTAACTCATTATTGAAGAGCTTGGGCCAGAGAGAATGTAGGAGTTTATCCAAACACAGCATCTGGGTCAACTGCTGAGTCACTTCTGTGTTACTGGCTGTTTCCTGAAGTCACATGGAAGAAGTCTATTCAGTCTGTCCACATGCTGGATTAACACAGTGATGCTTGTTTGTCTCATTACACTCAACATGTTTGGAATGTGTCTGGATTTAGTGATCTCATCTTAAAGTGATCGTTTGGTGAGAAAAACTTCAGATTTACAACTTTCCACTTGAATAAGACAAGTAAATCAGACAAGACATGTTTGGTGTCTGAAGTTGGTGTCTGAAGCTAAAACCATAAAGTTAGCACCAGGTAAAGGAAGCTTACAGCCACCCATTTGGCATTGTGCAAATTTCTAAGTCATCATATGTTAGGGTTGAAACGTGACATGATTTGCTTCTGTGATTTTGACACAAGGACATTGCAGAGCTAAAAAAAAAACAGGAGTAGGGGGTGTTTATATTGTACATTAAAAGTCCATCCATTCATCCATCCATTTTCCATGCCACTTATACTGCACAGGGTTGCGGAGAGCCTGGAGCCTATCCCAGGGAACTTGGGGCACAAGGCAGATGACACCCTGGACGGGGTGCCAACGCTTTGCAGGGCACAATCGCACACACCTTCACACACTATGGACAATTTAGAAATGCCAATCAGCCTACAACACATGTCTTTGGACTGGGGGAGGAAACCAGAGCACCCGGAGGAAACCCCCGGAGCATGAAGAGAACATGCAAACCATGTACACACAGGGTGGAGGTAGGATTCAAATCCCCAACCCTGGAGGTACAAGGCAGACATGTTACCTCTAAGCCACAGGGCGAGTGTGTGATGATTTAGACAGTGAATGAGCACAGTGCTAAACTGGTGGTGATAAGCATCTCTAACTTCCCAAACTCTACATTTCATATTTGGCAACTCCTTTAATAATTTAATGAATGACATTTTCCTTTAGAAGTCTGACTGTTTTTAAGAGTCAAACCTTAGGCCTGTGAATGGTAACCTCTATCTGCAGGTCTTAACTTGCACTGCACTCCTAAAACCATCAGTATTCAATTATGGATCTTTACCAGTCAGATAGCTTTTAAAAACTGCCATCATCAAACATCTGGACCCCTACTGAGAGGCCCCTTTTCCAAGGTCAAGCAACAAACATTTGGCAGAACACAACATGTTTCTGTAGACTTGTGTTAGACGAGGAAATGAAACACATGGGATCTTAAATATTAGAACATTAAACATGTTCTCCTCGTGCTTTGGGGGTTTCCCGCTCCAGTTCAAAGACATGTGTTGTAGGCATTTCTAAATGTTGTGTATGAATGTGTGTGCCCTGCGATGGGTTGGCACCCCATGATGGGTTGGCACCCCGTCCATGGTGTCCCCCACCTTGTGTCCCGAGTTCCCCGGGATAGGCTCCAGGCTCTCCTGTGACCCTGTGTGGGATAAGTGGCATGGAAAATGGATTGATGGATGGCTTTGGAATGTTATGTCCAGCAAGCTCATATAGGTGTGATGGTTAGATGTCCAAATACTTTTGGCCATACAGTATATTTCATGAAGGTCGCAAGAAAAAGGTATACCAAAAGTGTACCAAAAAGTGTAACACTGTAGAGTGAAACACAAATAAAACAGATCTTGCTTATAACAGTCATGAGTATTTATCTCATTTTTCTCTGCAGCACATTGTGTAGGAGGATCATTGCAGGATGGTTATTTCCTGTGCAGAATCGACTTGTTGTTTTCACAGGATTTCTCACTAACACCTCTTGCTGTGTTTTCTTCTATTTAGACCTCAGTGTTCCTCTCACCTTCCTCAGAGTCGCTAACATGCAACACAAAATAACACTGCAGTAAACAGTAGTCACCTTAATGACTTGTTTTTAGATATGCCAGATATGATGGGGGGAAAAAACAAACAAATTTCATCCCATCATCACAGTCACTAATACAAAACCAAAATAAGGTTAAATAAGCTGTCATTCTTACAGACTACAACCTCTGTAGTTCTAATAACCCATTTGCTTAAAGGTTAATGATTTTTCACGACATGCACATATATGAGATGTTCCATATTGATGGTAAATATTTGCATTTGTTTTTCTCAGATCCCTATATGTAACATTCTAGGAACCCCTGGGACAAATATTAGGTAAAGTAAGTTCAATGTAGTAGGAAAAATGATGCATTATGTATATTCACAATAACTGGAGAGCATGTATGAATAAACCTCTGGTATATTAGGAACATATAATTGTGCATTCAGCAAAAATACAACCACGTATTAGCATATTATTTAATATTTTGTGATCAGAACTTTGTGATTACAGAAATTAATGTAAAATCAAGCAAACTGCAATATTCTGAGAAGCTTGCAATTTTTCAAAATTACTTTTTACAAGATTTTCCATAGTTTTGGGCTAAGACACGGCGTGTGACGTCATCACAACACGCATTCGGCCAAAACCCTCTTCGATTCACATGCGTCGAACATTGCAGGACAGTAAATTGATGAAATGTTGAACAGCTAAAAGGTCTCATTTACCAACAAACTAACAGGGTCATTGCAAAACAATTTATTGCAATTTTCTGCAAAAAAGTACAAAAAACTAAACAAGTTGCATCGCAAAATTAAGAAACCATAAACATATATCACTAAAACAATATGAATATACTTTTATTTATTTTTTAAATTTATCTTCTCTAGGCTATCTTCCTGCAAAGCTCATGTTGGGTAAGGAGCCAGAAAAGAGTCAGTCTGCTTAAAGATAGCTAAAACATTGCTAACCAAGTGTGATTTACTCACACAGTGAAGGTCACACCTTGATGAAGTTGTAGCACAGCTATGTGTTGTAGCGAAATAAGCCAAGTCAATTCAGTTTGTAATTACTAGCTGTCAAAATGTCTACTGTGATACAATTGTTGCCTATTTGTGATAATTTCATTACACAAACAGCCAATGACTATTCCCAGACCGTCTCATACAGTATATGTCTGGGCCTTTTAGTTCCAGAGAAAATGGAATGCTACAGCATACAAAGACATCCTGTACAATTATGTGCTTCCAACAGTTGGGAAAGGACCACATGTGTGTGTGATGTTCAGATGTCCTCGAACTGTTGGCCTTGGACTATACATGCAAAAGAGAGACATATTTCAGTTCAGGAAAGTCCATATATAGTAGTAATGTGAAGGGATTCTCAGACTACCATCTGGGAACACTATTGCTAATGATAATGAGTAATGGCTTGATCATATTTTCTACTTCATCTGGCACAGAATGACTGCAATGAACTCATGCAAAGCTAACTGACTAAACACTGCCACAACTCAGCTTTGGTGAGACCAAATGTTTACAGCTGGGCCACTTTTGGACTAATAAAAGAGTTGGTTGACCCAAATTCCAAATGCTGTTGAAAACGTAAAAAAGTGTCTGATTAACATCGTGTACAGTTGCCATTGCCATGAGCTTAAACTCACTATTTAGCCAGATTTATCTGCTGTTACCTTTTTTTTTTTTTTTTAAACCAAAGCCTTTGGAATATGGATGAAGATGTTCATAAAACACTCATCTCCATTTCCCAGAATCAATCGTTCTTAGATTGTACTGCTGGACGACTTTCCCAGAAATCCCTCGGCTAAACCAGATGTGCAGCTCAGTTACAATTACCCCAAAGATGAAGAAGACATGTGAGTGAAGTTTGTGGGTTGTGTACACCTAAAGAGTATGGTTGTGATTATTTTTTTAACTTTAACTGTGATGTTTTCAGCATAATGGCATGCTGCTGGTCGAGCCAAACATTTAATTGGTTAAAGGTTTTACTCACTGATCTTCTACAACAGTGAACATTTCAAAATTCTCCTTACAGTTCCCAATTTTGTGTGAATGTGGTTAATGTAATAATCTGCGATGGGATGGCATAATGCATCCCAACATAGAATTCATTATATTCCCTATTACATCACACAAAAACATCACATAAACATTACAGAACATGAATGTACAATGCTACGGTTGTTCCAGTCGGGGAAATAAGTATTGAACACGTCAACATTTTTTTCAGTAAATATATTTCCAATCATGAATCAATCACCTTACTTGAATCCAACTGAAAAAGATTTAAAGACAATATGTTTAGAATGGGCCAAAATCACACCTGAATACTGTGGCCCATTAATTTCTTCATACAGGAAGTGTCTTGAAGCTGTCATTACAAACAAAGGCTTCTCCACTAATTATTAAATAAATTTTAGTTAGTGTGTTCAATACTTTTTTTCCCCAGTTATTCCACTTTATTACACATAACTTTATTTATGGATTTTAAAGTTTGGATTTCATTTTGTGTGTGGATTTCTCGAGTTAACACCAAAGTCTGGTGAGAATTTTATGTGAATAGCCTCATTGGAAATATATTTACTGAAAAAAATGTTGATGTGTTCAATACTTATTTCCTCCACTGTATGTTTGCAACCATGACACGGGATAGATTGCATGCTTGTGTTGATGTATACGCTAGTGCAAGTTTTCTGGGGGGTAATTGTCTATGATTAGCCATAATATGTAATGACTTATTTTACTTTTTGTTTTGGGGCTGTGTCTATGCTGTAGACCCAAATTTAAACAGTAACACTTTTTACGTGTGTGCAAATACCTCCCTCTACTGGACGTCAAACTAAATCCATTCAGCATTTATAATCAACACCTGGTTTGCAGGACAGTAAATTGATGAAACGTGTCAAAATGTTTTACCGACTATATGCTGAGAGGAAAAAGCTCTTATTCTTTAATAAAATCAGAAACTTTTAAAACTGACCTTTCTCAACGATTCATTACCTTCAATACTAAAATGCTACCGTATCCTAAAATTATCCAACCGGGACAAGATATCGTCTTTACTCACCTGTCAGTTCAGAAAGCTCTGCCTCTTGGACTAGCATCCAGGTGTTCTAGCCTACTGTTAGAAAGAGTTCCTCAAGGGTTTGGTGGAAGGTTAAGGGTTCTAGCTTCATAAAGATGTGCTTCCAGGAAGCTTTTCTGAAAAGTAAACCAAATCATATTAGAGTTCTACATAGAATCTTTAAGGGCTCCTCCAGAGGGAACAACCAAAGAATCCTAGTGTCAAACATGTGGCCTGATAAAGGTTATAATCTAATCCAGCAAATGAATCCAATCCAGCAAATGAAGAGTCTGTGTACTAAATTTCATCTAAATCAATTAGTTATACCACTAGGAAGCAAAATAGCAATAAACTCATCTCCTGACAAAATGTGCTAATGATATAATTCTTGATTAGCAAGCTAAAAAGCTGATGCTTTAAGCATGTTTCTTTCCAAAATAACTAAAGTATGGGTTTCACAGCAACAAGGGCGAATACTTATGCAATCACAAAATGTACATTTTGTAATATTTGTAAATAATTTTGTTGATGATTAAAAAAAAAAAATCCATTTGTGCATTCAGAATGTAACATTAAGATAAGAGTTGATCAAATCAACACATTTAAGAGGACTTGCTGATTGTGTTATTTGTCACTCAATTGATTTTTCCCCCGTCTAAGTGTGGCCTGATGCATAAAGAGTTTGACACCCCTGTCCTGCTAAAAAGAATTATAATATGGACACTGATATATAAAATGTATATAATAAATAAAAATATATTATTAAACAATTCAATTAAATGTCCTTAAAATTAAACCAATCTTTAAAAAAAACAAGAAGAAAAAAAAACAACTAAACACACTGCAACAACAAATAAAAACAGGACACCAGCATTTTATCGTCATTATACTCTCAGAATATTGCTTGTAATGCCAGGCTGTATATTCAAGCTTGAAATAAACACAGGAGTTTATATTCACACAAATAAATCTTTTAAAAATCACAACTATACATGGGTTTTTACATAAAATTTTAAATTCTCTCATTCAGTCATCATAAAACACAAAGTAAACAAAAACAACAGTATTATGGGCAATAGAGCATTGTGACAAGTTTAATCAGCAGCCACCAGTGAGCATTATTTTTAATTCCTTATATACATGTAGTATCACAGTAATGCCTTCCAGACACTGATGATTTTAACAGAGTGGAACATTCCAGAGAAAAATGCTATACACAGGATAAACACAGGGCAGACATTTTTTTTAGCCTCCAAACTCCCTGACTGCAGTGCAACTCATAACAGCTGTAGTCTGTAAAGTCCGGCTCTGGATATCACTAATGAAAACCTCGCGGCGAGAATGGAATTCTAATAGACATCTCAGATGGACAATTTGTTAATGTGAAACCTACAATATTAAAATGTAAAATTTTCCTATCACACTACAATTGGTGTGTGCGTGCGTGTGTGTGTGTGTGTGTGGGGGGGGGGGGGGTGTTTCTCTTTTAAAAAGAGTATTCTAGTATAACTCTACCATTTAATGTTGTTTTGGCAGATTACACCATTTTAGATTGTCATGTTTGCACCAGTCAATATTTAGGCACTACAATTACTCAATAAGCATTACACTGATGCGCTGCGATAATGGGAGTAGCAGTGAGTAAACAATTATTAGTTGTATAGCACTCGAGTGACATCTTCTAGCTTGTCATAGTGCAGAGGTAGGATTCAGCAAAACAGGAAAAATGATGAGGGGGAAAAATAATGTATCCCAGAATAAGATATCTTTCCATCTGAAGAACAGCAGCAGACTACAGTATACATTTTTTGGATGAATCAGTAGCCTGGGTGCCCATGACAAACAGATTCATGTCCAGGCCTTTGCTTTGTTGAATTTGGAAAATTAGGTTCAGCAACCAAAGAAAGAGAATAAACCTTACTTCCCATTGACTTTACGAATCATAATATACTTAAACTTAAATGTGCCTCACAATGTGATATAATACCTTACTGCACACAGTCGCCTTGAGGTTAATTAAACATGAACACGAGAGGAACTATCCAGACGCTATCTAGATGCTATCCAGACTCGAATACTATCTTGCCAATCCCTCCGAAATTTTGCGGCTTTGCGGTCACAGAAATTAATGCAAAATAAAGCAAACTCTGCAATATTCAGAGCAGTTTGCAATTTTTCAAAATTACAGCAGATTTTCCACACATTTGGACCAAGATGCGTCACCTGACATCATCACAACACGCATTCAGTCAAAGCCCTCTTCGATTCACGTGCGTCGAACATGATTACAGCTAAAAGGTCTCAATTACCAACAAACATCACTACGAAAGGCTGTGTGAAACAAAATTCCTTGTAATTGCAGTTTCACCAATTCAAGTAGTTTTCCGCAAAAACACTGCAAATTATCACAAATTTTTGTAAAAAATAAAATATAAAAACAGCTAAATCCAGAAAAATGGACTGTCTTGCAATGCAATGAGAGATCCCTACAGCTCCAACTTTCACCAGTGACCTTCTGTCAGGGTTGCAGATACAATGTGGAAAGCTAATACAGTTGTGCATGCCCCAGGAATTCATACAGTCTGTATTAATGTACATAGCTGGGCGTACATTATTACATGACATTAGCTACTAACCAAAATATGGGCTGGGCAGCATGCCAGAGCTTTTACTTGCCTGGTGGGCTCATTAATAAACAGATCATTTGTCCACCCGTGATTTTAGATCTTCTCATATAATACACAAGGTAAAAGCTGAAGGTGGTGTTATTCGCATTTTCCTAAGAAAATCTTGGGGGGGGGGGGGGGGGGGGTATGGGTCACTACAACAAACAAAAGCACCAAATGAAATGAAATTGGTTTAGTCACAATAACACAAGTGGTTACTCGAGGCACATCTGCAACACATGAAAACAGCAGGTTAATACAGCTGTTTAGTGCAGATACCATCAGAAGTACCCTGAGAAATCAACACAAAAGATTCTAAAGAGACCTGTCCTGTCATTCAAAGCTAACATTAGCCAACATGTAATATTATATCCTACTACACATGAGGTGTGTACTTTGTTACCCGTCTAAGTTTGTTTAGAGAATATGTGCAGATTATTAAAAAGCTTCCTGCTCATTTTTAAGTCCTGCCTCATGCCGTACCTCTTCATCATGTGTACACGCTCAGAAATGTAAGACTGGGTATCGCAGTGCCTCTCGCCGGAGTAATTCATGCTCTTCGCTGTAATGCTGATTTGTAAAACGTTCATAGAATTACACATTATCTAATCAGTTGATTTGAGGGCCACGGGTCTCCGACTTAAATGTACATAATCGAGTAAGGCAGCTTGTAAATCTACAAGTCCAGAAAATCTACAAACCCCAAACTAGAAGCAGCTGTAATCTCAAGTATTATTAGAGGCCAGTACATAAGGACATGTAAAATGAGTCAAATGAGATGAGTAGGCATTTTTTCAATTGATGTATCAGTGGTTACATTTCAGATTTTTGGTTGGAGTGTATTAACAAACAACGCGTTGTTTACCAACTAAAATGCGTCTAACAAACCTGTACTCTAATAAATTAAGCATATTTATTACAATTAAACAAACAAACAAACAAAAAAAAAAACAGGTCTGAACTTCTATGGCTATAACCTTTAGGCTTCAGTAATACTATTTTACAGTACATTGAATCACTCTTTGAACTGGTCATCTCGCCCCCCTACGCCGGACCACGATGGTTCCTGCCACAATGTCATACACAGTCCTGTTGTGCTGGAAGAAGAGCAGAGTGATGAAGACCGGAAAGAGGAACGCAATGGAAAGGTTCTTATTCAAGGCCCGTACGGTGGATCTGCAGGAGAAAACAAGCGAAGAACAAATTACATATTGGTATTAGCATGTTTTCGAAAAATCAGCAGGAATTCTGAGGATGTTACTCACGCTGATAGGGTGACATTAGATGCTGGTACCACGAGGACACGGTTGGGTCGTACCAAAACTGTAGAGTCGCAGGTGACGACACGCAGTCCAAGTAGGAATTTCCCAGGTGTGGCACCGCCTGCTCCCCAAATACAGATAATCTGCAGAAAAAAGAAAAAAACAACAAGTGCAAAGAAGGAATATTGGTCTAAAGAGCTGTATATTAGACAGACGCAGCATTAGACAGTGTAAACACAAACGTTCTTTAGCAAATATGATTATAAAAAGTGTATAAAGTGTCATACAGAAATATTTCTTTCTTGGTGCGTCTCAATCAGCTGCAGAGGTCGTGAATCAGTATATCGTGTACACGGGGTCGGGCACTGGTATAAGGACCATGGCTTTAATACATATTAGCGCTTTCTCATTACGTGTTTTTATGCAATCTTGGGTCATTATGAACTTTTTCTATGTAATCATCCGCCGGCAAAGTTCAATTCCAGTACTGAAGAAAACGTTGCCTAGTTACGCACAGTTACCATAAACAAACTCCTCATTGCATTTCAGCTTTTCTTTATTCATTATTCATTATATAATTTATACTTTAGAATTCAACTTATCCTTACTCTCACCTCTTTTGCAAAGCAAACTGTCACAAAACTCCTCCTACCTCACACAAAAAGTTGTGGGCAATATTACCTTAAAAAGTGTCCATGGATCCACACTTTTAAAATCTACACAGGAAATAGTAGACCATCCCGGTACCTCTGGGATACTCATCTCAACATACTACGATTTGGGATACACTAATCCAAATCATGGATACTATTTAGGACAGATAGTAGGCAACTTGAGACGCGGAAAAAAATAATCATGTCAACAACAATGGCAGACCACTTCCACAATGCCAAAAAGAAGGCGTGGCATCATTTCACAGGCCCTATCTCTGATTGGTGGCAGTGAAATGTTAGTTTTTGAAAATTGCTGAAATACTGATTTACAGCTTCCGTCAGATTAAAAATGTTTTTGTAGACTTAAAATTCTCGATAGCGGAAATGAACTGCATTTTTTTTACTTCTGAAACCTCGTTCTCAAGCTCTGTTCACAACACCAGGGCAGAAAACATTCACTGACCTCATAGAAACAAACTAAAACCCTGTACACCAGAGCCACCACCATCATCTTCTGCAGGTCCTCCAGAGACGTGTTCTCATCGATCTCCTCCACTACAAACTGCATGATGACTTTAGAAATGTCCCTGTGGTGGGCGGAGAGCAAAACAACTCAAACTCACACAAATGGACAGACTTTCACATGATTAGGACAAAATGAAGATCGTTTGTGCATCAGTGTCACCGGTCTTGTTTTGAGACTTACTTCATCCCACTTAGGTGCATTATCCACAAAACTATTGTCGCTTTAACACAGAAAAGGATGAAGAAATCCACCATTTCAGCTAGAAATCTGTGTAAAGGTGAGGGAATAGTGTACTCTCTACCTACAACAGATTAAAACAAAATAAAGAAAAAACACGATTGAATGAACCTTGATTTGGACAGCGCTCATACACTTCAAAATCCACCCTAAACAACCTGCATATTTATCTCTAAAACTGCCATTTGATATAAAATGTAGCCAAATATTTATTTTGCAATGAAATTCTGAGTTGACAGTCCTGGTCGTTCTAGCTGTAGTTCTATTTTCACTTTAGCTAATGGTGCCCTATATTACCCACAGTGCCATTCACTTACCCGCTGACAGTGGTGCCAGTGGGACTTAGCACTTGTTTCATCTCTACCTAAAGAGAGTGATGCAGCAGAGCTTTAGTCCTTTATTCTGCCCAGCTCTCTCACCTCTAACCAGCTTTGTTGTTAATAATCAAGCTGATCATCTCGGATCAGATTGTTAACCAGCCCATCTCTGTTGTAATCCAGAGCTGCACTGCATTGTGGAACTTTAAGTCCAACGTTTTGTTTGTTGTTTTTTTGTTTTGATTGTTATTCCTTATGTTTGCTATTGTTCTCTTTAATTAAAAAAAAAAATTACTCCTAATAAACTGCATCAGCAATGTCCCTCTGTAACTTCTAATTTCTCAGGAGTTAACGCAAATAACGGCAGAATCACTAAGCACATCAAAGATATTGCAGTATAAACATATTTAATGTGTTTCAGGGTGGAGATTTCACTACAAGGACAATCTTATGATGTCATAAAATATAAGAGCCAATCGCCAAGGAGAAGTGATGGGTACAAGGGATGGGCATTTTGGTCGTTTTGTCTACTCGAACTACATTGTTGTCTGTGTTCATATACTGTATGTAACACGGACATCTTTTGCTCCTGCAATGCATCTCATTATTTCAGTTTCCCGCTTGTTCAATATTACAGGCTGTTTAATGTTGTTTGTTACGAAAAAAAAAGTACACAAAAAGCCCAGCATAATAAAAATACAAGCATCATATCCACATTTTTCCTGAACGCAGTCTCGCCTGGCTCACACCGGAAGCCTGTTTTACATTTACGGTCTATGGTGTTTACAGTCAAATTAGCGTATGTTCCTTCTTTTTAAAACTTGAAAAAATCAAGTATAACATCAGAGGCAGGGGTGAATCATTTTTGGGAAAATGGCAACAATTTATTACCTACTTCAATGATGTATGTACCCTGGAGGTGGATTGAGGGAAGATAGACAGTAAATACTAATCATCATACATTTTATCTTTTTTTTTTATTGTTTGTTTGTTTTTGTTTCCCCCCTTTCTTTTGGTTTTGGCTGTGATTATTTTGTGGGGCCGGGTATGGTGGGTTTGTTGTATGGGGTGTTATAGTATGTAAAATGCGGGTTTCCAATAAAAATTCTATGATTAAAAAAAGATATGATAACATGTGAAGAAAAAAATATTGCGTATGTTCCTATCTGATAACGTGATGTTAAACATCTGAAAATGGCTAAAAACGCATATGGCTCCATAGTGCCGAGACTTTACAGTGTTGCGATGACCATCTTTTGACAGTGCCTCACCCGTCAAAGATTAATGACTGGGTACATGACATGAAGCTATGGCCCGAGGTCAGCTACATTGATATAATTAACTTCGGTAGGAGTAGGGCACGTGTAGGTTTAAGGGTGTAAGGCACGTATAGGTGTAAGGGTGTAGGGCACGTGTAGGGTTAAGGGTGTGGGTGTAGGGTACATGTGGGTTTAGGGGTGTACGTGTAGGTTTAGGGGTGTACCTGTAGGGCACGTGTAGGTTTAAGGGTGTACCTGTAGGGCACGTGTAGGTTTAAGGGTATACGTGTAGGGCACGTGTAGGTTTAAGGGTATACGTGTAGGGCACGTGTAGGTTTAGGAGTGTACCTGTAGGGTACGTGTAGGTTTAAGGGTATACGTGTAGGGTACGTGTAGGTTTAAGGGTATACGTGTAGGGTACGTGTAGGTTTAAGGGTATACGTGTAGGGTACGTGTAGGTTTAAGGGTATACATGTAGGGTACGTGTAGGTTTAAGGGTATACGTGTAGGTTTAGGAGTGTACCTGTAGGGTACGTGTAGGTTTAAGGGTATACGTGTAGGGCACGTGTAGGTTTAAGGGTATACGTGTAGGTTTAAGGGTATACGTGTAGGGCACGTGTAGGTTTAAGAGTATACGTGTAGGGCACGTGTAGGTTTAAGGGTATACGTGTAGGGCACGTGTAGGTTTAAGGGTATACGTGTAGGGCACGTGTAGATTTAAGGGTATACGTGTAGGGCACGTGTAGATTTAAGGGTATACGTGTAGGGCACGTGTAGATTTAAGGGTATACGTGTAGGGCACGTGTAGATTTAAGGGTATACGTGTAGGGCACGTGTAGATTTAAGGGTATACGTGTAGGGCACGTGTAGATTTAAGGGTATACGTGTAGGGCACGTGTAGATTTAAGGGTATACGTGTAGGGCACGTGTAGATTTAAGGGTATACGTGTAGGGCACGTGTAGATTTAAGGGTATACGTGTAGGGCACGTGTAGGTTTAAGGGTATACGTGTAGGGCACGTGTAGATTTAAGGGTATACGTGTAGGGGACGTGTAGATTTAAGGGTATACGTGTAGGGCACGTGTAGGTTTAAGGGTATACGTGTAGGGCACGTGTAGGTTTAAGGGTATACGTGTAGGGCACGTGTAGGTTTAAGGGTATACGTGTAGGGCACGTGTAGGTTTAAGGGTATACGTGTAGGGCACGTGTAGGTTTAAGGGTATACGTGTAGGGCACGTGTAGGTTTAAGGGTATACGTGTAGGGCACGTGTAGATTTAAGGGTATACGTGTAGGGCACGTGTAGATTTAAGGGTATACGTGTAGGGCACGTGTAGGTTTAGGAGTGTACCTGTAGGGTACGTGTAGGTTTAAGGGTGTACCTGTAGTGCATGTGTAGGTTTAAGGATATACGTATAGGTTTAGGGGTGTACCTGTAGGGCACGTGTAGGTTTAGGAGTGTACCTGTAGGGTACGTGTAGGTTTAAGGGTGTACCTGTAGTGCATGTGTAGGTTTAAGGATATACGTATAGGTTTAGGGGTGTACCTGTAGGGTACGTGTAGGTTTAGGGGTGTACCTGTAGGGTACGTGTAGGTTTTCGTGGAATTACTTACTTAATTTAAAGTGTATTCAGGAACATACTCTCTTTATTTTACGTCTTATGCTGAATTAATGCCAATGTAAACGTTTTTAAAGGTTATGTCATGTAAAATTGCTATGATTCAGTGAAGTATCTGACCACCAGTTTTCCGCTTTAGCTGCTACATAGTTAGCTAACTAGCATGAAGCGAACACGCTAACTAACGTACCTGCTTGCTGAACCGGGTTTCCATTCGCCTGTGCCGGTGGTGTTGATGTTGATGAATTCCCGGCCTGAGGAGCCGCTGAGGCATTCGTCTGAGGCGGACTGGTGAGCTGGATGTACCAGTTGGAGATGTCCGCAGATGTCGGGGCGGGTAGATAAGGAGGGATGTTAGCCGCTTGGCTGCCAGGCTGCAGCGGAAACCACGGAGGAGATAACGGTAGCGCCGACATGCACATCCAGCTCTGCCAGCTCGCGTAGCCGCAGTAGTAGTGCCACATCCACTCCCGCAGCTTATTACAGTACTCCGTCCGTGACACGTCCACATGCCCGTTCAGTCCCTTAACATCCGTTTTCCTTCTTCGCTCTACCTCGTTTTTCACTGTAGCCATTTTTATTCGGGTAATAATTGTATTTAATCGTCACTGTTACCTTAGCCTGCAGAACCTAATCTGTCCAAACGCATCGGCCATTACTATGTCTTGCTAAGCCTTGTCTCAAAAACGAGTCCAATGTTCGATTCTGAGCAAACGAGTATTGAGAATCGACTCCAAAGTTTTCACACAAAAGTGTGAAGCGACAGAATTTGAGCTCAGTTGACCCAATCTTCCACATGCCTCCCCATAAAACAAAAAATACACTCTTAGAATATTTTATCGATTTTTAAAAAAATAATTATTGGGCTGAATCGACCAACATATGACTCTGAGTCGACTCCACAATTTCTGGAATCGAACAGCTCTGCTTGTTGCTACAGTCCGGACTGTACCACTGTGCGCTGTTTTTTGTCTTATGGATGGATGGAATGCTGAGTGGTCTTCAAGAGAGACTATGGTCCCATTAAAATATTGGATGTGAACTGAAATTAAAATTACTTATGTGAAAACGCGTTTAAAATAACTAACAATATTTTTGCAAACAGACATGCTAATGGTGCGCTCCTATGGCCTCAGTCAGCAATGGTACAGACCATCCGAGCAACAGTGCACTTTACAGAAAGTTGAGTAAAATTAGAAGGTTAATGTTTTTGTTTTGTTTTGTTTTGTTTGTTTGTTTGTTTTTCGTAAAGTAATCTGATAAAGTCTAAACCAGTGGTTCTCAAACTGTTTCAACGTGAGGCCCCCCTTGTGTACGGTGCATCTCTTTGTGGCCCCCTGGAGTTGTCAAATTTTCCCAATTTGTTTTTTTTCACTCTACACAAGTACCATGGAGATGCAAACAAGCTGTCGTCACACGCCGTGGTATGTAGTAGCTGCCAAAAAAGTATATTTCTTACTGAAATACTTCATATTTGTTTGAATGCAAACAAATATATTTTCTTCATAATGCTACAGTTACTTTTTGTAGCAGAAAACAATACTCAGTGTGTCATTTGTTATTTATCTTTATATTCTCATTGAAACAATAAACATCTGTAATAAATATAACGGGATAGTAAGAACTGAACTGTCACTTCATTTATTAAACTTCTTCCACCACGAAAAAAGAAAAGTGGGCTGGTGTTGGGCATTAGACTCGGGTTTTGTCCCACTGCTGTGTCGTTACATTATATTTCACATTATTTCATTCACACTAAAACAGCTGGACGGTGCTGTTCAGAAAACACAAACATCTCTCTTCTAAACAGTTTGTGTTGTGGTGCTTTAAGTGATTCTCCTACTCTGTGATCAAAGACGACAAGCCGATCAGCTGAATAGTGGGTTGCGCCATCTAGCGTTCAGGTGTAAAATGCTGTCTCAGTCAGCGCCCCCTATCGTGCAGGAGTGAATTAGCTGAAGGCGATGAACCGATCCGCGTTCAGTGTGCGATTCGCTTTGTTCGGACCCCAGATCTTTCCTCGTTGGCTCAGTCTGGTTGGTTTGTGAGGAGTACTGTACTTTGAAAGTTGGATAATCAATGTCACATTTAAATAATTACTGATTATTTGTTGTTTTTGTTTTTTTTGTTGGTGAATTTTTGCACTTTTGGTTTTGTTTTGGTTATTTGGTGTTCGGATTTGAGATAGGGTGAGGTTTAGGGTTTGGTGAAGGGGTGACTGTTTATTTATTCACTATTTACTTACAGTATTTAACCATGGCACCAGGCAAAAGAAGAAAGACTTCCCCTGTTTGGGAACATTTTCAGCTTACAACTTCCAATTGTTGGTATGGTGTGTTATTTTCAAAGAAAAAAATGTACATATCACAATTTTTGCCATGTCTTTGCTTTCATTAATTGATTTTATTATTATATTTAATGTCTTAATTTCATATAACTTTATTCAGAAGGTGAGATGCTTGGTGTGTGACAAGGAGCTTGTGTATGGAAACAAAACTTCATCCATGCTAAGGCATCACAGAACTTTTCATGAGAACGCACAGCCTGAGAAAAATCCTACATGCACGCAAGGTAGCAGGATTGTTTCTTCCCTAGCAAATTTATTCAGGATTTTGCATTATTCACATTTTAGTCTCACACTTCATATGAATGAATGGTTTTGTCCATGTCATTATGAATGATTTTCATTTAAAATTATTCAGTTACATTTAAAAATATCCAGTCATACAAGTAATATGAAGAATACAAATAATTTCAGGCAAAATACTTGCCATATGCGGCTCTTTTAGTCATATATGTATACATTATTCTTCTATTACATCATATTGAATTATATTAGTTCACACTGGCATTTATTGTCACTCTTTAATTTGTAAATTAATTCATCAGAGGGAGAAATTCAACACACACACACACACACACACACACACACACACACGGCTTTTATTTGTGCACATAACATTGAAACTATCTGTGGAGTGTGTGGTGGCTGCTTCAATCGACGGAGCTTCTTCCACAGGCTTTTGACTGCTTTATTTTATTTTATTTTTATTAACCACCAGATGGCGGTTTCGACACTCTCGAAGCTTTGAATGATTACCATGGGAAATCCTCAGTGCTTTATGAGGTTTCATTTCCCCATCCCTAGAATATGCACATCCGCATTTAGGGGATTGTCACAAGATGGCAGCAGCGTCATTTCTATAACAGATTACGCATGGACAAGTCAAGACACACAGTTCAGGGCTGTTCTGAAATGGCGTCAAAGTCCACATTTCCTAGAAATGCAAGTGCGTTATGGGTGTTCAGCATCCCCTAGCTAACACTGAGAAAAAGTAGTAGAAAAAAGTATGTTTTTTTTCAGGAGTTTCCCCGGGGTTGGGGGTTTGAATCTGGGTACTCCAGTTTCTTTCCCTAGTCCAAAGACGTGTTGCAGGCTGATTGGCATTTCCAAATTGTCAGTAGTGAATGTCAGGGTGTGTGAATGTGTGTGAGATTGTGCTTGGCGATGGGTTGGAACCCCATCCAGGGTGTCCCGATGGTGTCAGTGTCTGTTCACTGAAATAGGCTCTAGGCTCCTCCAGACCCTGTGTAGGATAAGCAGTATGGAAAATGGATGGATGGATGGATGGATGGATGGAAATCTCTCTAACTAGTAAACTGTATAGTGAATATGGTGTGGTTTGGCATTCAACTGACTTGAACACACACCACTGAAAGTGGGAGGGATGTGAGGCAGAGGTTAATCACAACAACTTCTAATTAGATGTTAGGAACTAATTTTTGTTCTATGCACCACTCCTAAACACACCTGAGCCAGGTACCTGAGCCAGCCATTCATGTCCAGGAGCACCGTTCATTCATTCTTTAAAGTCCTTCATCTTTTCCTGGTAGGGCCATGGTGGCAACAGGCCATGGTGGCAATCATAGGGATCTTTTAATGAAAAGATTCATAGATAGCTCAGGAATACTATTAGTTGGAATAGAGTTACCCCATAGGATCTTTTTTTGGCTGTAAATTCACATTTATTTATGGCATATAAATTTACATATAAGACACCCTTATCCAGAGAGACTTACATTTACACAGTTGAAGGTTAAGGGCCTTACTCAAGGTTGGTGGTGCTAGGATTTGAACTTATAACTTTCCAATCAGAAGTCCAGTGTCTAAGCACTGAGCAGCTTGGGGGTGCTGGGGTGCTTGAACCCCTGACCTTCACAGCAGTAACCCAGAGCATTAACCACTGAGCCACCACAGTCAGAGCATTGCAACAAAAAAACTCTTTAGCTAACTGGTTTTGCCACCAGATGCTTGTTGGCATAGACAGCTGACAAAAAGTTGTGATATGTAGACAACACTGTGTCACTCTCTCTCGCTGTCAGGGGCGTATTTGCTGACTGGCCTGCACTAGGTCCATGAGTAAGGTCTGGCTTGTCCAGTGACTGTGCTGAACTCTGAATGGAGGCTTCCAGGTGGAAAGAATGGACCAGAGTGAGTCTGATCACCTCTGACAAGCCATGGCGTGACATGTCTAGAAATAATCAGGGTGAAATAAAAGCTGTGTCCAGCAAATGCTGACCACTGTTGAAACCAGCAGCCAAGGATTATGGTTAAAGTGTGTGTGTGTGTGTGTGTGTGTGTGTGTGTGTGTGTGTGTGTGTGTGTGTGTGCATTCGTGCGTGTGTGTAATGGGTTTTGAAACACAAACAGTCAATACTGTACTTGATGCTGGTTCTAGTTCGAGCTGTGGGTCACACTGCTTAAGGGTTAAGTCTGAATCCAGATGGTCACTTATTGCTTATGAAATGCATTTTCCTTTGGTATCTGAACTTTTCTGTGAGTAGGATTGTGTGAGAGGACAAGGCCTGACTAGCAGCAAAGTTCAGAGCAGACTCAGTAGTACTCATAGAAGTGTCTCAGCTCTGTTCTTTCACTGACCTTTATGTCACATCCCAGGGATGAATGTGATGTTATGAAATTATTGAGCCAGTTGAATACAAATGATATATCTGACACAATGAACAGATGACTTGCACCATAAAACTGTAACATCAGTTATTTTATTACTAGGATATGTTAAATATAATGTCATTCAATTAAAGAAATTCTCCAACATTTTTCAACCTCATCACCATCTCCCACATCTGTAGTATAAGCATGGTTATTACAGACAAAATGGTGGATATTATTTAATAAGGTGTTGCCACAAATTAATATATTTAATCCACAAGTTAATATTTTAATGCCACAAATGAAGTACTTTGTGGCCACAAACTGCATAACTTAATATATGGTGTACATTTGGCATGTACGGGCCAGGAATAAAAAACTTTAGGCTATGAGTATTTGCTTAAAGGTACTTGGCTTAATGGTATCCATGATCCAATGCCAATGACGGCAGAATGTCTTTCTGCATCATTCCAAGATGTAATATTCCAAGTGTAATATTAACAGTAATCTCCATGCTTAGATTCTTTTGGCCACAATGGTCCAATTCAATTGATTTCTCTTTAGCCCTCTCATTTTAAAATACAATATTTTCATCCATTCCATCTTCAGCCACTTACTCCTTTTCAGGGTCGCAGGGGAACCTGGAGCATCGGGCACAAGGAGGGGTACACCCTGCCAGTCCATCACAGGGCACACAATCACACACACATTACGGACACTTTAGACACACCAATCAACCTACCATGCATGTCTTTGGACTGGGGGAGGAAACCAGAGGAAACCCCCTGCAGCATGGGGAGAACATGCAAACTCCACACACCCACAGAGCCGCAGGAATCGAACCCCGACCCTGGCAGTGTGAGGCGAACGTGCTAACCACGTATTCATTTGTGGCCACAACTTGTTAAAAAAAATAACCACTGTGTCACCTGAGAGGCCATGTAGATATCAGTTTATTCACAACTAACTTATAATGGATGCCAGTTCTGAGACTCGGTCAATAAATGTTTACAATATGAGACATGAATTCAAAATCACAACTATTGAAAGTCTTCGTATGAGACAAATATGGATATAAAAGTCTTACCAAATCTATTCGAATGCAGAATGTAGTGCAGTTCACTAAAAAGTCGTTCCGGGTACTTGCACTTTCCACAACGTTTAGTGGTATCCATCTGTACAGGCAAAGATTCTTCTCTCTGAAAAGTATTTTCACCTATCAAAGGACAAAGTGTAATACTTATTTAGAGGTTAATGACTTAAGAATTCATTAGTGCATGTATGAGTTCTTAACCGAGGAATTTATTATTACACTTTACAAAGGTATGTGTCACATAAATGTTTATTGCCTGAACAACTGTTCTTAGACTTTGTTTTAAGTAAACATGTTTAATTCCTGACATGACTTACTGTGGTAATCACCCATACATACCACAGATGCAGTGATACTGTAGATTAGGTTGAAAAAATAAAACTGCTGTATTTCTTTAAATCTTTAAAACACTTAATCTTTTTTATTATTATTTATTTTTTTAGGTTTTGCAACACTTAATCTTATATGTACTGGTCTGCATAATGATTTCATCCAGCTACTGAGTCATCTCCAAAGATCAACAACTTGGCCTGAGCTCCTGTTCTCGAATCAGAGTTGTTCATTATACAAAGCCTAGAAAAGGAAGTATAGAGAAGAAAATTGCAAAGCCTGGCAGTTTAACAAGGAGGGAGTCATACGATACAACCACATTTGAACTAGTATTTTGCTTATTCTGTCAGTAGTGCGAAAAAGAATCTATTGGGGTTGAGCAATATAGTAGAGCAATAAAATGTAAGCCTTTTGTATAAAATAAACCATTTAACTTATGGTTCTGTCATCTGTCCTTTTGTATAATTTGTACTTTGATTGGATAATGTGTGCTTAGTATATTTTCTTTTAGTTTCTTCTTCAAAGGCATTTTGGGAAGAAAATAATGATGGAGAAATCTAAAAATCTAAAAATCGTAGTAGTCACTGTCCATAGCATGGGTCAAAAGACAGGATAATCCATGATCCACTGTGAAAACACAGGCATGGGTCAAAACCAGGAAACACTGAAGCAGGAAATAATAGGCACTGGGCAACAAGGCTCAAACTTAACCCTAGAAATGCATGATAAGACTTCACAACATGACTATTAAAGATTAGGCTATGCATAGACAAACTAAGGGCTTAACACAACACATGGGCACTATCAGGTTAGAAACTAATGATACGACATGGGCAGAGATAGGACAGAAACAAAAGCACATGAAGTCGGCTCAAAACATAATGAACGAGAGCTGGGGAAAACGCTGCATCCTTGAGAGGGGGAATTAATGAGGATAGGTTTTAGCAAAGCAGGCTGAATAAAATCAGCCCAAATGGAGATCATATCCACTATGTATTCACCGGACACGATTGTCACTGATGTTGCAGGAATCTTTAGTCTGAGCTAGAAATAAATCAGCTCCAACCCCAAGTCTCACGTCTTCATACCGTTCTTTGTATTTTTCTTATGTTGCTTATGTTGCTGTTGCATTTGGTCACACAAAAATTCAAAATAGTCCATTTTAAGATATTTGTTAATTGCAGGTCATTTGATTATGCCCAAAATGAAACCATATATTAATGTTTTTTTTGTTTTGTTATTTTTATCTTTAAAAGCGAGGCAGGATAGGGGCTTAACCCTGCTAGCTCATTTATACAAACAGCCCTTGTGCATAATGAGCTATAAAGCCAATCCTCTGCTTTTGTGCCTGCATGATTGCATTTTGTACTTTAGAAAAGAAAAAATTGGGATTTAGCAGGGATTTGAACCCTGCTGTATGTGTGAGACACAGGTCCAATTAAGTGAATTATTTATGCCAAGAGGCAAATACGTGTCTAAAGGTCTTAGCTTCCTACAGTCGGATCTCATATACCTCCCACCACCTCATTCTTTTGTGATCTTGCCTAAGCCCTATTCAGCTATATATGCTTCCCTATCTGTCACGTGAGCCACTTCCCTTGTCTACATTTCTGGATCAAAAGAGAGGCATGAGAAAGTGCAGTGAAAAGCTGAAACTAAGCTGCTGACAATGATGTTTGCTTTCTTTACTCACAGCTGTGTTGTGCAAGAACTCCAGTTGCCTCCATTTCAAAGCACTCAACTGTGGGATGAATCAGACATATTTAGTACAGTGTAGCCCCCATGAGTAATAAACCATGTTGCTGTATTTAGCCCTTACATGCTTTGTGGTTCTGTTGTACAGGATACCCCATGGCCCGCAGCCTTGTTTGTGATTTTGAATCGCAGTTAGAGACTAAAAGGATGGTGAATGCTCAAAGTCATATTTACATGCAAGAAGAAAAAAGAGGTTAGGGAATGACCGATGGCTTCCTGTTTCCTTTACGCTTTTACAAGCCAATGTTATCTTATCCCCACAGTTTGTGGAAGTGCGTGTCATGTTGAGAAGTAATTGAAGGGAGTTCATGAAACCATTGTTTTCCAAACTCTTGGGTTTAATTATGATAAAGGCTAAGACACATCAGTGTTAGTCGGAATATTTAGAAGTATGCATAGCTCAGAAATGCTCAACTTGTATTTGTTTACAAGTTCACTTGCTCATAGTCCATTCTCTTTACTACAGGAAGCGGCTCGTGTTCCTTGTTTGACCTAGACCCAATCCATGGAAAACAATTCACTGGATAAAAAGACTTCAAAAAGATTAAAAAACTAGCATCTGAATAACTGGTCTATTATGACACACAGCCTACAAAATGTTTGTGATGAATTTACGCTCTTAGGTCCTGATGGTTCTATAGAACTGAAGTATAATCAGAACCTTATCTACCACACTGCTTTATCCCTCAAATTCCTCCCATTCATCCCCTTTGCCTTATCTGTGGCCATGTGTGGGGAAAATTTAGAGGCTCCTATGAGACCAAACTAATCCCAGGCTTCAGATTATCAGCATTTTTCCCTCCAAAATTCCATGACACACATTAAACAGAGCTCCCTGTTCTCAGCGTACTCTCTGTTCAGAGCAAAGATGTCTTAGTGCAATATTTAAAAAAAAAAAAAAAAAAAAGAAGCTTAGAATAGAACATTTCAAGGCCTTTCCCAACCATCTTAGCACAAAGATCACCACTGTATAGTAAAGCGAGAATCAGTTTAGTTAGGATGCTCTTAACTTTACAATGCTTTTAGGAGACCGGGCTCTGTGCTGATAAATAAACATTTTGTAATGGTTCGTAAGCTAGGCCTGGCAGGCCAGACTGGACAGACTACACACTGATCTTTATCTGTTTATTACTAGTTGGAAAGAGTACATTTAAACAGTGTATTAAGAAAAATACATATCTAAATACACATTTTTCTCCAATGTTCCATACTATTTTGTGAACTATACACAACAAATGAGTGAAAAACCGTAGATAAAGTCTTGAAACTCAAATATTTATAATGCCACACACCACATCTCTAACTCTCACAAAGTGCAAATTAAAGTATCATTAAAACTCTGAGTGTAAAAAATAATGAAGAAAATATTTTCAGTCATTTGACTAATCCAAAGATTTGTTTTTCACAAAAAACAAGTACACATACAAATATTTATACACTCACCAGCCACTTTATTAGGAACATCTGTACATTCATGCTGTTATCTAATTAGCCAATCATGTGGCAGCAGCGCAATGCATGAAATCATGCAGATACAGGTCAAGAGCTTCAGTTAATGTTTACATCAAACATCAGAATAGGGAAAAAATTCTATGATTTCTGTGACTTTAATAATCATGAACGATTACCTGAAGCTCTTGACATGTAACTGCATGATTTTTGACATTGAGCTGTTGCCACATGATTAGCTGATTAGAAGGTGTACAGTAGTTCCTAATAAAATAGACAGTGATTGTGTGTGTTGCATTGACATCTTGAGGCCAGGATGGTGGAAAACAGGATGTTCTGAAACATTTTGTTATGTTAGTATTACTTTAAGTCTTAGGGAATTTGTAGTATAAATCCATTTAAGTTTTGGCAGATATACAGACGTACGTATCGGTAGAAACAGATCGCTGTCCCAAGGCACTTTTTGTATCAAATTAAAAGTTGCTCACTTTCTAATCAAACTCCTGGCAGCAGGCCTTCACCATTGCCTTACATTTCCATGCACATCCCGCTGACCTCCCTTTTGTTTTCCACTGCACTGCCATAAGCCGATAAACATCTCTGGATACTGTTTAGATCTGGCACAAATGTTGCATTCTAATATACAAAACACAATGAAGTTAATTATGGACAACATTCATCATTTTTGGTTACGTGCCTGAATGACATAAAGGTCTATGAATCATGGCAGTGATATGTTTTTCTAAAAACTACTTGTGTAAACCAAATAGGGCCGATGTGTTTTGTTCTTCTCTTAACTTAGTTCTAACATATGAAATGACACTCTTTTTTTTCCTTATACTGGAGATTCTTATACATTTCACTCTAAATCTAAATCATATAAACACATTATACCACATCAATACTGAATGCTTGATTCTGATTGGTCAGAAGGTGTTGATTAATATTTTATGACAGAAGCCCTGACCATAGTTCCATCAGCAAATCATGTTAAAATATGTCTTCTTAACTTCACAAGAGATAATGACAGCCGATAGCTGCTGTAGCATAAGTGATTATGCCGAAAGTGCTTGATTTTGCTGCGTCTTTTTTCAAATTTTGCGACGCAACTTGAGGAGTTTTTTGTGCTTTTGTTGTGGGAAACTACTTGAATTGATGAAATTGCAATAGTACAAAATTGTTTCGCATGGCCTTTCACTGTTATGTTTGTTGGTAATTGAGACCTTTTAGCTGTACTCAATGTTCGATGGACATGAATTGAAGAGGGGTTTGGCTGAAAACACGTTGTGATGATGTCACATGACCCAAATCTGCAGAAAATCTGAGGTAATTTTGAAAAATTGCAAACTCTTCCGAATATTGCAAAGTTTGCTTGATTTTGCATTCATTTCTGTGATCACAAAATTGCTAAATCCTGCAGGGACTGCTTGGTGAAACTCAAATTCTACAAACAAGCTCTTCAAATGGACATTTAATGAAAAATATATGATATATGGCCTACGGGAAAATGGGAACTTTCTACTCGTTTGTTTGCAGTACATCTGTGGCTGGCCACACCTGGCCCTATGCTGCTGTTTTACTCTAAAGAGGATAAAGTTCAGCATATTCACTGTTCCATACTGAGCTCAGCTCCCGCTGTGGGTTACTGATTACATGACCTGAGTGAAAGCGGGAGGCGTATTCAAAAGAATGATTTTATTCACATTGGAAAGAATTCCAATATGATGGTGAGGCTCCTGCGCCTTTTGAGACATTCATCATCCATTGATTGATTCTCATTCATGTTTAACATGTACCTGTGTCTTAAATTTCACAGCCTGAAAGAGTATAAGACATTATGAAATTTATGAGAAATTTGCTCAGAGAGATTGGTTCTACGTTTTAATTCTAGACAAAAGTGCTGGTGCATGGTTCTACTTTATTTCCTATGCGACACAACTGTAAAAATCACCTTATTTTTTATTTTTTTTTATTTTTTTGCTTTTTGTTTGCTATGCTGTGAGTGAACACTCAGTCACCACCTCCAATATAAATACGATTGGCATCCCACGAAGTCTTAGAGAACTAAATAAATAAAAGAAAGAATGGTATTTCTGGAATGTTACAATCTAACCTTCTTAGAGCATTTATAATACTTACAAAAATATTCCAGAAATAATGTTCCTGCAACATCCTAAAACCATATGCTGGAATAATTAATTGTTTTCATTATTAATTATTTTTATATTATTATTTAAATAATAATTTAATTAATAATGCATGTTATCATAAGGTCTCAGGAACATTATTTCTGGAACATTGCCTTCTAACCATCTAACCCTTGGTAGAAACTGTTGCATATGCACTGAATGTTCTAATGTACTGAGTGTTAAAATGGCTAAGCTCATGTTGGCCTGACTACACTGAAGAGTAATTACAGAGAGCGTAACGAGTGTCTGACTTGTGCATTTGCTCTATCAAAAATTAATCAGTGTAGGATTAGCAAAACATGCACAGGCAATAACAATTAAACACTTTCTAACAATACCACAGGTCTTATCGAATTTTATGACCTTAGACCATGGATTTTATGACCTAAGGTGATGTTTGAATACCAAAGGATGCTGGAAACTGTGGGATAGAAGACAGTAACCTTGGACTTGTAATTCGAGTAGACCTGGCAGGATTGTATAAAAGCATTGTGTGTTTGATAACAAGAAAGGACAACGGAAGGGTGGGAATGATGTCCTGGAGTGTAGCTTTCCAGATGTTCCTTAAAGGATATGACTTCATTCCTATAATAACCGTCTATCCAGGGAAAACAGGTTCCATGTCAAAATGACACCACAGTACCCCACTGTATCAATAAAGCCTACAATAGTTCAGCTTCCTGTCATGTGTGTACACCCAGGATGCTATACAGAGATACAATAGCAGTGCATTGTATACAGCATTCCACAGGTCTATAGTTGTAAACAATTTTTTGAATATGTTGTATCCTGAAATAGAACAATGTTACCCAGTATTGCCTATAATAATGTATTTGCACATATATAGTGTATATGTATTTAATTCTTTACTGGTGTAAAACGAAATGGTCAGTATACCATTATCCTATGTATAACACTTTGCAAGATTTTAGGGCACATTTTATATGACATTTTGCTCATACTCTGACAAAAAAGCATGTTTGCCTCACACCTCCGTGGTTGGGGGTTTGATTCCCACCTCTGCCCTGTGTGCATGGAGTTTGCATGCTTTGTTTGCATGTTCCCTGTTCTTAGGGGTTTTCCTCTGGGTACTCCAGTTTCCTCCCCCAGTCCAAAGACAAGGGTTGTAGGCTGACTGGCATGTCCAAATTGTCCATAGTGTGTGAACGGGTGTGTGAGTATGTATGCCCTGCGATGGGTTGGCACCCTGTCCTCGCCTTGAGCCCTGAGTTCCCTGGGATAGGCTCCAGGCTCCCCATGACCCTGTGTAGGATAAACAGTACAGAAAATGGTTGGATGGATGCTTTAACATCTCTACTTAACATAAATAACATAAATCTATCAAAGATCATGTTCTGTAAGGAGTCAGTTTAACAAAACGCTGTGGTAAAATCAGTCAGTTTCCCTAAAGATTCCTAAAACCTTGCTAGCTAAGTGAGCTTTTCTCACAATTTGATCAAGTTGTTGGATATGCCATAACGAAATGGACATAGGCCTAATTAATAGCTTGTAATCAGATAGCCGGTGTCAAAATGTCCGCCATGCTCATATACTTCATCATCAAAACAAAGAACACTTACACACGCTGTAAAGATGACAGCAGACAAAGTTTTTAAATGTTTAAATATCCTAATACTAATATAGCCAACAGAACTGAGATAATCAACAACTACTTCACCACCAATAGCGTGGACAGAGATCAGTCGAGAGTAGAAACGATGATGAGTCTCATTTTTAGATTTTGGTAGTAATGATATTTATCTATAATGGATTAGGTTATAAATCTAAAACCTGTCATTTTCAGAAGTATATATAAAGGTTTTCCCAGGATGCCACACATATATTGAAATAAAAGCTATTTTATCAGTTCTTTTTTTTTTATTAGTTCTCATTTCTCCTTTCATAAAAAAAACATGTCCCCAGCCTTGAATGCTTTTCCACTGCAACCAATGTTCCCCATTTTGAACATTGTCCTACTTTATTACAAATCAATCCCATGAAGGGAAATTGAACTTTTACTCAATTCACCAGAAACACACATGCATTGTTTTACTGCACACAGATAGAGCCGTGATCTCTGAAGGGTCTCCTGTGCAATCATAATAAATAGAGCTGAAGTAAATCAAGCTCACATGTCCTACTGGTTTGATCTCAGTACAGTCAGGAGAGAAGCTGGAAACAAAACCTGTAGTAATCTTGATTATTTGAACACGGTATCAATAAATTTTTTGTTTTTTTCCCAGTACCACTTCCCATTATCTAAACTTTATACAGGCTTGGGAATAGGAAAGTGCATTGTGTTTTTTAAATAAAGGGGCTTGTAGGAAGTTGGCCCATAATGCACCTGTTTCAGCTGTTTTTGCTGTTAACTGCAATCAGTGCATCTCCTCTTTTTCCTTTCCTGGGAAAGTGGCCATGAGCAGAACGTTCTATGATTCAAATGCAGGTCAAAGGGAACGGTGGCGTGGCGAACCATGCTCTCATTTCCTTACATATTTTAAAACTATGTGCTAAAAGTTAATGTTTAAAGGGGAAAAAAGGAAAGGAAGGAACATCCTGTGACTTTCAACACAGAGAATAATGAGCTGTTCCAATATATCATCAGTGCAGTTAACTTGAACAAAAATAAAAACATTTTAGTCCCATAATAATAAGTCCCCGCTTATTATTCAGTTATTTATCCTAAAGCATGTTATTAAAGAGAAAGAGGTATACAGTGTAGTTACAAGGACGAGGACCAATTGACAGTTTCTGTGATTTTAGAAAGTTAATGACGTTACCATATATGTTGACCTTTCTGGATTGGATTAAAAAAAGAAAAAGGGATTTTTACTTGAATGTGACTCTCATATTAGTCTTTGCTTTAGACTATTTTACTCAGTATTATACACTCTTTACTTCATATAGACTTTTCACTCAGTAGTTAAATAACATTTTTTATTTAAGGTTATTCAGTTGTTGAGCAGTAACTTCTCTGCTTTAACAAAGGTCCATTAAAACTGGCAAAAATTGGTAAGAGTTACAAGTACATGCAGCATTTAATGCCTAAAATCGAAGCGCAAATCCATCTGTATTGAACAGTGTATTCAAAATGCTACAATGATCAGTTTAACATGGATAAGGATTGGTGTAATTTTGGAAATCTGAGAGAGTGCCTTCCTTATTGACACTTGGCTATCACATAATTAATCACATGCACAGTTAAATAGGCTAAAAAAAACCCCAAACATTAAAGGTAGATATGATCAAAACTTTATTCAAAGCACCAGAAGATTAATCTCAATGCATCTTATAATACACTGTATGCAACAGCTCTGGTGTCAAACATGAATACAAGAAAACAAAAAAAAATAAATGACTGCTCATTGAACTGAGCCAGGCATCTCCAAAATCAAGCCAGGATCATTTTATCATGCTTCTTTTACATACGTCCTCACCGCCACCACGTCCCCCATCTTGCATGTCTGCAGAGGAATGGAGAAATCACATTTCAGCAACAAAAGTTTCCTAATTAACTATGCTATGCTCTCTAAGCTAGGTCTGATTATGGATAGTTTTATAACAGTGTCATTACATTACATATACCAACCATACTTCTATCAGAAGTTCGTATAGTTCTTATTTAGCTCGTTTAGACATAAGCCTAATCGACTAGTGCATTTTTGGATTATAGTTGTAAAATAAATGATATGTAATAAGATCATTAAGTCCATGGATATATATATATATATATATATATATATATATATATATATATATATATATATATATATATATATATATATTTAGTCTATAAGTGTTCCCTGCAAAAAGCATTTGGTTAGAGCATAAATGGATGAGAAAATGTTTAAAAAAAAAAAAAGGAAGAATGATATTCTTATTTTCTGAAGCGTAAATAAAATTCCTACCGCTACTAATTGTCCATCAATCACTTCTCTCTCTAGTGTGGTCTCTTTGCCATCCCAGGTCTGTTTTTGCACCAGTTTGCCATTCTCAAGGCTCACCACGGTCTGCACACAGAGAGGAGACACTCTCACACAAGTCCAGAGACTACCACAGAGCTGCACTCATTAAGAAACCTGTCAGGAGATCAGAAGTCATTACTGACCGTGGTCTTCCTGTCGTCAGCAGTGGTCTCCGCAAATGACTCGTTGAGCTTGAATTTGACCTCGGTAGTTTTAAAAGTGCTCTGGGATTTCATGCATATCAGTCCTTGGTCGTCCACATTTAAGATGAAGTTGGGCTTGGTTCTGTTTCCTACCTGACGAGTGGCAAAACCCACACCTGAAGAACGGGAGATGGATTAATTTAGGGTGGGGCGGGGGGGATGATATCCTCGAGACATGTCCTGTACCTTTAATATGTGTGTTTTACCTGGGAAAATTAACTTTATTATTTTTGAAACTCATATAAAATACACAGAGATCACAGTTTATCTTACTATCATAACTGGCTTTTAAATGTACATGGCATTTACTTTCCCAGGTGAAAAATGCATACTAAAAGTAGGGTCCAACTCAATAATAGCTGGGTTAAAAGTGGATTAGATTATAATGTACAATACATTTATATCTGTAGTACAAAATTTGCAGTCACAGACCACAAAAACAGAACAAAAAGACAGCAAATAGGCTATGACTACAAGTTTTATACTTAATATACTGACATGGACCTTAACATCACCTACTATAAGTTAAATATTTAATAGGATTTAAATAGGATAGTCCATATTAGCATATGTTAATCACAGCCCCCAAACCACAAAGAACACACAGTAACTGTCATTAATACATATCCAATTGTAAATAAACAAATAAAATTAAAAATCAAGCAAACATACCCAGTGCCTTCATGTATTCGTCAAAATTGTCGCTGGAAACCATCTTCCATGTTCCCACAAATTTATCCACCATCTTTACACTTTAATACTCGGTCCTACTCTACACACTAATAAACTTCAGCCTCTAACTCAGATACCAACGCGACGCTTCTTTACGTTCCGCCTCCGAGTTTTTATACTGTTTCTTTAGCACGCGCACGGTTGGGTTGTCCAATCAACGCGTCAAACGTCACCCGGCGTCGTGCCGTTTTCTCTCATGCGCGAGGCAGTGCAGAAGGAAGGAAAGGTTCATTAGCGGGTTTAAAGAATTCAGATCACAGAAAGATGGGGGGGGGGGGGGGGGGGGGGGATAAACATCCGCAATAGCTTTATACCCGACACATATTAGGAGCATATTGAAAATACATTTGATAAGGTAAACCTAGTACAGTAAACACACTCACCGTCCACTTTATTAGGAACACTTGTACACCTAAACATTCATGCAGTTATCTAATCAGGCAATCGTGTAGTAGAAGTGCAATGAAGAAGAAAAAATCATGCAGATACAGGTTAAGAGCTTTGGGTAATGTTCATATCAAACGAATGAAGAAAAAGTGTGATCTCCTGGGATGTTCACACAAACAGTCTAAAGGGTTTACACAGAAAAGTGCACAGTGCAAGGGAAAAAAAACATTGCGTGAGCGACAGTTCTATGGGTGGAAATGCTTTGTGGATAAGAGAGGTCAGAGGAAAATGGGCAGATTGGTTCGAGCTTCCAGGAAGGATGTACAGTAGTAGCTCCAATAATTCAATAAAACTTTATTTGTATAGCATTTTTAACAATGGACACTGACACTCTTTACAACCATGGTGAGCAGAAAAGCATCTCAGCATGCACAAAACATCGAACCTTTAGGTGGATGAGCTACAACAGCAGAAGACCACATCAGGTTCTACTTCTGTCAACCATGAACAGGAATCTGAGGCCATCATGAGCACATCCACCTTAAGGTTTGATGTGTTGTGTGTTCTGATATGCTTTTCTGCTCACCACAGTTGTAAAGAGTGATTATTTGAGTTAATATAAACTTCATCATCTCAAACCAGTCTGGTGATTCCCCTCTGATCTCTCTCATCAACAAGGTGTTTCAGCCTGCAGACCCTCCACACACTGGATGTTTTTTTTTTTTTTTTTGGCTTCAATATGTGTAAACTTTAGAGATCGCTGATCACCAGTTTCTGAAATACTCAAACCAGCCCATCTGGCACCGATTCTTATGCCACAGTTAAAGTCACAGAGATCACATTTTCCCTCATTCTGATGTTGGATTTGAACGTTACCTGAAGCTCTTGACATGTACCTGCACGATTTTATGCATTGTGCTGCTGCCACATGATTGGCAAAACTTGAGAGGACAAAAAGGGAACCCATCCTCTTCTGGGTGTCACTATATTGTGAGATTATTTCAATCATTACACTATACAGGTGTAGAGTAGAAAACAACAGTACTAAGAGTGTTGAAAAGATGTTCAGTTTTAGTATATTGTGAATACGGGTCCTGAGGTGAGCACAGGACTGTCTTTATGAGTACAGCAGCAGGTTGTAAGAACAAGTCTACAGCATCCAGGTGAGATTATCCACTGAAGCAATGGTAAGACATGGGCAAAAACTGTCTTGGAAAAGAACTGTCACACGCACTCCAATGCCATGTATTCTAGTCACTGGTTTTATATATTTTATGCAATATGAACTGTAATATTTATTAAATAGTCAATCATTCTTTTAAATCAAAACCACCAATGCAAACAACTGAAAGACAGCTTGAGAATTTGAGAGTTTCATTTAATGAAAAGTTAATAAATATACACAACACCTATACAAATATACATCTACTTCTTCGCTGTGGCTTTAGACTGAGGATCTTTAGCAATGCAGCGTGTCTGTAGAGCAGAAAGCATCTCTTGGCTTGTCAGCTGGGCTCCTTTCATGACTAACCTTTCACCATCCACTGAAAACAAAAGCACAGTCATGTTAAGAACCGTGACCTATAATATAATGACAAATACGGCTAAAGTGCAAGACAATTATTTCCTGATGTACTTTATGTAATCATTCTATGTCAGAGTGCACACAATGAACATTTATAACTGAGGTCACTTACTGAACGTGACGGCAATCACAGGCTCTGACCGGTCATGTTTCACTTCTGCTGTAACTTCACAGTTCATGTTTGTAGCTTTGGCCTTTTCTGATCCAACCAAGGCGAGAAAGTCTCTGTGGAAGAAGCCAAGAATTGTTGAAACGTTAGCAGCCCATAACAAAAAGTACAAAATGTTTTCCTGCAACTAAGTTACATATAAAATGACACGTGTAGGATTTCCATTATAAATAACAAATAAAACATATATTGAAACTAAATATTATGCAAAATAGGCAGTTTGCATCAGCTCAACATGGATGATGTATCACAACATGAAGCCATTTATACGATGTGTCATGATGATACAGGTTTTCTACACACTACCTGCAAAACAGTAAGACTTTTTTTTTTTTAAATGTCTTAAACAAAAACAAACACTAACAATGAGGAAAATAAATATTTTTTTTAGTTTAGAAATTTTAAACGTCAAATCAGCCGCTTTAATATCTTGGTTTGTACTTTTTTTTTAAATCATGGAACCCACCATATCTCATAGTGACAATTTTCATGATATTGTTATTGTATTGTCCTATAGCCCTGCCCTAGTGTGGAACAATACTGTAATACCACCGTTCTAATTACTTTGATGGAAAAATGTAAGAAAGAAAAATACCCAAGATGGAAAGATTGTGTCAATAAAAGATACACTACATTAAAATGGTGTTTAACCTGCATTTTCCTGCTTGCAACAAAGTAATTCAATGTCTATTTACAAACAGTGAACAGAGCTTAGTGCTGAGTGTAGCAAAACATCTACATGCACAATTATTTTTAATAAATTCTAGCACAGAAGAACTGCAGCTGTTCCACAATTTATACCTAAAATCCTACTCATGACGACTTCCTGTGATAAACAGGAGGTACGAGCAGTTAAGGGAAAAATCCACCCTAAACGACTAGCATCTTTATTTTAACTTGTGATCTTCAGTGCTGTCCAGTGTTTATCCATCCATCTATATTCTGTACCGCTTATCCAAGGAAGCCTGAAGCCTATCCCAGTGGACTCGGGGCACAAGGTGGGGGACACCTGGACCAGGTGGCAATTCATCGCAGAGCACAATCTCACACAAACTCACACACTGTGGGCAATTTAGAGATGCCAATGAGCCTTTAAACTGGGGGAGGAAACTAGAGTATCCGGAGCAAATCCCTGATGCACGGGGAGAAAATTTTTCATGCAAACTCTGTGCACAGGGTGGAGGCAAGCCTCAAACCCCCATCCCCAGATGTCTCTCTCTCTCTCACACACACACACACATACATATAATATATATATACACACATACATATAATATATATATATATATATATATATATATATATACACACACACCAATAACACCAGAATCACCCAGTACATCACAAATATTTCAATATAAACATACACTACATGGCCTAATACCATGTGGATACCTGACCATTAAACATCCCATTCCCAAATAATGGCCATATGGAGTTGATCCCTCCGTTGCTGATATAATAACCGCCACTCTTCTGGGAAGGCTAGATTTTGGACTGTGGCTGTGGGGATTTATCCAGTCAGCCACAACAGCAAAAGTGGTTGGGCACTGATGTCCAGCATGAAGGCCTGGTGTGAAGTCAACACTCCAGTTCATCCCAGAGGTGTCCAGTAGTCCAATCCAACCATGGCAAACCATGTCTTCATTGAGCTCGCTTTGTGCACAGGGGCACTGTCATGCTGGAACAGGTTTAGCTCCAGTGAAGTGAAACTGTAATTCTACATCACACAAATACAATCCAGACAACTGGGTTCTTCCAACTTTGTGGTAACATTTTGGGGAAGAACTGCATAAGAGCAGGTGATGATCAGGTGTCCACAAAAATTTGGCCATATACTGTATTTCATGTGTTTCAGGGTCAGGCTGGAGGTTTCCTTTAACTAGTGGCTAACTATGCAGCAGGATATTGTAGATCTGGACAGTTTTAAAGATAAATGTGTAGCACAGTGGTCACAACCCTGTTCCTGGAGATCTACTATCCTGAAGCTCCAACCACAATCATGCCCACTTGACCATCTAATCATCAGCTTAATAAGTTCTTGATCAACTAATACAGGTCTGTTAGATTTTGGTTGGAGATAATACCTGCAGGAAGACAGATCTCAAAGAAGACAGTTGGTGTCCAGTGGTGTAGAGACTATTATAGGTTTAATTGATATGTTCTGATGACCCCTATCTACCACATTAGATTTGTTAACAGGGGCAGCAAGCCCAGTAATACATACGTTAAGACATTTTAATATTTTTAAACACAGTAATCAAAAGTGAAATAAATTCTGTTTTAACAAGCATGATATGACTGCTGGTCATTTATTTATTCAATCATTTATTTACACATAAATAATTCAGTCTGCTCCGTGAGCGCTGTGCTGCGTCTGGCACGAACTACACGAAGAGTTTCACCACCACAACAATGTATTGTACCAGCATTTCAAATATGCCTCATAGTAAGGGGAAAAAAGAAAAAAAAATCATACCGTGTAGCGCGAACATTGGATTCAAACGGGCAAAACTGTACGGTTATTTTCTTCACCGTCTTTAACACCACAGATCCTCTGGAAGCCGCCATGTTTCTCCACCATGAACTCTGACCTGCGCGTCATGCAGTGCGTCACATGGTGTAAAAGCTGTATTATTTTTTTTATTATTATACCCTATGTAGTGCGCCTAATTAACCGTGAATAATATAACATAACATAACATAACATAACATAACATAACATAATATAATATAATATAATATAATATAATATAATTATCCTGAAGTGGCTATGTAGACTAATAGAATAGCGATACAAAGGAATATACTGAATATGTGTATGTGAAGTTTGAGGAGGTATATACAATATATACGTCTGCCTCACACCTCCAGGGGTGGGATTCGATTCTCACCGCGCGTGCGTGGGTGCGTGTGTATGTGTGTGTGTGTTCTCTCCGTGCTGCGGGTAATCCGGTTTCCTCCCGCAGTCCAGAGACATGCATGGTAGGCTGATTGGCATGTCCGTAGTGTGTGTGTGTGTGTGTGTGTGTGTGTGTGTGTGTGTGTGTGTGTGTGTGTGTGTGTGTGTGTGTGTGTGTGTGTGTGTGTGTGTGTGTGCCCTGCGATGGATTGGCACCCCGTCTAGGGTGTACCCCGCCTTGTGCCCCATGCTCCCTGGGATAGGCTCCAGGTTCCCCACGACCCTGAAGTATGAGCGGTATAGAAAATGGATGGATGAATGAATAATTTGCACATGGAACAAACACTGTACATGGGGAAGGTATATTCTCCAGAGTAGTGCTGATTTTTGTACAACGCCTTCACTTTTTCTTATTTGTGCTACCGTATTTAACACATTTTTGTTCTACGTTCATAGTATAACCTTTCAGTGTAGCACCAATGATTGAAAATATAATGTGAATATTTAATTGAAAAGGAATGTGAACGTTTTAAATGTTTTTGTTGTTGTTGTTTGTTTGTTTGTTTGTTTGTTTGTTTTGTTTTGGGGTTTTTTAAAAACGTTTTTTACGTCTATAATTTGGTTTTAAAAAGTAGTTTATGCTATGAAAATATAACACGGTACAATAGGGGGCGCTAATTAGTTATGCTTTGTGACCACTAGATGGCGAAAGACGTTTAGGATTTGCATGAACGTGTAAACGCCACATTGTGTAAATGTGTAATTTCTCATTTCTGCCTACAGTCTTAGTACAATCTAATCCAATCACACAGTCTGCAATATAGCTCTACAATCTACAGTCTAATTACTACAGGATACATTGGTCATTTCCTATATGACTAATGTCTATGTTATTGCTTGCCTCGCACCTCCAATGTTGTGGGTTCGATTCCCACCTCTGCCCTATGTGCGCAGTTTGCATGTTCTCCCCGTGCTTTATGGGTTTCCTCCGGTTTCCTCCCTCAGTCCAAAGACATGCGTTGCAGGCTTATTGGCATTTCCAAATTGTCCATGGTATGTGCACGATGTGTGTGCGATTGTGCCCCATGATGGGTTGCCACCCTGTCCAGGATGGATGCATGGATAATAATAATAATATTTCTCTCACTTCTCCAAAATTGCCCCTAGCTGTGAATGTGTCTGCACGTGGTGCCATAGCATCCCATCCAGTATGTATTCCCATCTCGCACCCAGTGGTTCCCAGGATAGGGTCTGGATCCACCATAACACTGACCAGGATATATAAGGTACTGAAGATGAATGAATTAATGAACAAATAAATATAAGTATGTATGTCTCTTTTTGTATTTTCAATTCCATGGGTCTTTACCAAAAACATTAGGCCCTATTGAATATTTTGGCAGTGCTGATCAACACAATATTCTTGGCATGTTTGGCTTTGGGCAAGTCACAACAGTCTAACATTTCTGCATTTCTACTTTTTTTTTTCTGCAGTCCCTTGAGTGCTGATATCACAATATGTAATTGCTGATTAAAATATTTTACATAATGTAGATCTGAATCTAGAACATACGTACAGTATGTACTGAATATTTTGCAGGTCCTTTTATCTGTAATGAGGGGCAATATTTTAAAATAAAAATCCTTACTAAGAAAGCTGATGCTGATTATGCGCTTGTTCACATTACAGTACAACACACACTCGGTGTGAATCAAAATGCATCCCACCCATAATAAATTCAGTTTTAGAAAGCAAACATCAGATGCTAATTAATCTTAATCATGGTTTCACACTGGACTCACTAGAACCAGTTCCCAGGACTGCAGCAGTACTGCAGATGAATTGCCTATGTGTTTGGGAAAGGGGGAGAGACGGTCAAACATGACTCAGCTAATTTCTAGATGAATTAAATGGTACCAGAGACATGACAAGGTGACATCTTCCTTCATAGAAAAAAAAACTCTGTAGATGCACATGTTAATTCACCAAGGTATAAATTATATACATTTACCTTCAGAGGCACAACAATGGTCCTTGGAATCCAATTACCCTTAAATAAGTTAAATTAGTTTACTACATTCACCTTTCCATCTACAAAGAGCACATTCTTGATAGTACCATCTCTGAACACAGAATATATTTTGCCTCTGAGTGTATAGTTTAGTCTTCCACTCAGCATTTGTCATTTCCGTTGACAAGATTCTCTTTCCTGTGTATGCAAACACACTGTACATTGGGTGCACTATATTTAGACCAATGACTGTAGACCATGTTTCCTATTAAATACCCCTGAAGGCTGGTTCCTTTTTTACAAACAATTGTGGTCAGAGCTGAATCATGCAGTCCAAAATTAGTTAAGCTACCACACAACAATGCAATCGGTCAACACTCTGAAGACATGGGGTCACGCTTTAAGAATATGGGTTAAAGATGGTATTTTGGGTTTACAGTGCTGTTTGTTCTAAATACAGGGCTGTATGAGGTTTTCTGTAAAGGAGGCACATAAAAGCCAAAGTTCTGCATATTCAGTTTAGTGAATATGGTGAGTGCATATTTAGCATATTCATATTCAGTGCTTTAAAATAATTATTATAGTATATGTGTATTAATAAGGCCTCATCTTAGAACCATTGCATTTAGTATTTCGTGAAAGTAGCACAGTGATAGCAAACTTCACCCTTTTTTTATGTCTTCTGTCTAAATGACATCATAGTCAGTTTGTTGGGGCATGCTGAAGAAGCAGGTGGGTGCTTCCACAACCAAGGTGTCATTTAGCCCTATATTTTTTAAATATAATTTTTCCACATTGAATATATGAACCATCTGAAAAATATTAACCCATCTCAAGCAACAATATAATTTTTTTTCCCCCACAAGGTTTCATTTCTGACAATGGCTGTATTCTGCTTACTTACATTATTTCCCATTGTCTTTCTGTTCTCCCAGCATCTTCTGTATCACTTATCCTACACAGGGTCAGGGGGGGCCAGGAGCTTATCCCAGGGGACTCTGGGTACAAGTTAGGGCACACCCTAGATGGGGTGCCAACCCATCACAGGGCACAATGGCACACACAACCATTCACACACTACGGACAGTGTGTGGACTCAGGGAGGAAACTGGAGTGCCCTGAGGGAACCCCCAAAGCATGGGGAGCACACACGGTGGAAGTGGGACTTGAACCACCCTACCTGGAGGTGCGAGGCAAACACGATAAACACTAAAACCACCAGTTCCCCTGTTGAATATTGTGGAATAGTCCAAATAGTTTATATGGGTGAAGGTATTGAGGTAACAGTGCTGAGTGAATGTCGTGGGACATTATAATGGATGATTCTTGGGGGGTTGAACAAGATTTGGAAAATATTACTGTTTAGTAAGCAAGTAAGTAAATTTTATTTATAAAGCACATTTAAAACAGCAAAGCTGATTAAAGTGCTGAACAGAGTAAAGAAAAGTGAAATAGAAAACAGAATAAAACCAAATTAAATACAGACAAGAGACAATAGTAAAAAACAAAAAAATTGGTTAAAAACGCTGGTTTCTAAGTAAAGTTACAGCTGCTAAACCGAATTTGATCGTTTTGCTCTGAGTTAAAAATTTGATGATTCCCTATGTAAAATGAAAAGAAACAAAAGAAGCAGTTAAAACATACCAAATATGAAGCAAAATGATAGTCATTCGTGAACAGAGATACAAGATTTAGATGAGGTCCCCCTGCCACTTGATTCAAAACAAAAGGTAAAGCATATATTTTTTTAATCTATGTATTTATTAAATGTCATATAAATCCCTCACACAAAATAACTTGTATTTACTTAATGTTAGTAGCCAATTGTTAAAATACTTTAATACTTTTATACTGATGCTACTTCCATCCATCTTCTATACTGCTTACTCCTTTTCAGGGTTGCAGGGGAAACCTGGAGCCTATCCCAGGTAGCAGCAGGCACAAGGCGGGGTACACCCTGGACAGGGTGCCAATCCATCGCACATACACATTCACACACTACGGACATGCCAATCAGCCTACCATGCATGTCTTTGGGGAAAACCCCCACAGCATGCACACACAGGGCCAGGGTGGGTCGCGAACCCCCAAACCTGGAGGTGTGAGGAGTGTGAGGTGTGTGAGGCGAACGTGCTAAACACTAAGTCACCGTGGTGCTACTTGTAAAATGTGTAAAATAAATAAATAAACAAAATAATAATAAGAAGAAGAGGAAATTATAGTGGGCGGGGCTTGAGGAAAAAGTCTTAGATATTTATCTGCAACATTACACGTATATTGTTGTGGAGGACATTGTATCTATGTATCAGTGGAACACAAATGGCAGAAGTAGCGTTACATACAGTAATACAGATTCGTAGGTGTACTGAAGCATTAATACTGCGATGAGAAACATTTAAACGCTTTGTAGGCTATTCATTGGAGATAGATAGAGGTATAAGCGCTAAAACGCTACTTCCCATGAGGCTTTGCGGGGCTCCTTACTAATCCTCCCCAGTGTGAGAGCAGAGGAGGAGGAGTGGCTGTCTGGAGTCTGCGGATCTACACACCGGTATGCGCTGTATGGCGAGTCACAGCTCAGAGGAGCTCAGAGTGATCGCAGACAGTTTTGATCACAGACTGAAAACAGAATAATCTGCGGGTTCTTGTTTGTTTGTTTCCCGCACACACACATACACATTGTGCGTGTTGTGCGGTGCTGCTGCTGCGGAGCTGCGCTTATTGGAGTCGCGGCTTTACGGATGGTCGTTTCGGGGTGAGTGCTCTTCCGTCTGACTCTTAATCCCTGAGAAAGTTGCTGCAGAATGAACATGTTGCGATGGCAGGAGAAACAGCACACAGGTTCATGCGTGTGAGCTGAAAGTTGGCTGGTGTGCGGGTTTGTGCCGCAGCGCGTGTGTACTGAGGAATGCGGTTTGCTGGAGAGGAATGTAATCATATTCACTCAGTTTATACACACCCGCTTTAAAAAGCATCGCTGCAACAACAGACAAATATAACTGACCCGTTCTTTGGTTGGTTATGTGATGCCCAGGCACTTGTTGGCTCTTCTAGCACCAGTTGGTGCGGCTTTAACTCCATCCATCACTGATCACACCAACTGACGGAGCCTTCCAGCCTCCAGTCCAATAGATTTCTCCTCCTCTACATCTGAGGCACATTTCATCCAAATACACTACACTCCTACTAAGCATGCTACATTATGAGAAAGTAGGCTACATTTCCTTGTCATTGGGGTGGTACCCTCAAGGGTACCTTCATTTTGTGTACCTTTACTGTGTATGTTTCAGAGATATATAGTGTAATGTCCATCATGTACCTTTAAAAATGATTTAGTTTTTAGAGTACAGCTTTAAAGGTACACAACATGCATATTAAAGGTACAAAAGGTACAAATGGTAGAAAGGTATAGCTCTAAAATGGTCAACTAATGATGATCCATTGATATATAACGGGTGTAATTCAGTTGCCTAAATGACTTGCATCTTAATCTTTATGAGTAATGTAATATGTGATCATCACTGGAGTCTAAGATTTGTCTTGAAATTAAATTTGACGTTTTATGTTTAAACTACTTTCATTGCCATGTTGGTCTCTTTTTACACTGATCAACGTTTTCCTACATTACCCAAAATGCAGTTTGACTGCCTGCTGTTAGTGGTGCCAGTGGGATCGTTTCATCTCTACCTAAAGAGAACGATGCGGCAGCACTTTAGCCCTCTAGTCTGTCCGGCTCTCTCACCTCCTCATCCGTACACTCTGCTCAAACAGACCAGCTTCCAAAGCTGAAACATTCATTCTAATACTGTCATCAGTGCCGTTGTGCTCGTCATCTAGTAGATCACTAACTAGCTGAGTGTTCGGCGTAACATTTGAATTCTCATTAATGTGGCACTGAACATCGTTAGAAAATGGTAAGTGAGAGAAGTAGCTTTTGCTCTGATTGTTTGAGATTGTTTACATTTTACATGTAACTGCACTAGCAATGCCTCCCTGTGATGTCAGTGCGGTAGACAACTGCCAACAAGTTTACACCAGAATTGTTAATCACATCACACATATTTCATAATAAACATATTTAATATGTTTCAGGGTGGTGGTTTCCTTTAAAGTGATTCTGGAGTCTAATTTCGTTTAAAAGGAAAGAAAAGAAACCAGTTCCCCCCTTTTATTATTTAGTTATCTTCGTCTTCACTGCAAAACCTATGAAGACATACAGTGTTTCTATATAATATTCTCCTAAGTCGGTATGTGCTTTGCTCTGCTTGGAACTAGTTGTTTTTACATGAACATCTGATGCATACAAAGCTACTTAGCTACACATGAATTGAATTTATTGAAAACATCAGTAATAGGCATCATAAGTAATTTAACAGATTATTTGCAGGGTTTGATTTGAATGAGAGTCACGAGGGAAGGCAATTTCCCCTGATTAAAAAAGGACAAAACTGATCTTCCTTATAAAACAGCTTTTTGATATTTGAAGGTGTTAATCATCATAAGAAGTTAATTATCTAACACTACCTTTTAAGTATCCACTGAGCCTATATCCCCCCCCCACCCCCCCCCCCCCCCCCCACCCCTTAATACAATATCAGAATTCTGTACCCTCTTCTGTTGGTAGATATCGATCAGGAAGTGAAAAATAGCAGAAGTCGTCAATTCCACCTTGTTATCTGTGAAAAGGAAGTATTAATATTTCCCCTCCTAAAAAGCCACATATTTGCTTAAAATAAAGTAGGGACACAATAGGATACCATCTTCCTGGTTTAAAAAAAAGAACCACAATCAACATGTCCCATCTCCTCTGGATTCTCAGATCTGCTGATCTTTATGCTGTTATTTTTTGGAGACTATATGCTTTCCAGGATACGTTTTTCTGCTTCTTATGTACTATGTGTTTAAGGACATTTGGGAAAAACCTTGTTTTGCAATGCGAACCAGGCTTCCCCCAAGCGAAAAAGGAAGTATTAAAAGCCACGCCATGCCATGCTTCTGAAATTAGTCTTAAAGTTTGATTTAATTTACAAACTCTGAGAGCATACCCTGTTTTTACTGGCTTCCTGTGTCATATTAGACCACACTTGACCTTATTTGATATGAAAGGATCAATGGATGCAGTTTAAATGTGAAATTTCTTATGTCTCAGATGTAAATGAAACCAAAACAGTGAGATTGAGGTGATGTGATAGGGGGTGACTGTTTAGTTTTATTTATACCACTGTTGGACTCTAGAAATCTGATTTGTCAGAAGATGGATTCATTTTCTTATGAATCAATTCAAACATGTTTATATTACCTCGTAACTTTTTTTTTTTTTTTCTATAGTAACAAATCACAGGGAGAGTTCTCTGTATGGTAGAAGCTCCACTTATACATTGTGTAAACCTGTTATTTAACAGATAAAAACGTCTCATCATTGAAATATTGATGTTTTCTGTAAGGAGGCTTCTTTTTTGTTTGTTTAAAAAAAAAAAGCTTTATGTAAGGAGTCTTCAGTGTCAGCATTTTGTAACAGTTTTCTGCAGTGGGAAAGTCTTCAGAATAAAGGAGTTTGCATATTCTGGTTTCTCGCTAACATGACAAACTGCATCATTTTTGCCTTATTAACTTAACAAGTGAGAAAAGAAAGAAGCTGGTAACGAAATGAGTGTTTATAACTGTTATAACGTAAGTGATAACAGGAACTAACTTTTCTCATGGGTGTTCCACAACATTAAATATAACTATGTACGGATAACTGTGTTGGGTTGTTCACTAATAAATAATAAATTGTAATGGATGGCAAATTGTTGAGGCATAAGATGAATAATACAGTTTGGGGACGTGCTGTCATTGTAAAAGAATCAACTTGGGCTGATAACAGTAACCCCGCTTTGCGTCAGACCATTAATATGACTCTGTCATTGAATATATTCCTATAACAGCACACCCTGTTATGTTTTATTCCTCACAGACGACATTTTGGAAGGCAGAGTTAAGCTGTACAGTGATTTTTTCTCACTGATGTGCTGCTGTGCCTGAGGGATTTCTACACTGAGTCACTGCACCTGTGTTTCTGGTGGAGACAGCGTACACCTTGCAAATATTCACACTGCCATGTTTGAATTATTGCATGTGCACTATTTTACCAGAAATTTAAATGATTCCAACCCTTATCTACAAACATTGGCTATTGCACTGTGGACATTAAGTTGTACTCCTCATCAAAACGACTGTTAAATGAAAGACAGAAATGAAACTGAATGACTGTGAGAGTTTCAGCTCTGGTGTCAGCATTGCTCTGCGTTTAGCAAATGGAAAGATTATTGAGTGTATTTCAATGCTGTGGTCACGCACCATGAAATGAACTACCTCCAACTGGGTTGTACTAACAAAGATTAAGCTTTAACCTGGATTAAATCAAGGCTTATCTTTTAGTTAACTTGGAACAAACTTGAAAGCTTATTTAAATAATGACCAGTATTGCATTTAACCAACATTTAATATTGTTTTTTTTTTTTTGTTTTTTTTACAGTCAATTTTGATCGTGTTGCTCCATTGCTGTAAACTCTTAAATAAATTTAAGTTCAGGATTAGTATTAATCTTGCATTTGAGATTATTCAAATTTCTGAAATGGCAGAGTGTATCAGATGGATTATGAAAAATGAAATCCTTAATAAACATTGTAATGCTAGGGAAGAAAGAAACATGTTTGCTATGGATTGGAATAAATCCGTCATGGTAGAGCCATCAATTAATCTCATGTCAAGGTTTTATTCAGAGGTTTTATTTCTTAACAAGCGATTAAAATTAATTTGTGGTGCCACACACGTTAAATGGAAATAAAAACAAATTCTTGCTTAGCTCTAAACGCCGTTTAGTCTAATCCTTAATACAACCCAATCTCATCTTTTTGTGCAACTGATCAGCAGTTGAGGCTTTTTGTCTCAATCCCAGTTGCATTCACATTTCTGGATGCTTCTCCAGTTGTGTGTGATTTCTTTAACAGAGCTTTTCAAGTTGCCAATGTGGGCTTTTGGCACATAATTATGGATAGCGTGCTCGAATGCATTATCCACTACGCATGAATGGACATACCGTATATTGGTATTGGACCGAATCCCGGTGCTGGACACTAGCCACTATGTGGGTCTGTAAGTGGGAATAAAATAGAATAGAGTAATAGAACATCAGAAGGGGAGAAAGAATACAATAATACCCTTTCAGAAAGACATTTCTCTCATTACTCAGTGAAAGCAGAGACCGTCTAGGCTCAGGCAGGTGTGTGAATGTTTGTTGAACTGCTTGGTAGTGCAGTAGTTCAAGAAAAGGGAAGTATTCTTTTATATTGAAACCTCTGCCCTTCCTCTGCACCATCTGCTCGACTCATATACCATGGGATTTTACAATAAGTACAGATATTGTTCTAGTGTAAATCTGAGCAAGATTCAATTTAGGTAGGCTTTCAACACTTTTAATGCTTAAAGTGACCATGTACCATTTAAGAAATCTACAGTTTATATTTATAGCCAGAATTTCTCCAGAACTGATTAGTTGCCATGCAGAAATACACAAAAGCAGCTGGTGTGAATGGACTAGTAGGGCTAAGCTTCTCCTGTCTTTTAAACATTTTGACTTAGCAGACTTAATATTATTTATTTGGTAAACCAAAGCCTATATTTAAAAGCTCTTCACACAGCAGAGCTCTCTTTGCTATGCCTGTCTACTTCATGGATGAAAGGTCAGCATTCCGCTCAGCACAGCTTTTCACAGCACAGCAGATGAACAATGACTTTCATTTCATATCATACGCTCATTTTTTGCTTTGATAGCAACCAAGGTTGTTCGGCAAAGTTAGCAAATGTGAGAAACGTTGAGCAAAGCTGATGCAATATTCCCTACTTCCCCACCTTCAAAGATTATTTTTTTTAGGTTTCTCAAGAAAAAACATACTTGAAGGCCATATCACCCCCACCCCTAGCTCATTAGATGAAACATTGATTCTATCATTGTGGGTGCACTTTAAAAACCCTCTCTAAATGATTGACCCTTGCTAGATTGATTTTTCATTTCCTTTGAAAATTGGACTGTTCTCCTGTTTCCAAATGCCACAGAGTGGTGATAGCTTTGAAGCAGTAAAGGTCATTGTACAGGGCAATGTCATGTGCTTGTGTGTCTTATCTATCAAATCTCTTAATGTAAATATACACAATGGAAAGAAATGTCTTTACGGCATGGTCAGATCATGATTATAAGAGTACCAGGAGAGATACAAACAACCGAAACAACCAGCACTGTATACAGGATGTGTAACAGTCAGAAGTGGGAGAAGCACAAATTAATTTACATAACGGACTTCACCTAGAACATCGAGAATGGTTTAGTTCAGAATAACACGCCTGATAAGAACAATGCCAGCATTCAAAGAGACCATGCTTAGATTTGGATGACATGTATGAAGTTTCCAGTACAGTGAAGTGGTGAAGTGAATTCATCTTCCCATGAGAAAGTAAGAGTGAGGCTGAATTTCTCATAAAAATCGAAATATTCCATACATTTTCATTACATTTAATTAATGAATGTATTCAAGCAATTCGATTTATGCTCGCCCGGTCATCACTATCACTACTAAATACCATAAATTCATCTCTAGGGTTAATATACTTCTACAAGATTGTCAAATATCTCACAGTGAAAGCGTATTGAACAACTCACATCATGAACACTTTGTATAAAATGTTGCAAAGTAAAATCCCTGAGTGGAATTCGCTGGCTTGTATTGGCTTAGTTTTTCAATGGAGCTACATGACTAATGTTGCTAAATCATCTGCCAACCATTTGAGCATACTTCAGTTTGTTTGTGAATCTTTGGGATTTAGGAGGTGTGGGAGCTCTACATGTTTAATGGTGCCAACAATACAGGAAGAGAACCATTTGATTTATATGCGGAGTACCCACCATTGATATCATAGAAATTAAAGTATAGTAATGAATATATACTTTATTCAATGTCCTAAGGATTTCCATTTTTTCTTTTCTTTGGCAAATGTGCATTGTACATTAAAGGCTTTACATTACCAAAATATAAACATTGAAATCACACCTAGAGTTAACCATTTTTTCATTACTCTGTTAAGTAAAAGTGTTCAGAACAAATAAGGTTGAGGAATACCACATTCTTAGTAAAATGGTTCCTGAAATGGATTTTGGATGGTTAATGGTTTTATATTTCAATTGATCGAGTTCTGCTTGGGGCCTTTTCTGAAAGGGAAACCCTCAGTTGTAGTGTTCTGTGTAGAAACTGTAAGAGTGTACGCAGAGGTGGAAATCACAACCTAAAATTATCATTATATTATTAATGTAGATGTAGAGATAATGGAACTGCTGAGTTTTTATTTTATTTATTTATTTATTTATTATTTTTTATTATAAATGATTTTTTTTTTACAGTTAAAGCGGTCACTGGATGCAATAGGTGGGTCTAACTGAAGAATATAGATGAAGAATGTGTGTGTGTGTTGGGGAAATAAGGTCACACCCCACTGCATATGCAAATGGAATATGCATTTATTGTACCTGACATGTCATTATACTTGGTGATAGTTTGACAGAGTGTGTAAGTCACAATGACACTACCTATAACACTGAAGAGGCTTCATGGCTTATCCTTGAATGCTTGAAACCCCTTGGATGAGTCGGAATACATTGTCTTAATTAAGACACTAAAGTATTAAGTCCAGCCTCTTTCACTAAAATTTAGTAGTAATTTAAACACCTAAATGACTGACAATATTCACTGACATGGGGGCAGAAAGTGTGACTAACCCTTACACAGTCATTATTACCAGAATTGAGGTAACAACAAACAGTTTCACTTGATTTGTTCATCCAAGACTTCACTTGAAATGACTCAGGTCTCTGACACAGTAAAGGAATGTTGATTCACCACTTCTCCCTGTTATATTCAGTGCTGGCAGTGAGGCCCAGTTGTCCAGACACACAGCAGGTCTGATCTTGCCTGCTACATCACACTCTTTTATCAAGCAATGGGCACATAGCAATTTTCTCAGGACAACACAGATGTGACTTGGCTGATTGGCTGTTATTTTGTTGGCTGCTCTCGGGCTGCACAGCTCAAATAAGAAATATGTGGTTCAGAGTAGACTGAGTGTGGAATCTTTAAAATAAACAGAGCAAATGTGATTAAAGCAAATTGGCAGAGTGGTGGAGTGAAATTGGAGGTGTTTATCTCTTGACACACTCACCCTGTGTATCATTAGCCTTGGTTTGGTGGTTGCCTGGCCTTTTCCAGTAATCCAACACAAACTGTGTAGCATTACAAAGACCCAGACAATAATTTAGAGGGATAATTCACTTTGGGTGTGACTGCTGTATGTCACCATCTTTTTTTTTTCCAGTAATACAATGGAGGTTTTCACTCATGAATATTATCTCTTATGTGAAATCAGTGATCTCAAAATAATTTGAAAGTAAATGTTCATGTTCAGCACTGCTTCTCAATGCTTCTCATTAAAAAAGGAGAATTCTAATTATAAATATTAGTTCATATAAAGATATCAAAATAAATCCATTAATCCAGCTAATGTCATAGTTTACAACTGATATACTGAATGGCTGATTGGTTGGTTCATTTTGCTCATAGGGGCTTCCGTGTATAGCATCAAGCTGTTTTCACCACCTCTAATGTTATCGGTGGAGGGTACATCCAACCAATCTGGAAGAGGTGGTGTCTCTAACCGCCTGTCAATCACGTTACCTGTCAATTCAGAAAGTTGCACCTCTAACATTCAGATGGTCTAGCCTAGAAAGACATGGGCATGTATTTTGGTTATGTGGCTTTGAAGGAAACACTATAAAAAGAGCTACAAAATGTACAGACTACACCTTTAAGCAGGGTGAAGGGTCCCTAGAGACCCTTCTCCTTCAGGGAGGCCTTCTCACAGGTATTACACCACCTCATTATGCCATTTTTGATAATACAGACTGACGGCCTTCTCTGTTGCTGCTTGCTTTTGAGAGTTAAATCACAACCAGTGGATAAATGCTGAAAATGACTAAATGTCTGTAATTGTATTCTCTTCAGTTGATGTTTTGAAGGTAGTTTCAGATGGTCATGTTCATGTACAGGAACATCAATGTCTCCCATACAGCTATAACATATGACTGTAAGACTATGCAAATGCTTTTTTTGTTTTAGGGAGGGCTTAGTTTAATTATAACAAAATGCCCACACAGCTAGGCAAGCTCAGAGTTGAAATTCAAGAGGTCAAGTTTTTAACATGCTGAACTGGAAGCTGTATGAATAAAAGTGATCAAGTGAGAACTATGATGACCTGGCAAGTGGTTCTCATCAATCTCTGGTGACCACACTCTTGGAAAAGTCCTGTTTCTTGAAAAGAGTATTTCTGATATTTTTTTTTTTATATAGTGACCTCCCTGCCTGCTTTGCACTTTTCACAATTACGCCGGCCCTCCCTCTTCCTGTTCCTCATACGTCTATAGGAAATGGGGTTTGTTATCTAGAAAGTGCATATTAAGAAAATGCCTGGAAAAAAACAGCCAGCTAAACAAAGGGGCTGCAAAGTTGCTACGTTTTTGTTTAGCTACCTTCCTGCGGCTTAGGCTGAGAAGTGCATTATAGTAACCATTGGTTTGACCTGGCAGTCATAACAAGAATAGGATATTTATCTACGAAAATTGTTAAAGAACTCTAACCTAGCTCACACCATATGGTCATAGTATATCGCTCTCATCCATCTCCATCCAGTGGTCTGAGGTCTTTTAATATGCTCCGCCATGCAATATGAGAAAATGCCTCAAAGATCTTTCTCATAAGAACCATGCCCTTCTGTGAAAGTGAAAGAAATGTGGTGAGTAATTATAAATGTAGAGTGTCTTCATGCACATCCCCTTAAACCATGCTGGTACAAAGCCACAGTCCACAAAAACTGCCTGATGAACCATAAGGGCCAGCTACAGAAAGCTTTGTCAGTCTGCTAATGGCACCATAATGGAAGCCAATCTCATCAGTGGTGAGCTCTCATCCCATTCTCTCTCCTCCATCTCAAAGCAGGCCAGAAACAGGAGAGCTGCACCGAGGTGAAATAATGTGATTAGAACCCATTACGGCTGTTTTATTTTATTACATTCTGTATTTTGTGTCCAGCTTTTGGGCTGTTGACCAACATTATCTGGCAAGGACATCAACTCAGCCCTAAAGACCTCAGTGTTATGAAGCGCTCAGTGATGCGCCAAGAAAGAGTGCCCAGGCTTGGACAATGACTCCGAGATCATTGAAGGACATGATTTGAATGGTAAAGGCTCTGGGCTTTTAGATAGACCCCTAGAAGAAAGGAGAACAGGGAGCAGGAAAATAGCACTGCTGTGAATCTTTTTTTCATAATAAATTATATAGCAGCTTTCTCAAATCCAAGGTAGCCTTACAAGCTTGGATCTAGAGCTCTGTCACAACCGGCAGCCAGCGAGCCAAAAATTAATGAAGAAAATGAACAAAAACATTAAAACTGTAAATAAATAAATAAAATAAAAAGACAGACACAAAAGCAAACATCAAACATATATACAAAAGAAAAAAAACAAAGAAAGAAGAAGCTCTGGTGATAAGTGGCAGCAAAAAGGTGTGCCGTGTACTCTCAACTGGAAACGGAAAAAGGGTATTAATGACTGAATTTAAAACATAGTTAGGGGGTGTGATGAAATTTCTTGGATCATTATAGTTGTAGAAATATGTATTTTCACGGAGCTTTTGTGTGTATGCTGATCATCCTGACACCCGCTGCTTCATAGTCATTATTACTGTAATTACAGCCACTGCTTTCTATCCTGTTATTATGGCCTCTCACCACCAAAATAAGCAGCTATGCCATAGGAATGGCATAATCTAAAAGAGAGAATTCCAACCCGTGTGATTATGCGAATAAGAGGCATAAAAATTTTCTGTTCTCCTTCAGAATCATTTATCCCAATGAAACTGCTGTTTGTCAGTGAGTGTGCAATGGGGTTTAATAAAACCTATTCTTTCTTCTACAGCTCTCATAAATCCACTCATCTGTCTGACTCTGATAGACATGCAGAACCTGAACGACTGCAGTCTTCTGTCTCTGGCTGCCTCATTAGAATAGATACTGCTGCAGAGTCTTTATTATTATTTTTTTTTTAGTCTAAAAAAATGCTCTCTTGGATCCTCCGGATTTTTAATCACTTTGAAATGTTATTTTCTCTTCTAGTGTGGGAGCAAGATGGCTTGCAGGTCCAGAGGGGTGGCAATATAACTTTTGTCTTTCTTTCTATTTTTTTGAGTAAACTGAGCTAGTTGGAAGAGGTGGGGGTGTCTTCCCGGAACTGCTGAGCTCAGCTCAAGGAGTTAGAGAAGAAGGAAGTGAAAAACTGGAGGTGAAAAACATTGGTGAGAAACGTTGGTGGCACAGCTGGGCTGATACATCACTGCTAAACAGCAGTGGCCAATGTCTTCAACTCTCCCAGGAGTACAGAATCATGAAGAATTGTAAGCAGTGAAGTGGTGACTTTATTGCAGCAACAGCACTGAATTGCAGTTGAAGAAATTACATTTGCTTCATGTTTTTATCCAACATGGATAAGGATTTAGACAGGATACAAATGAGCAGTTGAGGGACTTACTCATGGACCTAACGGTGGTAATTTTGCAGAGCTGGGATTTGACCTTTGGATCAGAAGCCCAGTGTCTTAACCAATGTGTCACCACATCCCAACTCAGAGTTTGTGTATGCAGCATGCAGTGCAAGAATAGGCATATGGAAATAACTTGTACAAACTAGGAGTTAAACGAGAGCATGATAGTCAGAGTGGCATTGTGAGGTGGGCGGGAGGGGGTGGTTGGGTGTTGACATGTGGCAGCAGATGGAGAACAAATGGTGGTGGTGCGTTTGGAAGACTAGGCAGGGTATGGGAATAGACACTCCGATTCAGATCAGAGCAAATGAAAAATGCAGGAAGCAAGACCAGATAGAATGTTGGGACATATATATCAGTATTTCCATATGTTTATTAGATAATGTGATTGCCTTGATTGGTAAAAACTAGAGAGGCACCAATGTATCGGCCGATAAAGGCTCTTTTTCCCGCTATCGGCCGATAGTTTAAAAACATCCGATGATCAGGGCCGATTATGTCCTGTCAATCAAAAGAGGGCAGGAAAACGCATCGAATTCATGCTGTGTGTAAAGAAGATGTCTTGTGTGGAATGACGACAAAACTGCAGTTTGTAAGCTCTGTAATCTATGCACTGCTAAAATTTTACACCAGAAGTAAATTTTATGACGCCGAAGTTTCAGCGTCGAGTCAGTCCCCGCCCCCCGCGGCCCGTTCGCCCTCGCGCTGAATTAAAGGGCCAGTACACCGTTGAAAGATTTAAATGAAGATGAGTTGACAAAAAAGTATATACTGCACAAAAAAATATATTTGTAGAGTAGTATATTTCATATCCAGTTAATGTTAATATATAAAAAAAGGTTATATTATATATTACTAGTTTGATGTCCGATGATGAAGTAGAAATCCTTTTGTTTGTGGTGAGTGAATGTTTTTTAGAATTCAGTCAATGTTAATATGGATTAATAACATTCAATAAGCTAAGAAATCTTTTTTTAATCTTCAGAATTTAGTTAATGTGTTAATGTTAATTGGAGTAATGAGTTTTCTGTTTGTGAGACCAGTTACTGTGAAACAACTTGTTGAAATGGAGAGAATAAACCTTTTATTTGCATATCTTTCAGAATTCTTTTAAATCAATCATTAATTATTTATAAGAAGGCATAAAATGCAGAACTATCGGGTATCGGTATCAGCCGATGTCACTCTGAATAATCGGTTTTCGGTATCGGCTGAGAAATTTAGTATCGGTGCATCTCTTGTAAAAACCCATTTGAATTACTCAGATTGGTCAGGATGAACACAAGATATAAAAGAGTCAGTGATGAGAAACACCAGCTCTTTTTCCAGTGGTTATCTCCACAACCCGGCTGTAATATGCAGGTCTAGGTTGAGTACTGAGGTGGCTGACCTCAATTTCCTCAAGAGATAACTGAAGCCTTGCCTTGCTCAAATTTCAAAGTTCTGTTTTTAACACCAGTATTGTATTGAAAATAAAACAGACAGAACAAAGGAAGCTGTTCTATGTTTCAGTTATATATTTCTGGGAAACTGTTCTGGCCAAATTGTCAGTGTTACATGGATGACTGAAATGCATATTATTTTCAAAGGGCCTGACATAAATGTAGGCCCAGAGTATTGTTTGTATTTAGCTCTGCAAACACTTTTATTGTTGAGATTCTTTGACCAAGTTAATGTTCAGATATTATGAATACATATATAGTTACTGATATGAATAAGGAAAACAGCTGTTGTACTGCAACAAGAAGCAAAATTAATGGTAGCCTGAAGGTCTGTTTTTGGCTTTTTACCTCATATGCATGTAATTTGTGAGTGAAATCCTACATATATTAGTCTGTGTTACTTGGTTTTGTTTGCTGGTTTGGGTTCTTGTGGTTAAATTGGGGGTTTTTTTTGGTTGGTTGGTTGTTTGGGGTGAGTTGGATTAGTTTGGTTTGGTTGGATTGAGTTGATTTGGTTAGGTTGGTTTAGGTAATTACAGTAGATTGGTTGGTTTAATGTGTCTGTTAAGTGGATTGATTGAGTTGGTTTGGTCAGTTAGGTAAATTTGTTTCTTTGGAATGAGTGGGTTCATGTGGTTAGTCAGTTTGGTTGGTTGAGTTGGGTTCAGTGTTTTGATTACTTGGGTTAGATTAACTTGGTTCATTGGCTTGTTTGATTTGAATGGTTTGTTGATTTGAATGAGGAAAAATGCAAGGTATTTCAAGGCATAAATGTAAAGCTAAAGCAAATTCTTAAGAACCCCATTTTCATGGTTTCTGTGGCAGCTCAAATAGCATCATGGTTATAATCATGTCGAATACATCACCAGTAGAGAGCCACACTGCAATCTACATGTGACAGCTATGTTCCAACCCAGTTGTTCCAGTCACTCGAGCATCAATGAGCAGAAATAATTGACATAGAAGCTAGCAGGGTGTGCAATTTGGGCTAAAATCCCAGTGAGACCCTCACAGCAGCAGAGTGACTACCAAACGTGTATACTGTCATAACAGATGCCCAGTGATCATTACAAAAATCACCATGTGGTTGGAAGATTATAGGCTCTGACTGGAGCAGAGATTCGGAACATATGTAGCTGTTTGGGTGGGCCAGTTGAAAGTTCATTAAAATAACTGGTTTATTCTTGAGAGAAATACTGAGATAATTCAATTATCTTATTATTATGTCCTGTTCATGTTGGCTTGCAGTAACTGTCTAGGCTGTCTGTATTGGTAATCGCATCCTGTGGTGGTACATTCATCATGGAGCTACTGGGTGATGGATGGACATATTTGAACCAACTGGATTCTGGCTCTCAAAAAGCCACCTAGTGTCAGCGGAAAAGGAACTGAAACATAATTTATCTAAATACATGTTCATAAAAAAGATATGTGTGGTTAGAATAGTTCCCAGTTGAGAATTTACCAGGAATTGTAGTTCTTGAATGAATGACTGGTTTTAGATTTTGTGAACTTGGAAGTGTTATGTGATTATAAAGTGTCACATATAGTATCTCTATGTATCGTATTTAAACAGAAATATATCTATCTGTGGTTCATGTTTATGGAGATTAAGGATTAGTGTCAGGCCATGTGTTGGGCAACTTTGTTTGAAGCTGTGATCTTAAAGCCGGGCCATATGGGCACAGGATTTTATGCAATGAGCTGTGGTACTGCTGGTATCAGTCTTTCACAGAAGGTTTGTTTGTCCTAGCAACTTCGAATGGTGCTAGTGATTGGCTACAGATGTAGATTATACAGCTGTGGTCTGGCCATTCCTATAGCGGATCTATACAAGGTCAGATTGAATTTCACTGTATAATATTCCAGTTTTTAAGATCCTGTGTTACACTTTTAGTCACATAATATAAGTGTATTGAAATTCATCAGTATACCTAGGTTTCTGGCTGAATGACCACTGTATTGTGTGATGTAGAAAATCTAAATAGGTGTATGCATGTCATTTATGGCATACAGGATTTTCACATATCTTCCAAATTGTGCATTAGTTTTGTAATAAAATATACATGTTAAACAGAGTATGTGTTACATTTACAAGTAAGTAGTTGACTACATATAACAGAGTCACATTTATCAGAGTCACTCTTCATTTGTGGCTGACCGTCATGTTCTGTTTTTGTAGTAGAAAAGTGTAGCGCAGTTTCAGAATATGCACACAAACAGCACAAAACACCACTAGAGCCCTGTAAAGAAAAAGGGTTAACAGTGAGTCAGTCATACCTATCAGAAAGAGAGAACGTATGTGGGAAAATGAGCAAAATGTAAGCTTGCATTAGATCTTTTCTTGAGTTAGTAACATGTTTATTTTTCACACTATGCTAGTAACTGTTGATGGGAGTGTTGACAACCACAGTTTTTGTGCTTGACTGTGTGAACAACTGTCCATAGTGTCTGACCACAAAGATGTGGTTATTGTGAATTATTGTGTGAACTCCATGTTGTTGTGAGAATGATGAATCTTTAAATAGTGTTGTATTATGAGTGAATGTTAGTGCACACTTCCGTTGACATGTTTTCATTGCTTTTCCATGACTCCCATGGTTAAGTCAGGAAATTTCTTGCTGTTTATTATTTGTCTGAATGATTAAGTATATTCAGGACTATACTGCTTCTCTAGAGTATCATGGTTGGACTGAGTCATTTTTTGACTGAGAACATATCTGAAACAGAGGAGGTTAAGATTAAGATTAATCTTGTTTAAGATTACGTGCCAGGAATCAGAAGTTATGAGTTCATTATGAGTTCAAGTTTCTGGATTTCCAGAGAGCCACTGAGGCATGTTTTTGAGGAAACCCATCAACTGCTCAGCTGTATGCTTTGTATTTTTCACTTGTAAGAAGCTTTGGATCAAATGTCCACCACAAATGTAAATTGGCTGATACCTGTGTCTAGTTTGTGGACAAGAGTTTACCAAAATAAGTGAAATTTCAAGACATAACATCCCAGCGTTATGACTCATCTCATCTCTGAATAATGCTGAATTTGTTTGTTTGGTTCAATACACATGTACTGAGAGGTAGAGAGAAATGCAAATGGTGTTCATACATCAGTTATTAAAGTGTTCTCAGTTCAGCTGAGTCCCCTAGAATGACTCCAGAGTTATAAGGGAACATGCATATAACTTTGCAGATCGTAGTTGTTCTGCAGTATACTGATTTTATGCACAGCTGAATTTTAAATAACAAAAAGTGATGTGTGTTGTCCCCTACTCTGGTCTTTTCCTCTAAGGAGAGAACGCAGCAAGAAATTTACATGGGCAGCCATCTGCAATATTATGGCCGTTTGTTCATGTCTATAGAACGTCTCTTAAAGGCTTTGATATTCTTGGCCAAGTCCCACGTATGCAATCACATATTATTATAGACTCACCCCTTTTTCCGCTGAAAATGTGTTCAGGTTCTTTGACACGTTTGCAGTGTTTTGCCATGACCCAAAAGTTAGGTCAGAATTTTTCTTGCTGTTTATTACTTGTCCTAAATGTGTGATTAAGTGTACTCAGGACTCCAGAGTATCAAGGATGGACTGTTTTATCGTTGCAGTGTAAGTAGTGTGTGTTTATAATGAGTGAGTCTGCAGAGGCAGTGGAGGCTCCACGGTTAAGATTCTGAGTCAGGGTTATGACTCGTTGTTGCATAATGGTGTATCTTTTCGTTTGTTGGAGAAGTGAGGAGTGTCTGGTGCAGAAGTGAGGCGTGTCTAGTGAACCAAATGCTGCCAGTTGTGGCACTTTCACGTCTGTCTTTTTCTGTCCCTTGTTTCCACGGAAACTTGGAAAATCTTGCTCAGCAGGAGCCTAGCTTCCTCTCTCTCTCTCGCTCTCTCTCTTTCTCTCTCTCTCTCTCACGCTCACGCTCTCACTCTCACTCATCTTAAAGGAACCATCATCAAAGCGCTCCCTTGATACTTGTTGCAGGTTTGTACTTCCTACTCCAGCAGACACACTTCGCCTGGTTGAGATTAAATAGCTTCCCAATTCGCTTTGTGCAGGACTTCCTCACAGTCATCTGATACATGCATAGCTCATACGGATTCGAAAAATCACGGTTGCAAGTAAACAACATTGAACTTGTACAAGTATAATGAAAATAAAAATGCATTGTGTAGAACACACTACAGCGTCACATTCATGAATATGGTTTTCTTACAGAGCAATAAAAGCAGCATTATAAGTCCTCAGAAACACTTAAAAGTGCAGCATGATAAACGCTTATCTGCACATTGTATAGTTCAACTAATACATCATTCTGACTCTACGGGAACTGTTTTTTGCATGTATCAGTTAAACAGTAGGAACAGAAACTGCATCTGAATAGTATGAGGGGAAAAAAGGAGAAATTTGTAGTTCTCTCTTTAATAACAACCGTTTATCCGTTTGTCCTAAATGCTTTCTGGTAAAGACCTTTTGTGACTGCTTTTTGTGTTATAACTTGGTTTGTAATGTATTTGCATTATTAATTATGCACTTGGCTTTGAAATGGCTTGTGTTGTTTCCGATCATTGGTCGTATTACTTCCAGAGTTCCCAACTCATTATATTTTTATGCACTTAGGTTTGAACTTGCCTTTGTCGTCAAAACAATCACTCAAGCACTCTAGTGCAAACAGTCTTGGATTCTAGGTTATGAATCCTTGCAGATTATCTATGTGCCTTGTATCAATGCATTTGTCAGTCTCACCCCAATCCTGTTGTCAGTTCCTAACAGCAGAAATGTAATAATTGTTTATTACTAATGAAGGTATACATCCAATAACGGAAAGGGACGACCAAAAGAACACCACTCACCAGATATTACAGTGTGCACCACTACAAGTGTGTACCATTGTCATGCAGATGCATTTCAGATAATTTGTTACACAATATACCAGAATATTTACAAGATTTTATGCTGGGGTGATTCGAATACAGTGACTTTGATACTGTCATTTGGATGGGAGTTCCATGAAAACCGTTCTGTCTTCTTACACTTCTTTCTGATGAAATTTCTACATTTATGAATTTTTATAGTTAAACATCTGGTAATGCTTAGAAACGTCTTGTCATAATTTAACCTGTGATAATAAGTAATGTAATTATCGTGATATGAAAATTCATTTTGGCACGTGCCTGTCTTGATGATTAGTTAAATCAGATTTAATGACCATAATCAGAGATGGTAATCTCAAAATCAGCTGAGCCATTTTGTTTTCTTGGAGCCTTTTTATTTTTCAGATCATCTGCCATCTCATAGATTTGGCAATCCTATAGAGCTGCCATGTGACAGGATCCATATTCCCACAATACTGCTGGGATTGCTGCACGACTTTCCAGCTCCTATTCCTGTCCTGCTCTCGGAGAAGTCTGTTTAAGGCTGGAAGACTGCCCGGGCGCAGACTGGGGCTTCCTGTGATCTTCCCTCTGTCCAGTTTATTTAAATTCTTGTTGAAGCCTATGAGTTTGAAGTGAACCGTGTGAGAGCTGCTGAAGGAAACCCAACTGCTAGAATGCGCTTATGAGAGGATGATTTAATCTAGTGACCTCATGACTGCTCTGTGGACAGGAAACACTCTGTGAGGAACATCTATCATGCTGTTTGTCTTGATGTGTCCAACCCCCTAGTGAATTCTAATGGCCAAATATACAGTGCAGAGCAGCTGAGCTTTCTATGTAAGGAATCAAATCAATACAGCTGTTGAAAGGGCTGTTGGCCTGGCCATATTGTTTAAATGTATACACGTGTGTTTAGACTAGATTGTACTGGTGTTACTTTTCCAAGGTTTTAGTTGATATATTTCTGTTCTGCAGTGCTCCTGAGATGATTAAGGAAAACATTGTTCATCCTCATCAGCTACTTTTTTTTTAAAAATGAAACTGATTTTGCATATTTTTCTGAGTGCCCTTCAGGCACACTATCTGATCATGATCTGATTTTCAGACTAATGGAATTGTAAACAACCTACTATGATTAACCTGCTCATCCCAATAATCAGGTTATTCAGCACATGTATAGACCATAGTTGTTTTCAGAATTTTGAATACATTCAAATTTTTCTGCTACATTTACGCATGGGTGGAAACCGGAAAGAGAACAAAGCTTAAGTCTGTCTTTTGTGGAGCTAAAACAAGGATAGATATCATTGAATACAAATTCCTAAATCAGTCCGTACAGGATTTCACAGAGTTTTTTGTGATTGTTGCAGCCAAAAATGCTTGATTTTTCGAGTTTTTGTGCTTTTTTTGTTGCAGAAAACTACTTGAATTGGCAAAATTAAAATTGCAAAAAAAAATTTCTTGCACAGTGATGTTTGACAGTAAATGAGACATTTTAGCTGTATTCATGTTCGAGCACGTGACTCGATAGGGGATTTGGCTGAATGCGCATTGTGATGATGTCACATGTCACGATTTGATGAGGTCACATGACGCGTATTGTCCCAAACCTGCAGTAATTTAGAAAAATTGCAAGCTCCAGCTAATATTGCGGAGTTTGTATTAATTTCTGTGATCACAAAATCCCAGAGGGACCGCTAAATTAATATTAATCCATTAATGCAGGCCATGGCTTCAACTGAGTGATTGTGGAATTGGGGGAAATAGAGAGGAAGAACAACTTGGGCTGGAAATTTGAGCAGATTCTGCTTTTTGCTACACCATCAGCCCCTAAGAATCACTGACTTAGATGAACTCATGACAGGCAAAATGGTGAAAGACCTTTACGAGTGGAAGACTGAAAGCCGAGAGTCAGTGTGGGCGCGAAGAAATTACATTGTTAATGCGAAATTATAGGAAATTAATAGGGTCTGTTCAGAGCTTCACATGTGTTTACATGGGTTTCCTCCAGGTTCTTCAGTTTCCTCCTACTGTCCAAAAACATGTTGGTTGGTGGAATGGCTACACTAAATTCTCCCTCGGTGTGAATGTGTGTGTTCATGGTGCTCTGCAATGGACAAGCGCTCCATCCACTGTGTATTCTCACCTTGCTCCCAGTGTTCCCAGAATGAAGTTGTTAATGAAGATGAATGAATAAATGAATAATTAGAAGGAAGGTGCTTCAGGAGTGGTTTTATTCCCAAATGTCATTTAATTTATAACTCAATTTTGGAGTTATTTTGTACATTCTCATTGTGGTGACTTGTAGAAAATATCCCCCTCTTCAGATACAATTTGATGTGTCCTTCGTTTTTACATTCCACCTTTAACAAGGTCTGTCCTTCAAAGAAAAATAAGCCTTCATTCTGTATTGAGGCCACAGCCTCAGTTTAGATTAGTTTTTCCATACCCAGGACAGATGAGTGTGTGATGGCCATTATAGACATATTCTGAGAGAATTATTGATGACCCTGTGGACAGTTTAGGAGTCGCATGAAAAATGGCTACCGCTAACATCTCTGGCAGTTTATCATATTTCCTACTAACGATTCTGGAATTTCAGGTTGAGCTCAAATTACAGTCTTGATAGAGTGATCAGGCGCTCAGCCAGACAGCTATGATGGGGCTATGTGTCAGTGTCAAAGTGAAGATGGAATAATTGTGTGTGTATGTGCATGCTGGTGTTTTCCCAGCACTGTGTTAAGTTTAATGTGAGCCTAATGTGTTGGAGGTTTTTTTGTCTGAAGAAGTCAAGGTGAACAATTTGTATGAATTAAGTAATTGCTGCTAATGGAAGGAGGTTTTCTCCAGTGCAAACATACAGACAGGTGGAGCCCCTTTATCATTCGGAATGATTTTCCTAGTCGTTGCTCTGTGTAAGCCACATCTGAATTCAAATTCAAGGCTTTGCCTGCAGTCATCCTGGCTGTCACCACTTGCTAATATATTCTGGTGCTCACCCACGGCTGTGTGGCAGGCAGTCTTCTAATTGGTTCATTTCTATTCTAATACCAGATGTCTAGCAACTGAGGAAGAGGGAATGACTCCATTTTTATCGGTTTAGAGCAAGTCTGTTTATGCACTAATCCTTTGGGCTGGATGGTCTTAAGATGTAATATCGATATTGCAGTATTTTAACATTATAATATACCTTTCTGAATCATTACAGCAACAAGTAACTCCTTTCTTATCAAAATGCATCACTTTATTCCCTCCCCTCTTTTCCTCTGTAAATATTTAATATTTATATAAATGATGTCATTCAGTTTTTGTAGATACATTTTTTTCTATAGTAAAACTTCTTTTGTTGGTGCTTTGTTAGAAAAACCTCAGCAAATATTTATCGTTATAAATATTATATATTAGGAAATTGTACATAAATATTCCATAAAATGGATTTGTTAATCCACAACAGCCACCATAGATTTACTGAACCCTATAAGTTTGTTAGACGTAGCTGTACTGCCTCCATATTTTCCCATGGTTTGTAAATGAGGTTATTTGAGAATGTATAATATACTGTAAAATGGAAAGGAATATAGGAGAGAAAGATATCAAAACAGATACACTGTGGTTTCCTTCCCAGATGAGGCTCTGTGCGAAATGGGTTTACTGGAAAGGTCATGGTAAGCATCAGCTATGCAGGAACACTCCCTATAAACGCACACACACACACACACACACACACACACACACACACACACACACACCACATTCACATACCGTACACATTCCCTATTCCTCGGACACACCCCAATCCCGTTTTCCCAAACCAAATATATCAGGCATGGTGGGGGAGATTCTCTTGGTGGAGAGTTGCACTACCCCCATCCTTCCACCCACCTAATCTGAAATCAGATAAATCAACCATGGAGGAGGGGGATGGACAGACTGACCTTCCATTCATCTCTGAATTCAAGGAAGACATGATGGTATCCTCTCTTACATTAGAATGCACATATAAAAAATTAACCATGTCTTTATTTAATCGGTTACCTAATTGAAGCACTGTTTTTAAGAGAATTAAGCTCAGTAAAGTGTGTTTGCCTCTCTGGAGAGGTTGTTTTTTTATATACAAGGCTGAGCTATATTTTCAATACAAGCTCTAGGCCCCAGCAGAGCGTTCAGCTTACTTTAATAAATCACTTCAGTGATGTTGGACTGGAGAGTTCTTTTAAAGCGGTGTCACATTCCCATATTGCCTGTGCTTGTACAGTAACACTCCATTTCACTGTAGTTTTCCTGACATTAAAAAGAGGTGCTGTTTCATAAAACTAGGATTTATATGTATATCTCATTTAACGTTCTGGATTCAGGATTCAGGATTTTGCATAGGTTTTGGGTAAGAACTGCTAGCTAATCGTGGGGCAGGTAAGATTTAGCCAATTTTGGTTTTGTGTTGTTTTTACGCTGTTTCTAAGAACAAATAGTGGTTCGCAGCAATAGGAAAAGAGGTTAATATGACATGATGTTTACTAGTGTATCATCCAGCCAGAAGTAATCTTAGAAAGATCTAAAACATAGTTATGTAGATTTCTATTAAAGAAGATTAATGAAGAAAACTGCAATTCTATCTATATCACACACGAAGCATTATAGCTGCTGCTATAGTCATAAGGACAGCCTTATGCTCATCCCTTGACTCTTATTTATAATACGCTCACACTGAAAACCCTATCAAAAACTTAATATTGTTTGTCCTTTCTCTTCTAAACCTCTGGTGAAGTGTATGAGGTCCCCTTTGAGTCAGATTCCTCAAAGTTTGTTCCTCATGTTATCTTTTGACACTGTTGCCTCAGACCTGCTCATTAGGGATCTCAATCTTCATCCAGATTTCTGTATAGCTGCTTTAGGACAATTCCTATTGTTAAAAGCACTGTGCAAATAAAATTGAATTGAATTGAGCAAAATGGACATCAGAAATAAGTTCCTGCACTTCCTTAAATGTCAGACAGTGAGGCGAGGCACTGTTTTATGTTTTGTTTTGTTTTGTTTTGTTTTGGTTTTTTTGCTGGAGATTTGATTTCAACTAGACAATCATTCAAACAAAAGACCATTTAAAAGCCATAAATGGAAACACAATTTTGATATTTAAGAACATTTTATTGTGAATGATAGTTGTGAGGAAAATCGTACATATTATATGATAAAGACTGTAACTCATCTGTTGTTGTGGCCAACTTGTGTGTGCTCTATGCTAGATAGGTCTGTGTATGTAATGTTAGCATTTTCAGAATGTTACTTGGACCTGTGTATTGTGCTTTCCCATTTTCCCAAGGCTGTTTTCATGATAATGTCATCACGGACAAAAAAAAATGCAAATCACAAGAGAATTCATTGGTTGTGAGACAAAATTCTTGGTAATATAACATGCTCACATGCCATAGATTTAGCTCCTTTGTGACCAAAGATGGCCGAAAAAACTAGTTCTGGTCGTCCCAGAACTTTTCAACAAAAATGAATGCTGCTACACTGTGCATCTAAAATGTCACAGACAGGCGAAATAGTGCCTGTTTAAGAGAGTGTCATATTCTTCCCATATCCGAGAGGGTTTCCTCTGGGTACTCCGTTTAGTGGTGATTATGATTATGATATACTCGCAGTCAGGCCAGCGAAGATGCATCTCCCAGCCATGCTGCCACAGCTTCGCCGGATGTGTTGTAATTAATCCACACCGTGGCTTTATGTTTCCAATCGCTGCACACTGCAGATGGTTCGACCCACTCGCACACACCACTCACCCTTTATCTGCCTGGCTACACCTCTCGTCATGGCACAGGCTTGTTCAGCTGGAGCTTATCTCCATCTCGCATTAAAAAGATTCCAAGAGAGGAGATGTTCAGTGATTCTGAGACAGTCCTCCCTGCTGTCAGGCTCCTAGTGATATTTAATGAGGACTGTCACTCTGTTCATATAAGATGAAGGAGTTAGGAGTTAGTGTACAAGATACTGTAGTGCACTTATTGTGAAGTGAGTATAGAGTGATGTGACATGAGGTGTGTCCTCATTATACCACTGTTTTTTTTAAATAGTCATTCTAAATAAAACAGCCACCATTTGGATTACTAAATTGTTCAGTGATTCCTTAGCTTGTCTGTGATATGTTTCACATTACAAATTATGCCTGTTTTTGGCCATGTCCAAATGCAGATCATGTGATGAGTTGTTTGTAATTGGTCAGACAGTATTTAAGCCATCCGTAAGAAGCTTTTGCCTGTTCTTTATGTAGCATGTGTGCAAGTGAATTTGCAGGAACTGGAGCAGTGGCTGGACCTATGGCAGTGTGTCAGCATTCGTCTTTCATGTGTGTGTGCTCAGCATAATAAATCCACATGGCTTCTTTGCCAAATGCCACGGAATGAGACACAAATTTTGCAGTGGTCCGCGATTAGCACTTTGCCACTCTCTGGCTCAAGGGAGACATCAGTGTCCTGCTTCTGCACTCTGTTTTGAGTGCTGACTCATTTTGTTTTTAATCGCACCCCCTTTGCACACTGAAGCTTTTCCTCCCTGCAAAAACACCTTTTTAATGTAGTGCAGCAGCCAATTTGAGTACCTGGAGAGTAAAAAAGAAAAAAAAAAGATGGAGAAAAGACTTCCATCTTACATGTATAAATGCCCATGGCTTTAAATTTGATTCGAGTTACTGATTATTTGTGTATTCAGTCACAACTTTAGTGTTCTGCAGTCCTAGATCTGGTGATTTGCGGTCAAAAGCTTGTAGTGGAACATTAACTCATGTTAAACTTCCTCCTTGAAACTTTTTTTTTTCCTGGTTCAAAACCACCAATTCACATTTTAATATATTACCCTAAACAAAGGGAACTAGTGTGTGATCTGTGTTTGGTGTTCAGTCTGAGGGAGGTCATGTGTGACAGGAAATGTTTATGTCTCTAGAGGACTGTGTAAAAAGAGAACATCACAAAAATGTGTGTCCCACACCAGCCTGCTCTGTTATAGCTATTCCCAGAATTCCACAGAACAGTAATCTCATCCTGAAGTCCAGTTTGTTCCCATGAAATATCTCCGGTTCACTCCACATGGTTGCTAATGCACAACACTGTCTGTTGTCCCATGTGCTCGTTGTTCTGTGTATTTATTGTCTTGCGTATTTACTGTTCTGTTCATTTGTTGTTCTACTCTCATTTAAAACCATTGTGTATTTTCACTTTATGTAGTTTTGTGTACTGTTATGTGTTGTACCATTGTTCTGGAGAAACGACATTTCGATTCCAGTGTATACACATTATACATAGGAATGACAACAAAAACCCACTTGACTTGACTGATGCCTGATCACAAAATGAATGTTGGTTGCTTTTAAATTATTATCTTTCCAGATTATCCTGTGATGGCATGTGTGAAGTCCGATTTTTACTCACAGCCCATGTTCAATATTTATGGCTCCTCATGTAGTAGCGTTTGGGGGAATGCAGAGCATTTCCCATAAAAATGCAATCTTGACATTATGTGTGACAGACCGATAAAACATTGAGAGCCAAGCTGAACTGTTGTCTGACATCTTTTTGAACTCCTGCTCATGCTAAGTCTCGGGGCAGTGTAACACACCAATGATCTGGTAAGGTCAGAATTTGGTGCCAACAGCATGAATCCATGGACCCAACCTGCCTTGTAACAACAGTCCAGGCTGGTGGAGGTGGTGCAATGGTGTGGGGAATGTTTTCTTGGCACACTTTGGCCTGTTAATAATCAATCAATCATTGCTTGAATGCCACAGGCTATTATTGCTGACCATGTGCATTCCTTCATGGTAACAATTTCCCATCTTCCAATTTCTTCCAGCATGAGAATACACCATGTCACAAAGCAAAATTTGTCTCAAACTGATTTCATGAACATGACAATGAGTTCAGTGTTCTTTAGTGGACTTTCCAGTCACCGGATCTGAATCCAATAGAGCACCTTGTGGTAGGGATGTGGTAGAACGGGAGAGTCACAGCGTGAAAGTGCACCTGAAAAATCTGCAGGAATTGTGTGATGCAATCATGTCAACATGGACCAGAAAATCAAAGGAACGTTTCCAAAATCTTTTGGAATTCATGCATTGCATAATTGAGGCTGTTTTAAGAGTAAATGGAGGCCCTACCTAGTATTAGTATAGTGTTCCTAATAAAGTGCTTGGTGATTGATGGACGGTCACAAGTGGGGGAAGAAGCCTTTATTTGTCAATTATATATTACAGCAGAAGGTTGTCACACACATCCAGATCGTTGGGAAGCTGGGGTCAGCGCGCCGGGTCAGCCATGATACGGCACTCCTGGAGCAGAACGTGTTAAGGGCCTTGCTCAAGGGCCCAAAAGTGACAGCATGTCAGTGCTGGTGCTAGAAACCCCGGCATTACTCACATGCTACCAGAGATCTCTAGATAATTCACATGTACATTATGATGAGAACTGTCACCATGGGGACATGGAGGGTACTTATTTATCATTGAGGGATTTAATTGGAGATGTCCACCACAGCACTCCTGCAACACAGCTGCTGATTGGTGCTTGGCTGCTAAGGAGTCTAGTCAATGGTCTCTCACGTCCTCTTGACTTCCAGACCACACAAACGGCCATCGCAGTAAAAAATCAGACACAGTTAATTAGCCACCCTGATGAGATTACGCACAGGGCTCAAGAGGACGTGCCCCTGCCCATGTATGCCAACTATGTATGAGTAACAGGACGAAGGTGTGATGTTGATTCACCGTCTTTGGCCTCGTAGAACAACTATCTTGACCTGGATAAGGATCTGAGAAGGCATGTGCTGATAAATAATTATATATTGTAATAAGCATCCACTAACGTCACTACTAGCATTTCTTTCACTGTTTCTGCCCAAGACAGGAGCTACACACATAATCATTTTAGAGCTGTTCAGAGATAAATTAAATTTACTCTGTTTTCTCAAAAGGGTTTGCCTGCAGAACACTTTAGAGAATGCCTTTGAATTTATTTGTAAGTAGGAAGAAGAAGGAGATTCTTAAGATACACATGCATTTTCAAAGATTTTAACAAGACAGCTAACGTTACACGAATTTGGATAGGATTTTTAGTCAGATTCTTAAATGTCTGTAATATTCACTGCTAAAGATAGCCAAGTAGCTAATATGAGCTAACCGGACAGGATTTTTAAGAGGATTAGTCAAATTCATAAATGTTTCTAATCTTCACTGCTACTGCTAGCCAACTGGCTAATCTCAGCTAACCTGACAGGATATCTTAGTGGATTTTTAAGTAACATTCTTGAGTTCTTTGAAGTATTTAAAATTTTCACTACTACCGTTAGCTAGGTATACAGAATATTTCAGAAATCCTCTTTGACATTTTAAAAAACCTCTTTTACACTGACACAAAAATGTTTGACATTATATTATAAGTTAAATGACTTCTAAAATGCAAGTCTGCGTTCAAATTTTGGGCTACGTCTTTGAGTCTTTTGTGGATGCCAAACTATACGCAGAGGAAGAATTCTGATTTTACGATGGCTTCTGAGATTTTTTTTTGTGTGCTGTGCAATGGACTTTAGTCTATTTTTATATATAAAAAAGTATCTTATAGTGTCAAACCACATAAGCAGGTCTATTTAAGATACTGATTGATTTATTTAAGTATTCTGAATTCATGACAACATCCTTTAAAGAAACAAACCTTGGTTATCAAGCCTTCCTTGGCTGATCAGCTATATCTGATCTCACAGGTAGTAACATCTTTTGTATCTTATGTGCCACTGAGCTGGATGTACTCCAGTTACAGTCAGTCATGCTCTGTGAGGCAACATTACAGAGGTACTAATGTTGTCTGTTAAGCCTTTTCTGTCTGTCAGATTTACTCAACTCCTCATCGATGCACAAAACAGTAAACCAAGCACACGTCATGTGCGGAGGCTAACAAGAGATCTATTACTTTTTCAGAGAAAAACATCTGCTGCAAAACTGAAAGGACTTGTGACAGAGCAGCTCAGAAAGAACTCTGGCTTTTACTTGTTTTGATTTTCTGGACTTCCTGATATCTTCCTGAGATACTACTGATATTTCACAGCTAGTGAATCTTGGTTTGAAACAGAAGTTTGACATCTATGGATAATTTTAAGCATAGTGCCAGTGTTCTTACAGTCGTGTGCAATGTTTTGCACACCCCAGAATAAAATATGCAAGATTTATTTAGTGTGTAAATAAAGGTTGTTCAAACGTTCATTCATTATCACAAATAACAAAAATGGTCAAATAATGTGAGCTCAATATTAATAGATAGTTGAACATCAAAATGAAGATATAATTTTCAAATTTCCAAACATTCCAAAATATAAAATCTCCCTGAATATCATGCAATTGTAATATAAATATTTACTAGTAAATTGTATGCCCACCCTTTACATCTGTAACTTCCTCCAGCTTCTTTCATATCACCTGCTCAGCTGTTGGTTCCTCTAATTTGTAATAGTTTCTGATATACTATATGACCAAAAGTTTGTGGACACCTATATGTATACTTTTGTTCCAGAAGGAGTCCTACCTTTGCTGTTATAATAACCTCCACTCTTCTGGGAAGGCCAAAGATTTTAGAGCATGGCTTCAGGGATTTATGTTCATTCAGTCACAAGAGCATTGGTGAGGTCAGGCACTGATGCTGGGTGAGGACGTCTGGGATGAAGTCGGCGTTCCAGTTCATCCCAAAGGTGTTCAGTAGGATTGAGGTTAGAGCTCTGAGCAGGACACGCGAGTTCTTCCACGCCAACCTTGGCTAACCATGTCTTCACGGAGCTCGCTTTGTGCACAGGGACATTGTCAAGCTGGAACATGCTTGAGCCCAATAGATCCAGTGAAGGGAATTGTAATGCTACAGCATACAACACATCCTATACATTTGTGTGTTTCCAGCTTTGTGGCACTTTAGGGAAGGCCCAGATATGAGTATGACGGTCCAGTATGTAATATCTTTTATATCTCTGTCATACACTACCTTCTTTAGATCAAGTCTAGAGACTAAGAGGGATATGGTGAAAACATTTTTCAAACAGTCCCCCCCCCCCCCCCCCCATTTTCTTTGCAATATTATTTGAATGGTTGCAGGATACATTCATGTTTCATTTCAAAATACTTGGAATTTTATTTATTTATTTATTCATTCATTTTTAGATAAATTGTAAAATGGAGCTGCATTCTAACATGGAGAGTACAAACCTTTGCACTCGACTTTAGATGAATCCTTAATATCTATACAGTACAGTATACTGGACAGTTTCAGAGTTATTGCATTTTTTTCCCTTGGTAGTGCTATTATTATAACACAGATTAACTTTTCCCCAGTCTCCATCAGCACAAAATCTTTTAATAACAAAGCTTCCCCAAAACTTCCTTATTGTCATACCCCCTCTCCAAATCCACTTAGTTATTTAAGACATGCCTGTGGTTTGGCCCTGAAATCATTCCAGTGGGTGATTTGTCAGAGATTGAGCATTCTCACTAAATTACAAAGTCCCCCTGTGGCGCTGTTCCTCTGTGGAGGGGCTTGAATCGAATACCACGCAAGATTATCACACTTCTTTTTCTGTGCCGAGTCGAGTCATCCAGAATACACCATGATGAAATGCAGACACAGAAGCATATGAAGCGTATCTATGAAGCTTTTCGGTCGTTAAAGATGTTGAAACTGTAGTAGTAGTTCTGTCACCAGCGGACGTACTAGCTGGCGTTATGTCGTCTGCCTAGAGTGTGCGAATATTATTTTGCATAGTGTTTTCATTTCACCTTTTCTCATTTCTCATGTCAAGAATTCAAGGATGTTTATGTGAGTTAATGAGGCTCATGACATCACAGGTGTGAAACCCATAGAGAAACTGAAACACAGATGGTTTTTCCCAAAAAAGAAATACAACAATGAAAGAAAAAAGAAATACAAGAATGAGAAAAAGAAAGAAATACAAGAAATAAACAGACACACACACACACACACACACACACACACACACACACACACACACACACACACACACACACACACACACAGAGCTCAGAAGTCAAGACTAGCAGTGTGTGGAGTTGGTGTTACAGAGAGGTGCAATTCCGGTGTATGATCTGCACAGTTAGAGCACAGGAGAGTAAGCAAAGCAGGGCCACAGCTTCAACATTCCAGTCTGGAAGCCTGTCCAAATACATTCCTCCTTAAATGGCTTTTCCAGCCTCATATTTTCAATGGCATGAAACTCAGTAATAGTATTTCTAAGGAAAAGAAATCTTTCCTATGTTAAGTTTCGGGTTGGTTCTTTCCTCCACCATACAGCACACTCGTTAGTGCAAATGATTGCACAAAGCTTGATTAGTGTGTCACAGTTCATTAATGTGAATGGCAGTTCGGTAAGAATACCGGCGGACATTCTTTCTCTGATATTTCTCTCTCAGAAACACATTAGCAAACAGTGTTAGTGCTCATTTATGCCCTGATGATACACAGTTAGTCTTTATGTAGCAATTTGGCTGAATTTAGCAGCACAGATAAACAAAATGGAAATTTACAAAGAAATAAAACACTTGATGATGATGACGCTAGATGAATAGCGACTTCCTAATAAAACAGAAATACTGAAGGTTTGATAGTAAGTCTGCTAGCAGTATGATTGTCAGTGTTAGTGTCAGTGTTAGAGCTTGTGTGCTTTTATTTTTGCGAGACCAAAAGTTTAATGTCTTGGTATAATTCTTGATGTTGGTCTACCATTTGATTGCTTTTGTGAAACTGCTTCATTTGCTAAACAGCCCAAATCCTATTCCAACCCACCATGATGCTGAGAAGCTACCACATGCTTTCATACCTTCTGGTTGCTCTGCTGCCTCTTTAAATAAAGCTTCAAAATAGTTAGTGTACATTACCCCCAAACCTGTATAAACTTCATCAGCTATATATTAATTTCCACAAAGACTACAAGATCCTACCTAATTAATTTATTACTACAGTGTATCTGGCAGATCTCCTGAAGCAGTGTATATACAGTATATTCACCTGAGGATCGTTCAAAGCATGGCTGGTTGAAGATATTTTTCACACTTAACTCTAACTCTGGAAGAGAATATTCGAAATGTAAGCTATTTTACCAGATGTACTTGTTTACCCTGGCTTATTGGTAGTTATTGTTTTAATAGTCTATGTTACTCTTGAGTGGTTAAGACATTAGACTTCTGATCAGGAGGTTGTGAGTTCAAATCCCAGCATTGCCAAGCTGCCACTGTTGGGCCCTTGAGCAAGGCTCTTAACCCTCAACTGCCCAGTTGTATAAATGAGATAATTATAAAGTCTCTCTGGGTAAGATCATCTGCCAAATGCTGTAATATCTTCTTGGATGTTTACACTTTATCCTAAAAGCTCCTAATCTTTCCACTAAGTAAAAAAGTTCTATACAAATAACTATTATTTACATTGCTACACATACACCACCAGATATCGCGCCTGCTGGAATATTCCACCATTTTCCTTGCAAGCTATTATCATATATTTGAGATGGATTTTGCTGAGTGTGTGTCTCAGTAGGCTTATTACAAATATTATATAACGGTCTAATCATGATTATTTGAGCTGAGGTTCAATCTTGACGTGTTCATTCATTGATTATATTGTCAAATTGCTGCACTATAGGAGTTCATTATTCTTTGAAGGCTGGTTGAAGGCTTTGTGCTACTAATTATTTTCTGTTGTGTATTCATTCACGGATGTACACTCGCACACTCATTCACACCTGGGGCAATGTAGAGTAGCCAATCTATAGTACCTATTGTACCAGCATGTTTTTGGACTGTGGGGGTAACAGTAGAAACACTGATTTTATTATGATAAGCAGCCAATATCTTTATAGAATATAGGCAGTTTTTGTCCATAATATATAGTTCCCATACATCTCTGCTACATTTTTGCTCCATATCACACCTCACACGTCTGTTCTCCAAAGGAAATATTATACTGTGCACAGAGACCTCAGTCTGTCATGAAATATATGATGGTGCATGATGTCATGGTGTGTATCATATCAGACCATCAGTCAGTGTGCCTTTCGCAGGGCCGATATATGATGTGCTTTCTGTTTCTGACTGATCTCAGCCTCTAATCTCTCTCTCTCTCTTTCTTATCTGTTCCACTGCAGGCACGGACGGCCAGTTCCAAGTGTCCAGGTAGGATGGCACTTATTTTCTGTAGGAACTTCAGGAAACTGCACATAATTCAAACTGTTGTAGATGTATTGCCATATTTTAATGCCATTTCCTCACTGTATCAGAGACATTTTAGGGCAAATATGTTTTGAAAATGGCTCACTGTTTATCTGGAATCACACACTGGCTTAATTTGCATAAAAATGAGAGTTGGTAGGGTGTCATAACGCTTGGTTCTAGGAACTTATAACTGGGCACAACAGGACACATCTAATCCTCTAATCTCACCGCACTGTTTTTTGCATATGTCCTTCAGTTGGTTTTACAATAGGCTTTCTGTCCACAGCACACACACTTTTAAGAGCAGAGCAGCAAAATATATCCAAATAAGGTTGCCGACTGTGAGGTGCCAGTACTTTGTCAGTCCAAAGCCCTCTATTCTGAGACCAAGACTGACTGAGTGAGTGAGAAAGCGTGAATGAGTGAAAAGGAAAGGCTCTCCCCTCTGAGAGACTCCTCAGACACAAAAGAGTCGGCTCTCTGCCACTCTCCGGGATGCCAGCCATCTGATTGTTATCTGCGCATTCGGTTTGTGGAGGTGGGGTGCTTCCCTCCCTGCCTAAAAATAACTCCACACAAGGGCTTTGCTGAATCCAGCCTAAGCCTCGGGATCACTGTCACATCAGTGTCTTCACTGGCTCTTGCTTACTTACTTCATCACGGTCTTACTTACTGAAACACTCAGCAGTAGTTTATTTACGCAGATTGTCAGACTGCAGTGTGTGCGTGAGGAGTATGTGTGGGACTGCATACTCTAGTTTGAGTTTGTGCGCCCCCTTCTGGACAAAACAATACACAATATTGTATTATGATGTTCAAGTAGGCTGACAAAGGGACTCTCAGATCTATAGTGTCACATGTATTTATGTATGTATGTATGTATGTATGTATGTATTTATTTATTTATTCATGTATTTATGTATTTATTAAAATTTTACATATTTTTTACTATTTGGACTGAACATGACAATTTGTTTCATACTGTCAATTAGTCATTTGAGTGCAAGTTTGTATACCTTTTTAAAATTGTATTTATTTTTTCATTTATTTCAACCAACAAAAGATTTGTTTGCTGAGTTCATTAAGTATAAAAAACAAAACAAAATTTTTATTTATTTATTTATTACAAATGTATAAATCTTTGAATCAATATGAAACAGCTTCTGACACATACTCAATATTGAAAAATTCTACTCTAAATGGATGAATCTACCACAGTAATTCAGTTAAACGTATAAATGTGAACCTCCAAATGTAATTAATTTTAAGTCAATAAAGGCTAAAATCTAATTTTAACCAATTAACCTTGGCTAAGCTGTCCAAAATCTGAGTTGATTAACTTTAATTAATTGTGGAAGCCAAAATAAATATGATTAATTATGCAGCCCTGGTTTCAAAGATGTTTAATTAAACATAATCAAAATTTAGCACAGGAAAGGAAACATGGTGCACAAGTAGGGTTTTTACATGTTTATCTGTTTGTTTGGATGTTAGGCATTGCTCTGTTGGTTTTAAACGCCTATCTTTAGAAAAGTGCAAATGGCCTAGCGTTTCACACAGGAAAAGGTGTTTATTAGTGTTATTGCTTGCGGCTTAGTCAGTTGATGTTTCCATGTACATGACACATCGCTTGTATCTCGCTCTCTTTCTCTCTCTCTCTGTCCATAGTTCTGCGGTGTGTGGCCGATGAAGACGGCTGCTCGGTGTGATGTGTAATGGCTCCTGCGTTGAGTGCTCTGTGGGGTTCAGGGGTTGCAGGATCGGAGATCAGTGGTGAGCTTGCTATAGTGAGCACACTCACGGCATTCTGGGCCTTCCTGCTGCTCACTCTGCTGCTGGTACTGTGTGCCGGCTGTCAAGGGTGAGTACCTCATATCATCATCCTCTTCATCATCACACTCGCTTGGCTTTTCCTGGGATTAAGCTGTGAAATACTGCAAGTGTGTTGTACGATTCATTGACGGCTGGTCGTGATACCAGATGATGGAGTATATAATTCACCTTGTTCGCGTTCATTACACCAGCACATGCACCTTTTCAGTCACTGATGATGATGTGTCATGAATGTTTCAGTGAAGTGGGTTGAAAAATAGCATCTGAAATGGAGATCAAATCTAGGGGATATTTCAATGTAAGGAATGTAATCCACTGACTGTCTCTGATATGCTTCAGCCTTGCTTCTTCATATCATGCTGTGGATTTGTTTTATGACCATTTGTTTGTTGTTCCACAAAAAAATCCAAAATAATCATAATAATTTGTTAGCAACAAACAATCTCATGTGGATGTCAAAACTTAAACTTTACATCAGTCTCTTTTTTATTTTTAATACATCAGGCTTAGCCTATTTATACTGTACCATCTTCCCCAGTAGCATTCATATGTACATTCATACAGTATTTCGCGTTTTTGGGGGGGGCAACTTGAATTGGTGAAATTGCAATGGCACGAAATTGTTTTGCACAGTGATGTTTGTTGAAAAATGAGACCTTTTAGCTGTACTCATGTTCGATGCACGTAAATCAAAGAGGGATTTAGTTGAATGTTGATTGTGAGGACGTCACATGACGCGTATTGGCCCAAATCTGCGGATAATCTTCTGTAATTTGGAAAAATTGCTAGCTCCACTGAATATTGTGGATTTTGCTTGTTTGTTAGTTCATTTCTGCGGTCGCAAAATTGCAAAATCCTGGAGAGACTGATTAAAGTCGCTTTAACATAATTATCAATTTTATTAATGGAACCGGTTTTCTTGCACACTATTGCTGCAGTTAATTTAGAAAACTGGTACACGTTTCTGAGTAAAATGCCTATCTTGAGAGTTATGGATCCACTTAATTAATTATCCCCCACATGTACAAGTACTTCATAAGTTCAAACACGCAAAGTTCAAAAACATTTTCAGTAATGCATTTTTTTCTTTTTTTTTCTTTTTTCCCCAGGCATAAAAAAGCAACCCAGCTCCCTGGAGACCATGAGAATCTGATGAATGGGGTATGTTTGTGGGATGCTTTTCATGTGAAGGATTTTCTGCATTTCACATTATTCTCTATGCATGACTGAGACTCAAAGCTGAGCCCCACAGCGTCTTTTAATCACTTTTCAGGCTTTTTTTTTTTTTTTTTTTAAACAGCTCTCACAGAGAGCTGTTTTAGCTGAGTCAGAGTTGCTTTGGAGAGAGCTGATGTGTAGTGTTAGAATATGGTGTACGGTTTATTTAGTAGTTTTGTAGTTTGAGGACGGGGTAGAACATAGCACACTGAAGGGGCTTTGTGGAGCTCACACTCAGTGGGAGGAAAACATGAAGCAGACAGACTCGCCGCTTTGTTTCGCTTCGGGACATGCGGAGCCTTTCTGTGCATGTGCCCTCTGCATGGAGGCTGGGAAATTATCATGTGAGACAAAAGGTCAGGAGTTCAGTGTTGTTTAGAAGCAGGGAGCATCTATGAAAATCTCATTTGACTCATCATGTGATGAATGCACTTGCATATTGAAACTGAAGGGTATACAGAGTTGTGCACGTGCACAGCATAGATACACACACACACACACACACGCGCAGACACACACTGTGGGAAAGTATTAAGCTTCCATTGTTGCTAGTAGCCATGTCTCAATATAATTATGTCTAACATAAGCTAAATGGCAAACTTGTACAATGATTTAAATGACACAGTAATATAATTTAGCTAATGTCAGCCAACTTGCTAGCCATTTTGTCTAATTACACACAAAAAAATAAAAAAATGAGTTGAACTAAGCTTGTTCTGTATGTTGTAAGAAGCCAGAGATGCTTGAATGGCTGTGTCAGTGTAATGTGAATCGAGCATGGAGGGATGCAGCAAGTCCTTTGGCAAGAATCTGACATAATCTGTGTAATCATACCCTGTCACATGTGCACACAAAACACCAGGGAACCAGAACTCCTTTAAACTTTGCTGAACATCTTGAAACCAGCCTTTACACAATAATATTCGGCTTGTGAGGGGAAAACACCAAAGATATCTTCACTTAAATGGCTGTACCTGTCATAGGCTGACAGGTTAAATAGGGGTATTTGTCTTTAGATGACAAGCAGACTGGCTCCTGAGGACGTGAGACCTCATCAAACTGATTATGGTGGAGATCACAAAGCCACCACACGGTGGTGCAACCGTCTGCAGTCTGATGCGCTAAAAACACAAGGACGTCCATCCACTTGTTTGTGGGGTTTGTTCTGTAGAGGGGTGGCTGGTATAAACAGGCCAGCAGGGTTATGCCCCTCACCTTTCAAAGATAAAAACACATCAGTATAAGATTTAATATTTGATATCCAAATTAAATAATTTGCTTTTAACAAATGTCTTAAAGAGGGTTATTTTTTGGACTGTTGTGGAATCAAGCACAACAGCACCACCAACTGCTGTAAAAAAAATAAAAAAATAAAAATAATACACAGAATGGTATGACGACATGAGACTCAAGTGTAGATTCATTTAGCCTATCAGTGACAGTGATTGATAAGGGCCCTGTGAAAGAGTCCTGGCTGTAATAAATGTGAACGAGGTGGAGTTTTTACTCTAACATCACTGCTGAAACCCTCATAGAATTTGTAATGGTTTTAATGGTTATAATTGGAATTGTATTGGTTTTAATGGAAATTGTAGTGGCCCTGTGGGTCTCTACTGGTAATTAGCTGTCTTCTGTTGGTGGCATGTTACGTATAGTGGATACCTTTAAGAACCAATAATGGTAATGGTTTCAGTGGATAGCTGATGATTTGTAGTGGAAACCAATATCTCTGTAATGGTCTCACCCTATCCCTAGTGTTTGTGTTTACCACACAACACTACCAGGTGGCTGCATTTATGATTTACAGTTTTACCTTAAGTATGTGTGCATAAGAGTTTTTGCCCCACATCATATTTATTATGACATTGATGTGACCTCGTTGTATAATACTCAACCCTAGATCTTAGATTTTAGCCCACTATCAGTCGTCACTGAATATAATAATTCCTGACAATACAGATGTGTCTTGATCTGTCCTTGCTAACGAACTGTGTCTGTTCTGTCTCTGTGCAGGTGTCAGAGAAGGAAACATGTAGCCAAACAGCAGATACAGGCAGTCATGCCACTGACCTGGTGGCCAGTAGTTCCTTCAATGGGCCTCTTACAAGTGGTACAGGTAAAAAGCCTCATATGTTCAAGTTTACTGTCATATACATTATATATTAAACTATCTTTAGGCAAGTGATGATAATTGGTTATAATAACCTGTGTAACGCAATCATTTAATACAGTTACTAATGTTATTGTGGTTCTAAAGTTTTGACAAACATAGTAGGCAAAACTGTTGTTCTCTATGTGCATGTCTTGTATACCACACTATCTTACTACCAGTTAAGCATCATATTTGAGTTTTTAGGTTTCCTTTAGATTTTTTTTTAAAATCATTCAAACTTATTATCTTATTAATTTGAATGTACAGACTATTCAAGGTGCAAAACTGGTCACTGTAGCCTGCCTGTTTGTCACCCTTATTTGACAGCCAAATGTTAGGGGATCATAAAATATAAGAGCCAGTTATGTTCCAGTATGCAAATGCAGGCCGTGCAACAGTATCTTAACAGGGAAGGGGATGTGGAAGATAAAAGTGTAACTATGATTTTGATCCTTTATCTGTTGACATCTATTTAATCAGGAAACAAACTATGGCCTTCAAAACAATATTTATATTATGTTATTAGTTAAATTAGCTAGTTGCCTAGCTAGCTATATTAGTCGGCTTAAAAGAGCTAACCATATAACAGCATAGTTGTAGAGCAAACTCGTCAATAAACTGTGATGCACAGCGTGATGGATTTGATGATACGTGACGCCGCTATAGTGTTTACCATCTGCCAGCATTTATGACCTTTGTATTATAAGGTCCTCTCTCCCATTCATTCTTAATCCAAATACAACCTCATACTAAACTCAGGATTTATTTCTTTTTCCATTACAAATGCTGCTAAATTTAAAAAAAAAAAAAAAAACTTCCCTAATGTGTTAATTGGGATTATTAAAGGTTAGGCAATTATTGTGACTTAATATTGGCACTTGTCTTGTCTAAGGCTGATACTGATTCAGCAGCACACTTCATTGTCTCTGCTTGTCTCTGTGTCAGTCCTTACAGACACCGTGGACACGAGCCCACACCCTTCAGAAGAAATGGTGTCCATCCAGTCAGAGCATCGCTCTTCTAAATGCCACCAGGACCGCGAGTTACCCAGCATTCCCTGCGCCAACAGTCTGCGGGATGCGGCTGAAGCCTCTGAAGAGTGCAGAGCTGGGGACAGCACGTACGAGGTGCTGAAGGACGGAGCCTCACATGATGCTGTAGAAGACTCTCCCTATGAGACGGTAAAAGAGTTAAAGGAGGCATGCCTCACTAACGGCACACTGACCCCTGACGAGCCTCCGACTGCCAAGCCCAACGGGCACCTGAACGCCAGCCCTGGCACGCCCGACCTGTGCCCGCTGGCCGACGGCGCCGAGTACGCCTCCATCGACCTTAAGAAGAAAAGCCGCTACAGTGTAGATGCCGAGGCCCAGCGCTCAGCTGTAGAGCAACCCGTAGAGGAGGAGAATCCACCACCTATACCTGATAAAGTGCTGGATGAGAATGATAACCAAAACATCACTACGCTGCAGAATGGAGAGGTGAGGAGTACATAAGAGAGCTCTGAATTCTGAATTTTTTAATGCCAGCTTACTTCCTAAAGAGAATCCCTCAAAAACAAACAAATAAAGCAGTTGCTAATAGTTAATTTACTGTATATATAGTATAATATAATAAATATAGTGAATTTTAAAGTGCGGTGGCTTAAAGTGTCTGAAAAGAGCACTTCAAGTAATTTTGTAGTTGAACACATTTAAAAAAATAAAAAATAAAAAAATCAAGTACTTGATAGTTTTAAATGAAACAGTCTGTGCCAAATTAGTTAACAAGCAAAATTTTCCTTTTCGGCTAATTAGTACAAATGAAGCAGCTGATTAAATTAATTAATATCCTTGAATATGAAAAAAATATTTCTGAAAATGAATGAGCTTGTAAATTTACACAGCCTCAGAATAAACCTTACATAAGGGCTACATTAAGAACTCTGTGCCTAAATCATAAAGAAGCTCAAATTGCTGCTTTCTTAAACAAATAATTTTCTGAAACAAACAAAAAAAAGAGTCAATATTATAATTACTATAACATATTATTGATTTCCCAAATGGCTTCCTAATTACGGTGTGCTCACTGCAGAGAATATAACATAACGGCGTTGTTGATCCTGCACAGTTCTGCACTACATGGCCAGTAGCATGCCATTTATAATTCCTGTGACAGACACATACATTAAATATCGTCTTACTAGACGACAGTCATATTTCTTATATTTTAATGTCTTCTGACAAAAATTGCACTCACCATTCTCTCCATTTCTGTTAAGATTAAAGTATTGGCACCCTGGGCTTGGTTTTTATTTAATCATTTATTTAGCACTGGCTCAGTTTCGCTGTGCATGGCTGATTTCTGTAATTTCTACACGCACTTGCCAGAGGTTTGTTTACACTTTTCCTGTCTGACCACTGAACAAATGAGTTTTCACTACGGTTTCAGCCCCATCCCCTTTCCACACATTTCTCATGTGTTTTATTGTGTTCTGACTTGTTTAATTATGTTTAGGGTAACTGAGCCAAACGGAATTTCACTCTAATTGTACTCGGTAAGCGGTGAAAAATCGTCCTGGGATAGCAAGCCATCAGGCTGGTTTTTGTCATGCTAAAGAAAACAATTTGAGAATTTTCATTAGTACTTTAGTAATTCTAAAGGTCATAAAGTTAATGTCTCCTAAAGCTAGCTGACCCTTTTTTCTCTGCAGAGGAAAGAGCTAAAATTAGACACAGGAGGGGAACAATAGCTAGCGACTCCTGCTTAATTATGATCTTTTAGGTGGGTTGCTCTGGGTAGCTGTGCAGCCACAGCATACAAATGAAGCCATCTGTGGAGGAGAACGGACAGCTCATGCTGAGCCGCTGTTTGCTTGGAGCTCCATACCTCCATGTGCACATGCACACACACACCTCTACTCACATCTGCCCTTTGTCCTCTCTCTCTCTGTCTGTCTGTATCTCTGCTTCTTTTGACTTGGCCCGTACAGCCAATTAGTTCATCAGTAATAAAGATGAGGTGTGTACAGCAGTCAGGTTTGCCCTCTCCCACTGCACATCCAGCCCACCTGCGGCTCTTGAATTGAAAGGCAGCAATTTATTGTCACGCCATCTCACGCTCTTGTTTTCCGTCCCCCAGTACCCATATGGCCTTGGTTTAGGGTCGACTCCTCTAACTCTGTATGTACCTCAGCTCTGAGTGGGCCACTGGTGATTTGTCTCATCCGTCAAACTGCATGTATGTGTCTTGGGGATCTATTAATCTCTTGAGGATGTAATAATCACCAGATGTTGTCCAACTCATTTGGAGCCTTCTGCAGTAACTGGAGTTAGAGTACAGTCCAGCCTCAGAGCTTTATATAGATTTACAGATTGTGTGGGAACATTTTTTTTATTTAGTATCTATCTCAATAACTCAAATGTCTCCTGTACAGATGACATCCTAAATGAAAATATAAACACTAATTACTCTGCAGATTTAACCATGCGTCATTAAAGTGGGCAATGCCCCTAATCAAACAGCACATGGGCGATATTTCAGCCTTATCATTTACACTTTGTGAATGTTCTAACAGCAAAAATGCAAAGCATGCAAGTGAAAATCTTATGTGATAACATACAGTCATAATGCAATGATCTGATAGTCAGAACAATATTTACATCCTACAATTATCAGTCTATACAGGATTTTGCAGAGTTTTTGTTGATGCCTGATTTTGCTGCGTTTTTCTCCACAAAATTTGCGACGCAACATGCAGAGTTTTTTTTGTGCTTTTTTTGTGTGGAAAACTACTTGATTTTGGCGAAATTGCAATCACAGGAAATGGTTTTGTTTTGTCTTTCGCTGTGATGTTTGTTGGTAATTGAGACCTTTTAGCTGTACTCAACGCACATGAATCGAAGAGGGCTTTGGATAAATGCACGTTGTGATGCTGTCACATGATGCATCTTGGCCCAAATCTACGGTCATTTTGAAAAACTGCAAGCTCCTCCGAGATTCCTTGATTTTGCGTTAATTTCTGTGATCCCATAATCACAAACTCCTTTAGGGACTGAATTATTATACCGGTACAAGAAAGCAAAAAATCACATGCTTTCACATACACAACAAAAGCATTGCAGAGCAGTTGTGGTGTGTGATGCTTCACTTCTGGGGTAAAACTGGGTTGTAAAATAGGTCCTACGATGCCTTCTGACAATTATATGCCTTTGGAGCGGCATCTAAAAAAAATCTAAAAAATGTATTCATTTATGTAATCAACTCACTACAACTTTACTGTGGATTTACATATATAATTAAATACGGCACAAACAATCAATCTTTTTTAATGCATCCTTCAGTAAAAACATGAAACAAACAAATGTGAATGTTATTTAAACATTTTTAATATACAGGAACAAAATTCATATCGTCGACAAAAGTCCCCCGAACATCCCCCGAAAGTCCCCTTGATGTCCTATGGATGTTGAAGGGGACGTTAACAGGAAGTCCAGCAGCCATACGGGAAGTTTAGCGGACTTTCGCTGAAATGAACACATTCAGTATTGTTATGATTATTATGATTGTTATGATTATTACTGACGTCCTCAGAACGTCTGCCAGCGCGAACGTTATAAACCGGACCAAATGCGGACCTAAATGGACGTCCCCTGTGTGCTGGGACAATTAAGGTGTGGCCATGCTTTCAACCAATCACATTTGCATTTCGCATTTGGGGGAAAAAAAGCCACTTCAGGCCTTCTGTATGTTCACATGAGCATTATGTAGATTAACATTAACTCTCAACACAATGAAAACAAAATGCAATTTAATCTGGCCTCAATTTACACAGTCACATTTTTGGGTACAGCCAATCGCCGCATCGGCGTTTAAAGCATTACATTCCAAAAGGTTGTCAAAGAAATGTCTAGCTGAATTAGCATGTGTAATAAAACAGAAGAAATGAACTCTATCAACGTGCAGAGGGAGGATGGCAGATTTAGAGTCGATGGAGAACACAGGAATGTAAAAGGGGTTGGTTGCTTATCACAGGTTTTAACTAGTCTGATTTATGAGAAACTGCTATCTAATTATTTGAAGGTTGTTGCATGTTAAGGCTGTGTAATTTATGATTGATTCAATTTTAAATTACTTTCCTAGCTACATGGAACATATTCAATACCTAGACCCCTAAACAATGTACTCCTAGTTTTACCCCAGAGAGGTGAGTGTGTGACTAAATGGAAGTCTGCACACACCAGGGGTTAGGAAACAGCTGGCTTGATGGTGTGTGTGTGTGAGAGAGCTCTGCACTGCAGTGAGCACAGTATGCTCCAGGTGTCCACTGTCAGTGTAACCGCTCGACTTCTTGATAGATTAGTCAGGTAGCAGTGGGACACATGAATATACTGCCACACATCACATGTGCTGTGTACACATATACTACCCCCACCCCCCAGCCATACACATGCAACAGTAACAGTTTTAGGTTAAGTTAATTACGGATCCATCATGGCAGTATGTTGTATTGTTTAGTGTACAGCTGTGTGCTCTGCCAGCAGGAGAACATCTTAATGAGGTACGGCTCAACAGGTAATCAGCATGTAAAGGGATGTCCTTGTTTTGTTTTTGATACCCTCATAAAGACTTTCTTTGCGGGTGTTGTGTCATGCTGGGCAGGTGCACCCATCTGTCGGATATTTACTATAATAGGACTGTTGAACCAGTGTAACCACTGAGAAAACGGTCACAAAGCTGTGGAGTGCTAAAAAAACTTTCCGAAAATATCCGTTCACTAGTTGCTTCCCCTTTACTGCACACTAGCTAGCAGTCTGACCTAGCTGCCTTTTTTATGTATACAAGCGAACCGATGGGATGGTTCAGCTAGGGATGCACTGATCAACAAGGAAGAGGAATGTTACCCAGATAGCAGAGGAATTTCTGTTGTCTATAGCCTTATTCAGAATGGAATAATTTTACAATGACGTGGAGTAATGGAATTATTAGTGGAGTACCTCTGGATTTTTAGTCCCGTCCACATCCATCATGTCAATCATTTTTACAGACTGTGCGTGTCTGTGTTGAAGACAAGAGCTTGAAGCACTTTTCAGCCTGCTGCTGTGATGGATTCATTGTGTCGACACGGCAGTGAGCTGCTAAAGGGAACAACTTGCATATATGTGCTGTATATGTGCATGCATTCATAAGGCAGATGATTATGTTCGTTTATTGACATGACTGAATGTAGCATCTGATGCCACAAGGCTCTTAACCTCTTCAACACTCTGTTGTTGTAAATGTCCCATCTGTCATCTGTCTGTCAAATAATGTTGAGTCCCTTCTTTGACACAGCCAAGCATATGCTATTAGAAATATTGGTTGGATTAATCCAATATGAATGCAACAAAATTTCTGAGCTGGTGCACTTTCACTAATATGTGTCATATCAAAAACGTCCACAGCGGTAAAGTGGTTAAATCACTTCTTCACACTAATTTCATTTTGTATTAACCCGCATTAACCCTCCTATTATGCTATGGGTCAATTTGACCTATTTCCACATTTGAGATTTTTTGACTTTCCTCATTTAGGCTCATGAACTTGTATGAAAATATCTCTTCTTATGGCTTGTCTCAGACAAGCCGTGATAAAGGTTTACTGTTTTAAGCTGTTCTTTGCTGTTTTTGTGTGTGTTTAAACTGTGGAAGTCATTTTGTAACTTTTTCCCCCCAACATAATAGGAGGGTTAAGCCTGTGAAGATAACGATAAACTCAGCATGTTGAAAACTTACCTGCAAATTTCCTGCAAGAAAAATCACTACTTTTTATAGACTGTTCTTCCTCCAAGATGACCGAGGTGTTTAGTATTGACTGACTACAGGACTTCTTAATAAATAACTCGTGTATTGATCTGCTTTGTAAATATACCATATCTGTTGCCAAAAACAAAAAAAATCCGTCCATTACATATCACGAACTAGCAAATGAAATACAACACTTTAATCAGGTTAGAATGGAAAGCTGTGGCATTGATGATAAGAGATCACCCAGCTCTTTTCACCCGAGCGTGAGTGTGTTTTAAGAAGTGCTGTCCCAGCTGGGGGCGGTGCTAATTTCTGGACCAGAAATATAAACAGAAGCTCTACATGCTTCTGAGATCTACTGCTGATAATATTGTGAATCATGGTATTTCTAAGATAGAGGTTATCTATCAACTGTAGTCCAAACAAGGCCGAGCACAGTATTTGAGTGGACCAAACTGAGTACGAGGGGAAAATACTGTAGCAGAACCAATAAACGTATGAAAAATACTGGTCGTAGTTCAGTGACTTTGGTTTTCTAAACATGAACCATCATAGATTCTGTAGTAGATTTTCTGTTGCTGTTTATCCAATCACACGAACTCATTGGACCAGAGACTAGCTACAGGGCTGGAGACATTAAGTCACAGCTTTTTTCTTTTCTTTTCTTTTTTTTATTCTTCCTGTGTCAAATTCAAAACAAATATCTTGTCCATTCTGAGTCAGTGGTGCAAGACAAAAATGATAAAAGCCCGCTACAAAACAACAGTTCGTCTTATTTATAGCTGTATAAACTAAGCTATAAAGCTCATTAACTTGCACTGCATGGACAAAAGTTTGCGGACACCTGACCATCACACTCATATATGCTTTTTGAATATCCTATTCCAGATTTAGTCCCCATTTACTGTTTTAATAACCTCCAATCTTCTAGGAAGGCTTTCCACTAGATTATGGATCATGGCTGTGGGGGTTTGTCCATTCAACCCAATCACTGTATATACTGTGTAAAGTCAGTGATTTGACTACAAGAGCATTAGTGAGATCAGGCACTGATGTCGGCCGAGGAGGCCTGGGGTGCAGTTGGCATTCCAGTTTATCCCAAAGGTGTTCAGTGGGGTTGAGGTCAAGGCTCTGTGCAGACTACTTGAGATCTTCCACTCCAACCTTGGCAAACCATGTCTTCATGGAGCTTGCTTTGTGCACAGAGACACTGTCATGTGGGAACAGGTTTGGGCCTCTTAGTTTCAGTGGAGGGAAATTTGAATGCTATAGCATACAAAACAATTTCTTCCAACTTTGTGACAACTATTTAGGGAAACCCTACATATGGGTGTGATGGTCAAGTGTCCACAAACCTTTGGCCATATAGTGTAGCTCATACAATAAAAAAATATATATATAATGAATTAAATAGCTGGGAATAAATTTTAAAAGCATCATTTATATTTCAAATAAAATTGTATCTCAAATCTGGACTGTAATCTGTAATAAAATAACTGCTACATACAAACACAACTGTTGGAACAACTTTCTCAGCAATAATGGTTAATTATCCACATTATTCTGTTTCAGTTCTCATGCTGACCAAATATGCAGAATGTACAATGAATTAGAACAAGATGTTGGTGATATTACATTAAATAAATTCAGATTTTTAAACTGACTGTAGAACCAGACTGCTTATTTTCTTTTTCTGCCCCCCTGCAGTTATCGGCCCTGTACTCCACTGTAGATAAGCCAGCGAAGGAAGAGGAGAATGAACCCGACTACAGCAGTATCGGCGAGATTAGGGGCATAGTGGTGGAGTCGAGCTCCAGCGAGCTGTACGCTACGGTGAGAGACGTGTACCCCTCACCCCCTGCCGAGCAGCCTGCGGAGAACACAGACCAGGGGTACGAGACCATTAAGATTGCAAAGAGCGTACCGGACGAGGGCCAGCAGGATAACGGGCTTTTGGAGTCTGACTACGCAAATGTTGGAGAGCTGGAGCTAAATAGTGAGACGTCCCGTCTCTGACTGAGAGTCACACAATGCTTCAGCGAATCTGAGTAATGTAGCAGTGGATCAGACGGGCTTAGTTTAGCACTTATTTCCTCAGAATGACGGCACTCCAGTAAATGAAATGAATATGGGGTCACTTTTGCTGTTGGTGTAGGGGTTTAGAAAAAACTATTCAGATTTGTTGTGGCATTTAAATGTAATGATGTATTTCCACATCACAGTTCCAGCGTCCCTGGTTTGATCCTGAGCTGGGGTTAATGTCTGTGTGGAGTTACGTATACATGAAGGGTTTCCTCTGGGTTCTCTGGTTTCCTCCAACATCCCAAAAACGATGCCGGTTGGTGGATTGGCAAAGATAAATTGCTCCTAGCTGTGAATGAATGAGTGAGTGCGTGCCAGTCCATCTACCTGTGATCGACTGGCGTCCGATCCAGTTTATATTTCTGCCTAACAACTAGTGTTCCTGGGATAGGCTCTAGATCCATCCACCCTAATCCTGACCAGGATAAAGCAGTTACTAAAGATGAACGATTCTCTTGCTATAAAGAATTCTTATTATGTTACTTCTGGTTAGTTTCATGTGGATTCGGACATAGTGCAACAATCATTTAATGGAATGAAAGGCAGTGTATGTACAGAATGGTGGTATGATGTGAATATTTGGGTGCCATAATTTATTGTCACCGCAGTGCTCTCATTATGATGCTTGACACTTAGAACAGACAACCAGCAACACCGCTATAGCAAAATGCATATATTTAATTACCTCACAGCTTTTGAATCAGAGATCAACATGCAAGAAATATGCACAACATGTATAGGAAAGAAAAAGAAAAAAAAGACTACTTTCGACATATTTGCAGTCAAAACCAAGAGCTTATAGTAAGATGAGTTGATTATACAGAAATGCCAGCATGTAAGATTTAGCTGTGGCATTTATAATTTTTGACCCCTTGCTACAGAAAAACGATGCTTTTTAAAATTTTTTTTTTTTACATAAAGCAGTGATCAGACTACATGACAATAAAATTAGCTCAGTGGAAAAGGCAGTTCGCTGAATGGGAAAGGACGCTGTTCCTGAGACACGTTTGATTTTTTTTTAACGCAGACTTTATCTTGATGAATGAGGACAGGGCTTTTCTCTCTTTTGTTGGTAAAAGAGTAGTACCGTTCAGCACAGTTATAAATAATACTTACATATGTTAGGGTTTTTGTGGTACAAATGTTTTTTTTGTTTTTTTTGCTTAATCTAGTTAGCATCTTGTTAGCATGTTGGCATTTCTGGATCATGTAGATAAAAATCACCTCCTGTGGTACTTACAATCCTATTACATCAATTCATAATGCTAACAATCATAGGGGGGGAAAAGCATATCTATTGCTGATGTAGGAATTTTCTAAATTATTTGTGAAGTGAAGAATATTTTCGTGCGTGTCAAAATGAATTGTGTTCATCAATTAAGTATTGATCAGTCATATAAATTGCATTGCCATAGCTTATAGTAGGTACAGAGTCATAAATTTGTAAAGCACAAAAGGTACTCACCTTGGCACTACTACCAACATGTACAAACTTCAAATACGAAGTGCTTTTCAGGATGTATAAAACAGACACTGCATTAACTTTATTCATGACTTAACCTGTTGTACGATTTTACATACCACTTCAATAATGTGCCTGTCTTCGCTCCTCTCTCAATGAAGGCTTTAATTATGTATCTCTTTCACAGCACAAGCACAGGAGTCTGTGTGGATTTTTTTTTTTTTTTTTTTTTTTTTTTTTTTTTTTTTTTTAAGTGCTGTGGATGTTTAAAAGGAATTTAAAAGGAAGTTTATATAATGTAAAAGAGGGTCCCACAGCCTATGGTGTGATTGTGAATGGGTCCTGTTTGGTGAAAATGTTGGTACATTTTCTTGGTACAAGCTCTGTATTGTGAAGGTACATCCATTATTTAATATCACAATATAATATAATATTATCATTTGCATCCTAGTGAATTGAGTGCATTTTATTTTTTATTTTTTTTTGTAAATATGTATTACTGCATTTGTTTTGTATCATCATAATCTTTTAAAATGTCATTTGCCAATTAAATATTGCAGTCATGCTGGACTTACCAAAAGAGCTTGTGTGTGTTTTGTACATGCGTGTACACATCTATTAGTACTCATTACATAAAAAGAAATCTATGCATATAAAGAACCCACTCTCGATCAGTCATAGTAAAAGAATCACTGTATTTGAAGAGACTTGTTGCCAAGGACAGCAAATAGAAATTCTGGTAGTGTTCTTGGAAAAAAACAAACAAACACCTTTTGCATGTTTCACAGGTAATAAACTACTTTAGTGATTTTGAGAGACATGTACTTCCAAAGTTAGACACAACTGGAAAGTGTCCTCTTATCTCCTTCCACAATGCAAAAACAAGACAGCAACATTATGCTGTAGAAATTTTTACCATGTCTACACTAACAGTATTTACTGCTCAGTGCTTGTTTGAATGTTGTGGGCAGTGATGTGTTTCAGGCATTACTGTTTTCCATTAAAAAGCAGGGCATAAAAATGCATCTTATTCCCCATGGTACCAAATCCATCCTCTTTAGTACATTCAGAGAATGGCTTTACCATTTTATAAAAATCCTGTGGTTGTAGGATCAAATTACAGAAAGAAAAATCATTGAATCTCAATATTTACTGCATATGTTTTATTATATCCAGGATACTGATGTGCCACAGAAGGAATTTTGCTATTTGCCATCTTTAAGCGAGCATCATGTTTGCAAATGCTATCACCAGAGGTGCTATGAAGGGAGAGGTACGGGACGAGTCCCTAATTAGATTGGGGGCCTAGGGAGCTTAAAATTGTCTAGTAGATGAAAATTCTCCGGGGGTGGTGGGTCACCAGGATTACTATTGGCCCCCCTGGCCATCACTGTTCCACAAACTGTACGTATATTGCTTTTTTTTTGTGAACAGTGCATACGTTTCAGTCCCTCCAGGATTTCGCAATTTTGCGGTCATAGAGATTAACATAAGACCAAGTGCATGCGACAATATTCTGAGGAGCTTCCAATTATTTAAAATGACCACAGATTTTCCACAGGTTTGGGCCAAGATGTGTCATGTGACGTCATCACAACGCACATTCAGCCAAAGCTCTTTGATTCACGTGCGTCGAACGTGAATACAGCTAAAAGGTCTCATTTACAAACAAACATCGCTGCGAAACACCGTGCAAAACAATGTTGTGCAACTGCAGTTTTGCCAATGCAAGTAGTTTTCAGCAAAAAAAGCACAAAAAACTCCGCAAATTGCATCGCAAACTTTGAAAAAAGCCGCAGCAAAATCAAGCATTTTTGGCTGCAACAATCACAAAAGAATGCAACGAAATCCTGTGATTTATAGGTGATATATATGATGCTGAGAGTCTCACCAAGTGAAAAATAGAAACATCTTGATGATGTTCTTATGTTTCTTATGTTTATTCTGATGCTGTTCTGGTGACTTATATTCCAGTCACTACAAGCCTGATGGAACACGAGGCCAATTTCGTGAAAAGACGATCTGTTCACAAGTACACTGTTCAGATAAGGCATATGCAAATTATTTAACTCATTTGACTAATTTTACTTGACTTGCATAAAACAATATGCAGTTAAAACCCGGTCAATTACATTTTTCAGTTTTCGGCCGTTCACAGAAAACACCGCACGCAATCTCCATAATAATTTCAATCCTCACCATTTTGTCCTCAATGCCTACCAATACCTTCTGTTACGCCAAAACATGACAATACATGTAACACTGACCTACATACAGATTCTGCAGATGACCATCAGTGTATGATCACAGGCCTGGACACCAGATGGCCTGACTCAATGCAGAATATTTTAGGAGTCTGTGTAATGTGTTATTTCAGGAATGAATTACACTAGAAAATGTATTAGTAGGAGGGTTACAACGGTCAGTTCGTTTTTGATGATCCAGGACCTTGAGACATACTGTTTTTAAAGTGACCCAAAGCATAACCAGAGTGAAGACTATGATGAGTTTTGGTATCATCCAGGCACAATTTAATTTGGTTTCACAATGAACATTTATCTCACTGATAAAGTGAAAACATTATATAAAACAGAGATACAATAAAGTACCTCATGGAGATCTTTTTGAAATCGTTCCATACAAGTGTCATCCCTTGATCAGACAGCCAGGATAATATAAACTCTTAAGTCATGCAAAGAATAGGGCCATCTGTCATCCAAACCTATCATCATACGATGATGGTCAAAAATCATCAGCAAAATGCAACTAAATATGTATTAAGTGCTGGCATACTTATATTACTGTCCTTATTGGCAAGCCTACTAGATAGAACAGTAAGAATTGATATATTTGTTTTATTGTGTTGAAGTGTTGATGTGTCAGATGTGTTAGTGTACATCACCGCAGAACTCTAACCAGGAGCATCACTGCAGGGGGAAAAATAGTGGAACTTATTATTGAGGGCTCCTAAGTGGAAGACACCCACAAGGGGTCTGAGCTAATATCTAAGCGTTTTTAGAGACAGAAAGGGGGCCAACAGAGACTCCATCTGCACAGGAACTAGAAATGTGTGGAACGACCCCCAGCTTCAATATTCCAGCAGTCAAATCGATAGACAGCTGAGGTAATGTAAAATGGCTGAACATTGTCAGAGGTTGTGGATATCCTGCCACATAATATTGTGTACAGTTTATGCTAATATTAAAAGCATAAGGGTGGCACAGTTGCGTATAAGGTACTGTTGTCTTACAGCTCTGGGGTCCCCTGTTTAAGCTCATATTACTGTCTGTGCAGAGTTTCACTAGTTCTCCTGGTGTCTGCATGGGCTTCCTCTGGGTTATCTAGTTTCCTCCAACCTCCCAAAAAACATGCCAGGAAGTGAACTGGCTATGCTACATTGCCTCTAGATATGAATAAGTGTGTGCCTGGATCTCTTCCTGAATGGATTCCCATTTTGTGCCATGAGTTCTCAGGACAGGCTCAAGATCCACTGTGACCCTCACCAGAATAAAAAAATCACTTACTGACAACGAATGAATGATTCGAACCCTAAGCAATCCTAAAATCCATATATACGCATCATGCACACTGTTAGTGCAGGATAACTGCTACTAGACTTTGCACAGTTTTTTGTGATTGTTGCGGCCAAAAATGTTTGATTTGCTGCGGCTTTATTAAAAAGTTGCAATACAATTTTCTGAGGTTTTTTTTGTGCTTTTTTGCGGAATAATACTTGATTTGGCGAATTGCACAAAAAAATTTTCAAGTGCTTTCGAAGTGATGTTTGTTGGTAAAGGAAACCATTTTAGCTGAACTCACATTCGACGCACATGAATCGAAGGGGGCTTTGGATAAATGCGCATTGTGATGACGTCACATGATGCTTCTTGGCACAAATCTGCAGAAACTCTCCAGCAATTTTGAAAAATTACAAGCGCCTCAGAATACTGCAGAATTTTCTTGATTTCGCGTTAATTTCTGCGATCGCAAAATCCTGCAGGGACTGCGCTACACCTCGAATAAAGCTCAGTTTACTATACAGTGTGTTCCGTGCTAATTTGCCTGCCACTCTTCTGTCAGTTCAGAAAGCTGCCCCTCTTGCACTAGCACTCAGCACATGGCTGTGTTTTGGAGGCTTTGTAGGGACTGAATGAAGGTAAGTTTGTATTACTTTCTCGATTGTTGGTTTTTTAAAACAGCTAGATTTCAATTAAATCACTAGAAGTGCTGACTATAGTGTACCTTTAGACAAATGTTTATATATATATATATATATATATATATATATATATATATATATATATATATAAAATTATATTATCAAATAAGCTATTGACTGGACACTTTATAATAATATGCCTGTTGAAAAGCACTGCAAATATAGTGGTTCCATGCCATACACACCTTCTCTATCCAGAACGTGTTTCGTGTCGTTTCGCCCTCCCTTCCACGGCATTTCGTCATTGTTTTGAACATTTTTTAAGCATTTTTTTTCTCTGTGCTTGCATGCAAAAACCGTACGATTGAGTAGTCATGTGGATGCATGCGATTTGAGACTTACCCTAAACAGTATGCCAGGGTTACATCCGGGAACTCTCCAGTATACCCTCGCGCACGAGGTTTTGAATAACACTAGCAATAAGGTAGGGTTCCGTGGAGCGCGGTCTGGTTGGAAAGCGGCCCATATTTCAGGAGGGAAGATGATGCGAGGAGGAGAGGAGAGCTGCAAGACGCGGAGGCGTGTACGCTGCTAGCCAATAGGAGCGCAGATCCCGGCACATGTTTACAGCGCGCGCTCCGCCGGTAGAGGCTGCAGGCTCGGGGAAGGAAGACCGGTACGGAACGGAGTTGCACTTGATTCATTCCGGATTTAGGCGACAGGCATCTGGGCTACTGCTCGGTGTCTTGGTGAAATCGTTTTATTCAGGGGTCCTAACTCGGTTCTTTATATATAATCAGTTTCCGGGTTTGCGTTGTTGAATTTCTACGAGGTGTTCCGTCCGAGGCGCGCGCGCCGTGCCGTGTTTTGTGCACGCCTCCGCGAGGAAAACAAACAACCCGACTGAAAAAAAGGTCCTCGCCGGTCGGACAGCAAGAGATCCGTGTGTCCGACCTACATGTAGCATGATATCTAAGCTTTGTTTAGGCGATTAAATATGCATTTTTTTGACATCCTGATTAAACGGTGGAACGCGCGCGACTGAGCCTGAAATGTCTGAAAATGCATTATCGGGCTTGTTACGCATTTGCAGAGCTCGCGCCGTTACAGGTCTGTCATTTTGATTTCGACGTTTTTCATTTGTAAAGGACGGGGTTTTGTTTTGTTTTGTTTTTTGTTTGGAGATTTTAGAAATCCGTGTTCGATCGAGTCATGCACGCCCGGCGCCTGGTGAAGCGCTCACTGATCGGTAGCCGCGTGTACGCGCCCGGCTCGGGAGCGGCGGCGGGGGAGGCGGGAGAGCGCGAGAACAGAGACGCACCGGTACCGAGCGGACACCCAGAGGAAGAAGCTGTCAAAGGAGCAAGGAAGCCGAGCTTGAAGGTGTGTGAGTGTGTGAGTGCGCGCGCGCGTGCGCGTGCGCTGCAGAAGCGAGCTTGTTTTTGTTTTTGTTTTTGTTTTGAAGCCCATCGCCTGCTATGTCGGTCATCATAATCACCGGTTCTGCTGAACACTAACAGTGAGCGTGCATGTTGTTTACAGTGCACGGAGCTGTTAAATGCGCATTAGATGTTCATATCACATGCATGCTTCATGCATAATGTGTAATACGTGCATAATATGAAACCTGGTTATTGCAGCACGGACATGCGCGTTGTTTTTGTTTGACCTGTTGTGGCGCATAAGCATGGCGAAACTAACCCGCTCTGCAGCATTCTGCACACTGGCGGAAGCGAGAGAGAGTGAGAGAGAGAGAGAGAGCGAGCGAGCGAGCGCGAGCCAGCAAGCGCGCGAGTGTGTGTGTGCATGTATTGGTTCATGATAACCTCCTTTCTGTCCTCCCTCCTCCCTCCCTAACCGGCTGTTTATATATTTCTTTATTGGCCGATACTCCTATCTAATCCATTGTTGCTGCATTCTGCATGCACTGTGGTCATGGTTTAATCACCTGTTTACAATAAATTAACCATGGCTACAAAAAAAAACATGGCCAAGTTATCCATTATCTGTAATTCATTATTCACTCTGGATAAGATGGTGCTTCATTTTGACTTGATATCTAAACAAAGCTTTTTTTTTCTTTTTTCAATTACCTCACTTCAATGACGTCAGTCAGCTTCAATTAGAAGTTTCATAAAAACACAGATGATGAAAATATCCAAATAAAAATAGCTTCCAGCAGAACAGGACAGCAACATAAGCTGTTGTGCATCTGTCCGTGACTGAAAGATGTTTTCAAATTTATTGGATGATCTGGAAGAATGGACGTGCCTACGGTATATGTGGTGTTTGTGTATTATTGTCTGGGCGGTATTGTTCCACCCTGAGCAAACCAGCGATTTAGTGTTAAGTAGTAAGATAGTTGCTCAGGCCTTGCATTCAAGTGCGACTATCTCCGTTACGTCTCATTCAGAGGGCCAAAAAAGTTCGTGCAAACAAGGAGTTTGTGTTTGGAGGATATGAAGCTCAGGTGGGGCAGATCACCGCTGAGCACTTGGCGAAATAAAGTTTCTCAGATGGGACAAGTGTTGACTCTGTGGTCCTTGGCACAGTGCCAGGATTCCTAATGGTGCCCTATTCAGCTTGAGGGAATGCCACTTGTTGACTTGTTTTAGGGAGGGGCTTTATAAGCATGAGCTCTGAGGACAAAGACTGGACAAAGAATGTTTTCTTCTATCCATTTCTCTAATGTTATTTAATGGTTCGAGTGCAGTGACGCTTTCTGTGGCACTGTGTGATACAAAGCTGGGTGCCGTCCCTGTATCACGGTGTCCTGCATAGATTCGCTCATGATTGATGACTGATCGTTCTGAGACATGCAGTAGAGGTGCTCTTGGTGTTTGCTACAGTCCTTGAAGTGCTTTTAAAGGCTGATTAACTATAGATCGTAACCCAGGACACGGCTCGACTCAGGAGGAGAAATAGACGTCTAGCTGCAAGTTTCAAGTGGTTCTTTGTTTTAGCAGAGCATGAGCAGGGAACATGGTGATCACTGACTGGGGTAAATCTGTTTTTCCCCCTAGTGAAGTGTAATACAGTAGCTGTGCAGCATGTGAGCTCCTATACAGTAAGCACAGATACAAGGCACAGAGTGGGGGATGTTTTCCTTGTGTTTAATCCAATCAAATAATGGAACCCTCGTGCTGCTCTCCAATCCAATTAATTTTATAGAATTATGATATGTTTAATTTGATTGAAACCCCCAAAGACTTTGGAGGAACGCGATGTGTCCGTGCACACTGGCTTATGAATTGCTTAATTTAAAAATAAACTAATTATAACCCATAGGCATGTTTGTTTCACAGAGCATGTCACCCTGAGAATAGCTGCTAAAAGCACACATGTCCATCAGAGTAAGATAATAGATATGTAATGTACTAAATACAATGTACTGAAATGAAATGTGAATTGAAACAATACTTTGGAATACTGTTCAGGGCATACAAGACTAAGAGGCAGGGCGGCATACGAAAGGTCATGACATTATTAAGTATCATTTTGCCAAATCTGTGAAGGGTGAAGGATAATTTATTCAAATGTGAAACATATGAATGTACAATATAATGTCTGTTTCTGGCAACATAATTCTTCTAACTTTGTGCAGTAGAGTAATTCACCTGTTTTTAACTTTGAATAGAAATAACAGTGCATGATGAACAGGGGGAAGTAAAGCTGATTGTGATAGTAAGCAGGTTTCTAGTGAGAGGCTGCTAAGGGAATGGCTGTTTATAACACTTATGAAAGTGATACAGAAAAACAGGAACTAACTTGTTTCAGGGATGTTGCACAACATTAAATGTAATTATAAATGTATAAAAATTGTCAGCATTGACAAATTGCTGTGGTATAAGAGGAATGAAACACTCTGGGATGTTCTAAAATAGGAAAATAGTGAACTTGAGGGTGGTACCAGTAACTCCACTGTTAAACTTGACTGTAACACTATGCCGTTGTTGATTATTTTTTCCAATAATGGCATATCTCAAAGTGTTGTATTCTTTAAATCATACTCTTTTTAAATGTTGTTGGTTTGGCCAGAGATATAATAACTTCACTATTACTCACTGATTAAATGTTAAAATCTATGTTTGTACCAGTTGTTTCATTTTCCCGCATTTTCTTTTTTGAATACCTCCATTTTTGTAAATATTGAATATAAACATTTCAGAATTGTTTTTCATAATAAAGCTGCATTCATTTGTTATGCTGTTATTATAGCTGTTAGATGTTATCATGGCTCGCGCATCTGCCGTTTGTAAAATGTTTTGATGTGACATTTTTGCCATGCATGCATTTGACCCAACCTTAATGAGGAACTTGCTTAGTTTAATTATAGAAAATAATGTGCCATCTGATGGGAAACTGTTGTACATTAATAAAGCAGTTTGTTGCAGTTTCATGTGATTAGTTGCTTTGTTTCTGTGTGATGATTTCGGTTGTTGTTAATTGTGTGGAGTTGACTTAGGCTATGTCTATGTTAATCCGGATAAATTTGAAAACACACCTTTTTTTCTCTCTCTCTCTACGTTTTGGCTTTCCAGCCACACCGAGATGGTGTTTTTGTCCAGCGAAAACGGAGCTTTTCGAAAAGGCTTTCCCGAGTGGGTACATTTGAAAACAGCTTTCACGTTGTAGTGTGAACCGAGAAAATGCAGATATTCAAAATTGATGCTGTATTTTTAGTCACGTGACGCAGTCCCATTCAAGTCAAAATAAATAGAGATCGACCGATAATCGGTTTTACCGATATTTTTCCTGATATTTAAGCATTTTTCCATAATCGGATATTGGTTTTGTAATATCGGCTCTACCGATAAATGGTGCCATCGTGTGGACATTTTGAGAAATGTCTTTTCTTAGATTTATTAGAATTATATTTTTAAATTTTCTGTTTGTTTACCTCATTGAAGCTTTTATTAAAAAAAAAAGACACTTTATTAACACAGCACTTATTTTTTGCACTCTTCAGACCCCTCTATGTATTGGTGTATAAATAAGAGTTGTTTTTGTTTTGTATGCAAGGAGGAAGTTGAAATTGACAAAATTGTTGTAATTAAACCGGTTTGTTCAGTTCTTAGTTCAACAACAATGTTGCTATGATTGTGTTAAAAACGGAAGTAAAACAATGAATAAATATTAGTTCTGCATATCGTTATTGGGGACATAGACATGCAAATAATCGGTATCGGTTGTAAAAAAAAAATCAATATCGGTCGATCTCTCTCTAAAAATAGACAAGACGGTGGACGATGTTGCACTGCACTTGTTGTGCCTGCTATCCAGTTTGATAACTTTGTTAAAGATTCATGCACCTTTGTACAACCTTCACATTCGTTGTTAAATAAAGGGCTGATGGACACGACGCAGACCGAAGCTTCTTACACAGGCGCAGTATGGGGATGTGAGCGTCTTTAGATGTTTTAATCTGGCATTTTTAGTAAAGGTTGAAATCGCCGGTGTAGACTAAGAGCATTTTAAAATGAAAATGCAGCTTTCAGATCTGTCTGGATTAATGTGGTGTTTGGTTTTTGTCACCTTTAATGGTTAGAGATGGAAAAGTCATACTGAATCCAAATAAAAGAAAACGTTGCACAGAACAATTACAAAAAGTCAGGTTCATTTTACAAGTCAGCTGCAAAATCTTTCATGTGCTCAGCTTTCTTTTTTTTTTATAATTTTTTTTTTCTGCATTTTGGCCTCCCATGAACGCAAAAACATTGTTTTGGGGTCACTGATAATGAAGCATTTTGAAAACACCCTCAAAGATGAAAAAAACCCCCCCTCCATTTTCACTGATTTCCTGTGGACAGGAAAAATGTATGTTTTCTTGAAAACCCCGATGTCACACCCGTTGCATATATGCATTATGTTATGAATACTAGTGCTTTGTTTCTAACGTCTGGTTGTTAGTTTATGGTCCGTAATTTCTTATTTGATGATTAAATGTCTCTTAGTTTTTTTCTTACTCCTTTGCATTATCACCACCTACTGGGCTGGTGTGCTAATTGTTTTTTGTCTTTTCACGTGGATGGGGTTATTCTTGAAAATGCTGTTCATGTGGACAGAAATTTTGAATATAGAGGTGTCAGATATCCGTATACACATGCACTTAATGCTTACATTATATGCACAGAGTAATTGAATACCTAGCTAGTGGCAGATGATAATCAGTATGTTGTGTTGTTTGTATTGAGCATCTCTTCAGCATGTTGTAGTCAAGATGAATTGTAGTGATATATATATATATATATATATATATATATATATATATATATATATATATATATATATATATATATATATATATATAGCATACGAATACAGCATGAATGGAGGAGAGCAGGCCAGTTCGTCTGCGTATAAACATGGCCACCAGGGATTTCTGTGCAATAGAGGAAGTGCTAGTGCAAACGGCTTGAATTTTCCTGTGTGAGATGTACAGAGATCTGCACATATCCTCTACACCAGGGTGTCCAGTCTTTGTAGATAAGACTACACACTCCTTCTCCTCACCATACAAACTGAACGGAAACATCTTGATCCAGATTGTGGTGCCAGTCTGAATATGGATGCAGTTATTAAATACGAACAGGAAAATCGTTGTTGTGTGTTTGTGTCGGTTTCATATTTGCAAACAGACTGCAGGTGGTATTGCATGCCACCATTGATGTAAATAAGACTCTTCTGATCCTTGGCACCAGTCATAGGTGAGAATGTTTATGTGCCTTTTTCCACTGCTCAAAGTACCAGACATTTTGTTACCAGAGAACTGAAAATATGCTTTTTCATTGGCCACCAGTCCAGTACCAAAGCGTCCAGGTTTTTTGCATGGTTTTTGGTAACAGGTGACGGTGCTCAGAGGTGGAACTGGCACAACTGTACCTTCCTGATTGACTGTGTGTAATCTTATACAAAAAGGTTATTAGGAATAAACAGATAATGTGGATCCTTGTTTTTTTTTTCCCACTGCCTTACTGAACTTCAAGATGATAACATGTCTATACAAACTGGCCCACAATTCACAAAATTGCTTGTGAATTTATTTGTAGAGCTACTGCTTCATATTGCCTACACAGAGCATGCATTGTGCACAGCGTAGAGTCTCTCTGCTTCATCGTTCTTCATCTTTATTAATTGAAAATCTTATTATAAAGAAATGTCAATGAAAGGACCCTATTTTCACTTGCAGCAGCACTGTAACTTTGTCCCAGCTTTGTAGTAGATTCACACAAAAAATAAACAACCCTGAAGTAAATCTTGCCAGAAATTTCCACAGGGTGCTTATTCGAGACCATTTATGAACTCGTGTAACTGAGGTTGAATAGAGTTGAATGTAATTATAGTCTTCAAATTGCTATTTGTTATTATAATTTGTGCAAATTGTTTTTTTCCAGTGGTTCCAGGATATAGTGGTTGGATTCATCTAAAAAATAAAATCAAACAAACAACAACAACAAAAATCATATTTTAGGTTAGGCCACACCCACTTCCAGTTCATATCTGAATGCAGATACAGATTGACCTCTAGTATAAAGTATTACACAACACCAAACACTCAGACAAACACTGGTGTTGTGTTGATGTTTGTGTTCTCAGAAGCCTCATTTTACTGTTTTATTTCTCAGCCTGCATACATCTGTAATATCTAAAAATAAATAATAATAATAATTTAACATACATGCACAATCAAGCATTTTTACTGCCAAACAGAAAAACTTTCTGATGATCTGATTGTCTGACTTCATAGAGTTTTCTACCGAATCAGTAACATCCTTACAATGTTAGTTGTATTTAGTCATATTTAAATCATATTTATTATCAACAATTAGTTGATTAGTTGTTGTGCAGATTCTCGCTTTTACTGTCATCGTGCTGACCGTTCCATTCGTCGGTGGGAAATCAACCGGTTCTGGTTTTTGAACATATATGGGGGGAAAACCAGTTGTAGAAGAATGTTTTTCCTGCAATCAGTGGGCTGTGTTTATGTGTTTGCTCTTGGCAGAGTTTGTGCAACGGCGGGCAGCGTGACGTGCCAGCACAGGGTCAGAACGGTGGCACACAGAAAAGCGAGAATACAAACGGGGTGGAGGAGCTGCGGGCGCCGGAGCACAGACGAGCAGGCCGGACGCTAGACATGGAGAAGGACAACACGCGGTCTGTGTCGCTGCTCGAGCAGAAACGCAAAGTCGTCTCGTCCAGCATTGACGTACCACATGCCAGGTAGGACTGCAGTACATAAGCAGCGACACACACTGGCAGAAATAAAAAACTGTCAGTGACAAGCTGGTGTGAGTGTGTGTGTGTGTGTGCGTGTGTGTGTGTGTGTGTGTGTGCATGTGTGTGTGTGTGTGTGCGTGTGAGTGAGTGTGTGTGTAGGTGGTGTTGTGCTTTTTTTCAGCTTTCATCTTCCTAGAGTGTATTAGGTGGATTGAAATATTAGAAATAAGAGACAATATTTAGTCATTATTACTCATATAATTTGTCCAATATAAAGACATGTTTTACACATACAGCAAAGCCACATCTTATGGGGATTTATGGATTTAAAGAGCTCTCTCGTAGGAATTACTGTTACTGCATGGGACTCACAGAATATCAAAGAATCACAGTCTTTAAAATCTTAGACTATACGGTAAACATTATATTTGTTATACATACAGTATATTATGCATATTGGTTCGGTTTCCAGCAGAAAGATAATCTCTATATTTGTGACTGAAAATCATCACGAATCCTTATTGCATACATTTTTATAAATACCCACATCTACATCTACCCACATCTCAAGAGACCTTTGAATGACATGTTACTCTATGCGATTATTTTTAGGATGCTCTATGTGCTGAGACACAGTAGCCTCTGTACTTGGTTTATAATAACAAAATATTATAATCTAGAGGAAATAATGTTATAGAGGATATTCTAAATACAAATTCCCAGCAGACAACCCTGTGTTATAAACAGCACCTCGGTCTAAACATTCAAAACCCAACTTGTGTAACACGAAGGAATCCATCCAGCCATCCATAAATTTTGCATACCGCTTATCCTACACAGGGTCACGGGGCAGCCTGCAGCCTATCTTGGAAACGCGGGGTACAAGGTGGGGGACACCCTGGAAGGTGTCCTCCACACATGGATTCACACACGACACATAATTTGGAAATTCCAATCAGCCTACAGTGTATGTATTTGGTCTGGTGGAGGAAACTGGAGTACTCGGAGGAAACCTCCGAAGCATGGGGAGAACATGCAAACTCTGTGCACACAGGGTGGAAGCGGGATTCGAACCCCCAACCCCGGAGGTGTGAGGCAAACATGCTAACCACTGAATTATTTTGTATTTTACTCCTTACTTAATAGTTAGACAAGTCGATCTATTTAATGTACTGGACAACTTTAATGCTCCTCTGAACTAGCATCTACAACAGAGCAGTTATCAATCTCATAGTGTTAACTATTTTTAAGCCAAGTGGCCCATTTTCAGACTTTGTGTCTGGCAGGTCAGGCCGCATCATTCCTGCTGTTCACTCCCATGTTTCGTTTGGCTAGCAGTCCATAATAACATGTCATTAAGTTGATGATCTTTCCCAGAGCAATTTTGAAGTGCATTTTGTGGATGTGTGTGTGTGTCCCCTGATTCTCAGAACCATTTCAGCTCATTCATTCTGCCATATTCAGAATTTACCAGAGATGATTTGGCTTTTGCCGGACAGCAGAAATCTTTAAAAATATGTATACAGAAGCTGTTGTAGTGTTTCAGACACGGTTTTGGACGGTTTACAGCACTATATCCCAATTTCCCACATGGGTTATTGTGGTTTTCTGCTGGCAGAAAACATCGAGCAAACACAGATTGAGTAATGAATACTGTGCCTCTCCTGTTTATGTCTTGTTTCTCTTTTTAAACCTCTCTCATGTGTGTGTAGAGATCTAAGTTCTAGAGAACAGAACACTTAGTGCTTCTCACATGGATATTGATAAATATGTGGTCCTGGACTCTTGAGATTCTATTGTTTTTTTTGGGTGAAATTACTAGAATTAATGACTGGTTTGAGACGCTTGAAGACTGTTCCATGTCGTCTGATCTCAGGAGTAATTTTTCAGTAGTGGAAGGAATTGAGATGGAACTGAGATTAGAACATCGAGAGGAGTGGGTGCGATCAGGAGAAATTGAAGTGCACTTTGCCCTCGCAGGCTGTGATTAAAAAGACTGTCACACACATACACACACACCCCTGAACATGTGATTGCTTACCCATCAACAGTAACCTAGATGCAAGTGCTTGAACCTCAGCGGGCTGCAGCGTACAGCTACTGGAAGTGTGTTCAATTACAGTGAAATGGAGAAGAACGTGTGGAGGCGGTTCTGCAGGAGCGGGATGAGTCGGAGGTGCACCGTTCACTCCCTCGTCAGCTTTTTTCGGTCCCTACCATTGAGCAGAGTGGCTTGGCTCATCAAATTTGTGTGCACTCGGACTGCTCTTGCGATAAGAAATCAATCGCCTTTTTTCTGATGATCTAGTGATCCACACGACCAGCATAAGCATTCTGAAATTGTGACAGCTGACTCACATATTCTTTTTTTTCCATTTGGCTGCCTCCCCTGCAGAAAGTTTGATCAAAAGGTTGTATTAAATTGATGCATGTGAGAATAGGAAAACAGTCGCATTAAGAGTTTATTGTTCCGGCTGTGTTACTTTGTATTGGAGAGCCTGAGGCATTCAGGATATGCAGATCCCCGTGTCCTTCCTCTGCAGCACATATGGACTCTGACTGTTCTTTTCATGTTTATGTTTTTTAGCCATAGCAGGAAATAGCCAATTGTAACAAGCTGGTGATCGTACTTGTGGCTCTGCAGCTCTGAAATTTTGACGAATAGCCTTCAGAGGACTAATTGCAAGCAGAGGAAGTGAAGTATGATTTCGAGGGGCGTACGCAGGACCCTGATTATTGTCGAACAGTAAAAACAGCAGCAGGCTGTTGCCAAGTTCAAGGCCTTTCCCAGAAAGTCTTTCAGCTGTGCTTAAAAAAAAAAAGTAATTCCGTTTACTTCTTATTCTGACTCACTGAGTGTGTTATTTACTGTACAATGGAGGGCAAAAGTTTTCACACCGTTAAGACAAAATGAAAACGACCGAAATCACATTCCCTTCACTATCACAAGTAAGAAAAATGTTAAGATATTAATTGCAAACAATCTAAATGATATATGTTCACAGGTTTCTTTTGTTTCTGTTTTTCTATTGAATTTTCCTCATGTTTTGGATTGATGTTTTATAGCAGGACATGCCCACATTTCACTCTTAAATGTGTGGAATTCTTTTTTTTTTCTTTTCTTTTCCTTTCTTTTTTCTTTTAACAAATAAATGGAGGTACATTTTCCCTCTTTCCATTCAAAAACATACATGTTAACAATATCCCTGGCATATCAGTTCTAAGCCAGATTTATTCCCATTCTTTATAACATTTCGGCTATAACACTGCCAAAGTCAGTCTTACACTTTGGTATAGAAACTAAGAGACTCCAAAACATTTAGAATTGTTGTCTTATTGCGAAATACACCCACATTTAATTTTTAACTCACAAGAATTCTTTTGTTTGCAGATAAATTGCAAATGGAGGTACATTTTCCTTCTTTCGTTCAACTGAATTATTTCAGAAATAAAACCAAACAGATTTTGTGTCCGATTTCTATCCGTTCTTTATGGCATTTCTATTAGAACTCTACATAAGTCAGTCTTACACTACCTTCTTTAAACCAGGTCTAGAGACCAACTGGCACATAGCAAAACTTAACTTCTTTCCTGCTGATGAAGTTTTGGATTGATGACTTGGTTATAAATAAACTGAATTGAAATTGAATTGAACGTTGTTGCAAAATATGTCCACAAATTTATTTTGGAATGTTAAAAAAAAAAGGTATCCCTTTTTTATTTCTATATAAACTTTTTTTTTTTTTTTTTTTTTTTTTTTGTAAATAGCTGTACTTTTTAATAAGGTTAACCTAAAATGTTGATTGTGTCTCCAGAACAACCAGTAATTACTTGGCACTTCCAAATCAGGATCTACCCCCCCAACCCCTCTGCTGTTCCCGCTGTTTCTCGGCACTGTGGTACAATCACGGATAGACTTAAACCAAAACCTTCTGAATCTTTTTATAGCAAGTTTTGTTTCTCCTTTTTAACCTATAAAGCTTAATAGCAAACTAAAGTCAATTAATAAAAAAAAATACTGAGAAGATAGTAGTTCAAAAACCGAAGATGGAAAGTTTTTAAGTAATTGTAATTGGTTAATAAATATAAGTATCATGTTATCACTTGAGGGGAATTATACTATTTATATATCTGAGTATAATAATTAATGAATAAATTATTTGTTTTGTTTTCACTGCAATTTAGAGTACAAGCTCTAACTCAATTACAGTGTCATGAAAAAAACAACAGCAAGAGTAATTGCTTGGCTCAGTTCCCAATCAGTATCTGTAGGGTGCATATCAGATGGACTTCCCCCAAAATCCCCTTTGCTGATCCTGCTGTTTTTCAGCACCAGGGTAAAATCAGGGAAATAATTCAACTAAAATACCACAGTTCATGCCAGCTCAGACAATAACAGCATTATGGCTAGGGTTTTTCCTTTTTCTTTTCTGTTTTTCTCTTTGCTGACTCGGTAGTGGGGCGTATAGAGTTAAGAGCGAGGGTAAAACGGTCAGGAAAAAGGAAAGCTCAGGCCGAGCAGTGTGCTTTTTTAGAAGAGCAGCTCAGTGTGTGTGCCAAAGAAAATAATTCCCCTGCAAGAGGGACAGGGCTTGGAGCATAACTTTAGGAAACATGTGATTAGCATCTGAAAAGCACCTCTTTTTCTGCACCCTGGAGATGTCGCAACACAGTCCAGCTCACTCATAGTAAGGGCTCTCGGGACTCTTATCAGATTGGATGCAGTCCCTTTTTTCTCAACTAACCTCCCTGAATCGCACCTTGATTCGAAATAGTTTTAAACCTGTATCAGATTGGTGCAACAAGCAAGTTGAGCTAAAAATAGACAGCACAATCGCAGAAAGTAAATGGACGCATTGTGTGTTTAATATAGTGGCAGTGGGCTGAGAAACTGAGTGTCGACACCTGCGCTATGACAACACAGTTATTTATATGAACTACAAATGAACTACTAAACGTGCAGTGAAAAGTATTTGTGTTTGTACATAGTTACTTCAATTTTTTTTAAACTTCAATTTACACTATTATTTTAATTTATAATATATACTATTTATATTATTTATCATGATGTAGACTTTGATTTTAAACAAGATGACCATCTCAGTCCCAGGTTTCGTGTAACATGTCAAACAATAGTGGCCCCGTTACATTAAATTAAGTAGGTTTTTTAAAATAAATTGTACGTGTAAGAGTAGACTTTTACCTTCAATACAGAAACATACTTACAGTGGACTCCACAAGCACTGAATAGGAAGTCATTTGGGATTTACATAATTTGCATTGGTGAGGCATAAATAAAAAAATTTTCCTTCCTAAATATGTGCTGATGGCACTGTGTTGATGATCTTTTGCACTTTCTGTAATAGTAAAGTTTTTAGACTAAATGGGAGAAATATTGGCGTTATTGTTAGCCATTGTTGAATAAATATAAAACGGTTGCAAAAATACACGACACGTTACACTATTTTAGTCTCTTTATCACACCTCGTATCGTCATTGTAATATTCATTTATTGTATATTTTTGTCCATATCGTGCAGCTGTAACAGAGACTGATGCACTTCTATGTTTCAGTTACAATTAATGGGAAAAAAAGCAACAAGCAACCACTGTAAACTACTGTAAACTCTGATTTCATGAAAAAATCACAAGAGCAAGGATAATATGGTTTAAGTTTATCTGATTTTGTTTGTGTGTGTATGTGTGTGTGTGTGTGTGTGTGTATATATATATATATATATATATATATATATATATATATATATATATATATATATATATATAACACTATCTTTAACCAGCATAATTTACAATTCATATATATTGAGTTGTATGACTTGTTAAGAATTTGCAAATATGAGATTATTTTGTGAACAAAAAGAAATCAGGTACTTTTCTCTTAAATACTTAAGCCATGTTAAATGCAGACACGTTCACTCAAATATAGCTGTTCACTTTTAATTGAATAATATTTTGACACGGTGACAAAACTTTTAACTGAAGTATACTTTCGGGTTCATTTTCCCCCTCACTGTTAACAATGCCGTTTCATTTCTATCTTCAGACAGTCGTGTAATCTTAGTGAGGTGCAGTGTTTGTGAAGCATTTGGAGATTTTGATATTGTCATGGGGTTAGAAAGATTCTAAAGGGGGAACTTGATTTGAAACTATTTTGTAAGTTTCATAACTATTTATATACAGCTAGCTACGGCTCGTGACTGTAGATTGTGGTGGAGCAGGATATTATTAATGTACAATGGCGCTAATATCATTAACCGGGGTCACCAACACGATTTCTGAAAAGATGTGACAATAGCTTAAAGAATTTAGCGTTAACAGTATATCTTACAATAGAAATGGTTCTGTACATTATAGACACAATGTCTGTAGTTACTTTGCCAAAATAGTCATTTTGATTATTTGTTATAAAACATGACGTTATAAAACACAGGTTACTTTTAAAAATTAGATTCCTGGACCTCTATTAGCGCTTGTTGCAGTTCTCATTTTTAAACACTAGGTGTAATAATAATTCTTTGGATTTAAATGGGGCAGTTAGCATGCTGCCCCACGATTGTGCAACATCTAGAAAAGGCAAGCAAGTCAATGGAACCTCAGCTTATATCTGTCAAATAGAAACTTAAAAAAAAAAAACATTTTAATTGGTCAGTCGAAAGAGCTAATTAATATTTCAACAGAATTTTAAATGTATGGAGTTGTAAATGAGGACTTTAGGAATAATAATATTTTTGTCTGTTCAGGATTTCGTGAAGTTTTTTTGTGATTGTTGCGGCCAAAAATGCTTGAATTTACTGCAGCTTTTTCAAAATTTGCGATGCAATTTGCAGCCTTTTTTTTTTTGCTTTTTTTGCAGAAAACTTGAATTGGTGAAATTGCTGTTGCACTAAATTGTTTTGCACGGTCATTCTCAGTAATGTTTGTTGGTAAATGAGACCTTTTAGCTGTACTTATGTTTGACGCACGTGAACAGACTGAATACACGTTGTGATGACGTCAAATGATGCGTCTTGGCCTAAATCTACTGAAAATCTGTGGTAACTTTGATCCTCTGATTATTGCAGCTTCTGCTTGATTTTGCATTCATTTCTGCGATCGCAAAATCGTGAAATCCTGGAGGGGCTGATGTTTGTTTTACAGCTGATATGGACGAGCCACCACTGCATACAGTACATCACCAAATACGTTAAAGCTGCCGCGTTGTTTGGTAAAAAGTTGATTTAAAGTATCGTAATAAATAATCTTAAGGCATAAGAAATTGTAGATCGATTGTCATATAACATACACAAACATACATGATTTCTTACAGTCAGTAAGCCACATATAGATATTAAGTCTCTAATAAGGTTTATAACACAGATCAGGTACTGGGTACTGCCCTTCGGCTACATTTGTACTCTCCTAATGTGATGCACAGATATCCTGTGTAACTGAATACACGGTTAGCAGATGACCAGCAAAGTTAATAAGGCTGGGTAACAAGATATAAGTCCAAGTCTACATATATAGTCGTGAGAAAAGCTTGGGAACTCTTTAGAATCTGTGTGCTGAGCCACTCAGACCTCATATGATGATATGATGTGTATTTTTTGGCTCAATGGCTAAGACAACTCAACATACTAAGGGCGTTTTCACACCTGGTTCGTTTGGAGCATTTGTTTCGGAAACTGGTGCATTTTCTCCCTTGGTTTGGTTCGTTTAGACATATATGAACACTGCAATCACACTCAGATCCACACCAAAGCAATTGCAAACGAACTCTGGAGCGGATTGCTTGTGGTGCGAAAGCAATCCGACTCAACGGACCAACGAACCAACCTGTTTAGCAATGCTTCATTGGAACTGCGTCACATAAAAAAAGTGTTTGATTTGCTAACATGAATCATGGTTTAACTTGGACCAAAGACAAGGCAAAATGCCTCATTGAAATGTGGTCTGATCTTATAATATAAGCATATTTCTGAACAACTTTCAAAAACGCATAAATACACTGAGGTTTGCAAGGTGTTAAGCGAGGATCTCAATGAGACGGGGTTTAATTCCTCTGTGTAACATATAAATTAGATAAATTATTTTTTTAAAAACACAGCTAAAAAGAAATAATCTCGCAGAGCTGCTGTCTATCCACCTTGATGGATGACCGCTATTGGGCGGAACCCCAGAACGTAAACAGGCGCACTATGACAAATGAGAGGTCCGTTTACTCACATATGACTTGTATAAACACATTTTGGTACACTTTGAAATGTTGCCTCGTGGAAGCAAACCGAGCCAAGGAAAAATACAACATGTAACAATTTAAGTCCCTGTTTCGGAACAAATCACAGATCTACAGATCAGAAAAGGCCTTCTGGGAAATATTATTACATTTTTTACATTGGTAAAAAGGTGTTGATTCATTTTCTATAACAGCCGCTCTGACTGCAGTTCCGGCTGCAAGACAAATCACAGGTTTATATTAACACGCTGTAATGTGTTCTAATGCATGATCGTTTCTGCAGTCATAACTTACACAGGGATTTGTATGGCAGACGCTCTACCTAGACTACTGTAATTGTTTAATTTTCTCTCAGGAGATGTTTATGTAGCACATTTGGAAGGAGTATCCAGTGTCAGCATTTTATCTGAAACCTTAAGTTTTTTTTGATACAGGATAGTCAGTAACTGGGCTTCATGTCAGGCCGCACGCATCACACCACCCTATTCTTGATTCTTTTACTATTACCGCATGCATCACTTGGGTTTTATTCCTTACTTGTTAAAATGTGCTTTTCTGAAAAAAGAAATAGAATTCGCCTGTTTGCTGATAACAGCAGATGAGAAATGAAACAACAGTCTTACTAATGAGGGATGGTGTAATCCTGTTACTACAAATACTTATATGTTGTGGTTTAGGTTTGAAATATGGATTCATGCTTCTGTGACACATGTATCCTCACTGTATTCCTGAACAAGTAAAAGTAAGGGAATTCATTTTATTTAGTAAATGTACATTGTTATTCAGATCACCATATGAGCATTTGGGTGGGATTTATTTTACATGCTGAGCTGGAGTACTCACTGATTTTTATTTCTGGCACAATCGGAAAGATCATGTTTTTCCTCCACCTCCCCTATAAACATTCCAGCCCCAAATTCCTGCAGTGATCTGATCATTTAAGCGTAACTGCACACTACGGTTTTTATTGTGATTTTCCTACTCACAGCACGCAATTGTATTCGAGTGCTCACCAGGAACAAAATACTTCATGGTATCATAAAAAGATGAATGGTGTGAAAGAGCTTCTCAAACAAATTGTAATTGGTGTCGGTTGAATCATTTCGTCTCCACGCTGTTTTCACTGGAAGCTCGCTTTATATCAACATCTGCCACAGTATCCTGATGATAGTTTTCGGTAAATAAATTCATTAATGTGATCCAATAATGCAGTCGTATCAGAAACTGTGTCACAAACATCTGGGTTTGTAGGAAAATAAACTTCTAGAAAGTCACTCGGCCCGGGTTAATTTATGACTGTCTCGAGTTTTATCACTCACAGTTTGTGGAGGAGATGTGCAGATGTTTTATTATAGCTGTCACCCTGAGAAACTAGATACTAACACTCCAAAATGGCTTTTTGCATTCTTTGATCAAAAAACTTTCTGGCCCTACTGGTAAAGTACATAAGTGTTGTGTTTTATGTTCAGTTAAATGAAAAATGATCACTACATGCAAAATAGTGTCTTCTGTATATGTATATTATTCATAATGCACTCTTGTTTGGTAACAAGCAGGCCAAAATGGTGAAATGTGTGTGTTTTCCTGTTAAAGCAAAACCTTTGTAATGTTTTGTATCATTTATTATTATCATTACAGTTTTGGCAGTGAGTCTTGTATGACATGATTCATTGATCGCGGTCACTTTGAAACGCTATTAATTAAAACGGTGATTTACTGATTAAGTTCTCTGCAGGTGGTTGCTATAATTGTCTGGCGACTCATATTTTTTCTCATTATCACGGTTGAGCATGATGAGAATGAAGAATAAAATGGGTCTCAGGACAGCACATACCCAGGCAGGGTGCTAGGACTAAACCAATCTGCACAAATCCCTTTTTCATATCCCTTTTCCTTTTTTTTTATCCCACGTTTGATATCCCATACTCATTTGATACTGACACTAACTGACTCGCTGTGACAAGTAATTTCCTGTAGAAACTGGAAAACTGAGGAAACCCAGGGAGTTACAGGGAGAACATGTAAAAAACCTCCACACAGATAGTAATCTGGGCTTCTAGAGCCCTTGAAGATACTTTGGTTGTTTATCTGGGTGAACTTCTGTCTCCTTGGTGCAACCCTCTAAAAATGAGGGTTAAAGCTAAGTGTTTTGTTGCTTTGTCCTTGGGAAAGGATCTTGGAAAACCTTAATTGGTTCTACATAGAACTCTGCCACTGAAGGTTACTCTTTATGATACCATTATCATAGTGAAAACTTCGCCTGGAGGAGAAAAGAGTGAGCAGCCCACAGTGTTGAGCTGGAATTTAACACTTTTGTGTTTTGACATGACAGAAACTTTATCCAGGACTCAAATCCACAAGCAGCTGTTCTCTGAGTTCTTGGGCTCTTCTTGGCAGAAATGCAGTCATTTTCATATGGAAGGGGGAAAACTGGGCAGTATATTGAAGATGAAAGTTGTTCTGTAATAAACCTCATTCTTTGTTAGACATATTTCAAAGTGAAAAGGGGATGAAGGTGTATAAAGTCCACTACATCCTCATTAGTGCTGCATTTGCTGTATTAGTGATTTGGAGTAGAAGGTTAACGGTCATTGGCCGTATTGGTTTATTTGAACACTTATTAGATTGAACCAGCATGTAAGAGATCAATACTGTTGTCTATTGTACATATAGACCCAATGGTAACATGCACTCAATATGCACTACATATAATGGGCGAGATTGATCCGCCTGTGCTGGGTTAATCCTACTCCATAACTATTTTTACTATTTTCATGGACTGAGCGCCAGAGGAACACCTTTCAGAAGGTCAAGGTTACCTTCCTGAAAGACATAAAACTCCACAGTCTGCTGAGAATGTATTGCAAATGAAACATATACAACAGAGGGCTGATGCACCAGATGTTGGAGGAAAGCCTGCTGGGATGCCATATGCTTTAAATGTAGCACAGAAGCCTCTGTGCTTCAATCTCACTATATTTCCCATTGTACTCAAGGGTTCAGTGTCATTGAAAAAACCGACGACATTCCTCAGCAACTATGAAATGTCACTTTACTACACTTCTACACTTAGTGTGTCCTATAGTTCTCAGCTGCTGCACAACCCAACAAACAGGTTTCATGTGTTTAATCAATTTTGAAATGATGAAATATCTTTATCATGTCAGGGTCTGGCTGTTACCATTTGACAGGTGATTATTTTCCTATGACAGCATGTCCTGAAATGTTTTATTTCTCTTGTATCATAGCAGTTTTCTAACGATTACAATAAAAAATATGTATATATTTTTCATCCATCTGTTCATCCATGTTTAATGTTGTAGGATGTCTAGGAAAAAAAGTAGTTCCTGTTATCACATACGTTATAGCAGCTATAAACAGACGTTTCATCCATCCTCTATTTTACTCTCTCTTGACATTAATAAGGAGGAAAAAAAACCCTATCATGTTACTGAGAAACTGGAATGTGCAACCTCCTTTCTCCTGAGGACTCCTGAGTGTCAGCTGTGGCTGACACTGGAGACTCCTTCCATAACTGTTATTCATAACTCCTTCCATTATTTATGGATTTCATCTGGTTCCTTGCCTTACCTTACCTTTTAAAACTGCTTAGCATATTCAACTTAGCGTATATACTTTTTTCCTGTCATTCCACTTTATTACACATACCTTTATTTATGGACTTTAATGTTGTGAAATCTTTATATTTGTGGATTTCTTGAGTTAATACTGATGTCTGGTGAAAATTTCATGTGATGAACCTCATTGGAAATATATTTACTGAAAAAAAAGTTGATGCGTCCAATGCTTATTTCCCCCACTGTATATGCTTACATGTTTACCCTCAAAGTGCACCTGAATTAACAAAGGACACATTTAGAGTCCAATTAATTTCCAAGAATAGCCAGGAAATAATATAATAAATAGACAGGTTTTAGCACTTTGGTGTAATTTAATTGAGTTAATTATGTAAAGTCATGTTTTGTTTGTGTTTATGAGTGTAATTAAACAGTAATAAAACTCACACTTCACACACTTTTACTGGCAGTGGATGGAGGGGAGGTTTATGAAGAAGATTCAGTGTTTTTAAAACTTTAGTACGGAGTAGGTTTAGTCACTCTGCAACAACATGAATATGTATGAAGGCAGTAAAGGTCAATACGAGCAGACAGAAATAAACAGATATGCACCCAATTAAAAGGTGGGATGATGCATGATGTTTCTAGTGTAGGCCGTATGCACAATACGTATTGATTTCAGTCCTATGACGCACAAAACCTTTGTTTAAATGGTTTGTACTTTTTGTTCGGGGAAAACATCATGTACAGTCTCACATTCCTAGTTAAACAGTTGTTTTTTTTTACAGGCACAAAAATTACAGATAATTATTACTGAATACAATTAATTTCACCCTCAACATTTTGTACATAAAATATTATGGATGCATGGTCCTGTAGCTCAATTTGGAAATGTATAGCCAGTAATCTCTATCAATCAATATAAATATAACGAAGAGGTTATATTTATTGCCATAGTAAAGCAGGGATCTTGTGCAGATCTACTGTACAGGGTGTCCCAAAAGTCTCCATATATAGCGGACAACGTAGTTGGTGTACTCCGTTCACTGGCTGAAAGCTATTCCGCAGACAGGTTATTTTTCCAGATGCAGTTTTGTAAAAAGAAATGTACACCTCATTGTAAGACCGAAAGCATTGGACCACTCAGCTGTTTCACTGTAAACATCACCATAGTCACCATGCAGTATTTTAGCCCTGTGTCACGGTAAATGGGTAAATCACTTAGTGCTGCAAAGCAAAGCTACTTTCTCCTCCATGCTTGTACAAACGCTGCCTAGAATTTTTTTAATATATATTATTAATTATATAATTAATTCCCATCCTGTCAAAGTAGTATATACTGAAACCACAGGCAATGTAAATCAATTATCTTTAGATGTTCTCTTTAATGTCACAGCGCTGCTGAATCTGATTGCTCAGATAGTGTTGATAAATTTTCTATAATAACAGTTCTGGCAATAGTTCTGGCAGCGAAAGCAAATGAACGGTATATATTACATTCACATGGTCTGATACATCATTGTTTCTATAGTAACAACTCATTCACAGGGACTTGTGTGGAGGATGCGCAGCATAATGTAAAGACTAATCAAGGCCTTAATGATGGTCTAATTTCTATACGGAGATGTTTATTTAGCATGTTTGGTAGGAGTCTCCAGTGTCTGCACTTTGTAACAGTTTTCCACCATGTTGTGTTTTATTGGTTTTCTGTAACAAGATGCATTTAAAAAAATAAAAAAATTTTAAAAAAAATTAATGGAGCAAATATGTATAGTTGATATAACATCATGACAGGAACTAACTGTGGAACATTAGCTGTAACTATAAATTGTAATCTTTTGCTAAGTGCTGTGGTACATATAATGAATGAAACCTTCTGTTATTGGAAGAGAATTAACTTTGGGACTGTAACACACTGTTGTTGATTATTTTTCTATTAGTGCATGCTCTCAAGTGTTTTATAACTTACATACATTCCTTACATTTATAATATCTTGAAGTAGCTTTGGAAAGTTCTGGAATGTTTTCATGAAAACAGTTCAGGAACCCTGTATGTGCCTATTTTAGGTGTTCTGTACACTGTAAATATTCATTGTGAACAGAAGGTGTTAAAGGTATAGTCAGTGATTTGGGCACAAGTTAGCTGAGGTTACTTTTTGAAAAACAAAATAAAAAAAATTAAAAAACCCCACATTTAGTATTCACACCAAAGTCACGCCCTCAAAACATGCACACAAACCTCTGAATGCTAATACTAATAACCAGAATTGACAGGCAAGTAGAAAACCTTATTTATCCTTATTATTTGGATGTTTATGGTCTAAATCATGTGTACTGCTACAGGGACGTGGACTTTTGATCTGAGCAGGTATTTTATAGCCATAACGTGAAGAGAAAAAGAACAAATAATACAAAAGAGTTCAGTCTTAGTAGTCTCTGACACCAATTTTAAAAAATTCAAATTTAGAAACTGTTGACACACACACACACACATACACACACAAGAGCCTACTTTCTCCTGTCGCTTTAGGGTGGTTATTATCTATCTACGAGTGTAGTTATGTGGGGCACACATTTTTTAAACTCACTCTATTGTGTATTTACGCCTTGTCCTCTCTCATTCAGACTACTGAGATACTGAAAGGGACGGCTAAAGCATAGTCAGGTGTGAATGAATGCTCTTTTTATTCCTTCTCTCCCAGTGTTTTGTTATTACAGTTTTGCTGATCCAGCATGAGACAGTGAAAAGTCTGAATGTGGAGCGTTTTTATCTGCAGGCTCTTTCTGTAGCAAAGACAGCTGCCACCCTCTCCCCCCTTTTTCGCCTTTAGAGAACGTTCAAGCCACCTTGTGTGGTGGAATATTCACCGAGCTGCCTTTAGCTGGGTGAAGTGAACAGTGGAGTTGTCACATGAGCAGCAGCTGTGTGTGTGTGTGTGTGTGTGTGTGTGTGTGTGTGTGTGTGTGTGTGTGCATGCTCTTGTGCACACACTGAACTTTGCTCTATTGGGAAGAAATGCAGTGTGTTATCTGCCAAGCCAGAGTGCTGTGTGTGAAAGTAAAGGAGCGGTGAAAAGAGAAGGGTTCTGGCTTTGGCTGTAGCTCGCAGTTTGGTTGGACGGGAAACACGGCGCCACTCGCTCACCCGACTTACCCATTCTGTGCTGTTTGTTTTTAATTTATTTCACTTCTTTTTCTTTTTCCTCCTGCACACTGTGTGCCTGACAGCTGTGTTGGCATGTCAGTGTCACTTTTATGTACGTTTCCATCTCATTCCCCTACTCTCACACACACACACACACACACTATTCTTGTGAGGACCTTCCATTGCCAAAGTTTTAACTGCATCTAATTAATTCTATGCCCATACCTAAACCGAACCCTAACCTTAACATCAGGAAGCCTTTTGGCTCATGTATTTATTTATTTATTTATTTGTTTGTTTATTTATTAAATAAAGCTTAAACACATCCGCATGCAAGCATGCAGATTCTTGTTTCGCTGTGTAAACCAACAGCCTCAGCTCATTATCACATTCACCTGCTCACTCTCATTCATGCCTCACACTGGGTTCACCAAGTGAACATCTCCGCATGAGAGCATTAGGACATGATGGACATAAAAACAACAGTCCTCATACAGGCTTTAAGAGACAATGAGAGCTCCAGACCCTCCTTCCTCTCTCCCACTCTCTCTCTCTCACTCTCTCTCTCTCTCTCTGCCACCTCACCTCCCTTCCTGCAGACAAGCCCCTCTCATTGCCCCACCCCATCTCTTACTCCGTCTCTCCCTTTGTCTCCTGCTCGCATGTTTTTCTGCTCTGCAGGAGAAACGTTAATCCTCCTCTGTGCATTGTGCAATGCCGCCCATCACACACACACACACACTCACACACTCACACATGCACACACATAAAGATGCTGAGGAGGAACAGCCACATTAACTGGCACATCTGCTGCTCATTTGCAGCACCAGACCCTCTGACAGGTTCTTGTTGTTGTGGTTGTTGATCATGTGGTGTTTCGAATTGGCTTTGTTTCGGTTTGCATTTACTTGTGTTCAAGTGGATCAGGTGATTTAACTCCTTCAAACCACAGTTAATTAACCATTATCACTTATCAATAAGGCTATATTTATATGTGATGATATGATCTTGATATTGTTTTTTTTTGTTTTTTTTTTACATTTATTTACATTTACATTTATTCATTTAGCAGATGCTTTTATCCAAAGCGACTTACAAATGAGGAAATACAAACAAAGCGGTATATCAAGCAGAGAACAATACAAGTAGTGCTACTATACAAGATCTTTTAATTGAGTTCTAGAAAAGCAAAGTGCACAGAGTAGAGATGTAAGAGCCAGAGTAAGTGGGGGTTTTTTTTTTTCCCATTTTGTTTTTTTTAAGGATAATTACATTTATTTACAGTTATAAATGTAAATGATATTGTGATAAATTGCACGATCGGTATAGTCAGTACTTCAAAAGACAGACCACCTCAGTACATTTTGACTCAGTTGTTTGTTTATTAGTTTTTGTTCCGCATTAAAGGAATACTCCTAATCTCCACCTACCATATCTGTACCTTGTATGCAATCTCTACAAACAGTCATTTTGTCACATGTCCTCATACTAAGAAAAGAACAGGAAACTTGTTTACATGAAACTCACATATTATAGAAGTCTGAGGTCAGTTGTTGGGGAAGTCAATAAACGTTTTTGTGCAACACACATTTTTGTAGAACACTTTCTTCGGTTGAAACTGTGTTTAAATGAAGCTCTAGTTACGCAAGTGTTTAATAGGGCTGGTCATTATATCGATATAATATCAATATCGTGATAAATGTTTATACGATACACTTTCCTGAGATATCGTTGGTATGGTGATGTTTTTTTTTTTTTTTTTTTTTTTTTTTTTTTACATTTTTAATAATTACAAATTAAATGCTACTAAATAGATGACATTGATATGACGTAATTTTTTAAAAGCAATCTTCTTTGTCTTTATAGCCATTAAAGAAAAGTAGCATCAAACTCAGTTTAATGTTTTATTTTTGTTTATTTTACTACTGTTCTGCAGACGGTTTGTTAGCTAAATTGCATTGTGTATTGTAGAAGTATCCACAAGTATCGTGATATGATATTTTTGTCGTATCTCCCAGCCCATGTGTAGCTCATGACTAAAGCCGGGTTCGCACGGTATGATTTTGACCACGATTTGGTCATCTGCGACAGATTTTGAGAATCCTAAAAGATTCCTATAATCCTAGGCCAAAATCTGTAGTCTTTGATCGATATTTTGACGCGTTCCATAACTGCCGATTAACGGCTGTTGCGAATAAATTTTTTTCCTCTGATTAAATTCTCCCAGAAGATTTGAGGCACAGTCCTGTTGAGTGGCTTCTCCTCCTCTGTCTTCTTGCATGCGTACGTTTTTTTGCGTCTTGACTGTCGTACAGTCTGACATTAATGATAACTGAGATCCTACATGTTCGTACAGTCTGACAAGCAACAGTCGCAAAGGACTATTAAAATTGCATAGTGTGCACCCATCTTAAATTAGATTATCGGTAATGCCCAGATTACCCCACTTTAAAACAACTACTTGTCTTTAAGCCTCCAAAAAATGGTAGTAGACTAAATGCTGATAACATTATTGCTTCTGAATGATATCACTAGTAAGCAGAAGACAGCAGAAAAATAAAACAAAAATAAATGTAAAAGACATTTATTTATTTTTTAAAATTTTTTTTAGATTAATAGGATAACATGCCAAATGAGAAGAAGGCAAATATTCCAATAAAGACTAATATATTGCAGATATACTGAGGTATATCATATCATGATCAGTTCTAGTCATGATAATTACGTTAATTAATGTCTCACAATGAAGTGCTCAGCACTGAGACCGCTAATAAGCATGCAGTGTTCACATGCAGATCCACGGATACTATTCTGTGCACTCAGTTTACAGCTCCTCCATATGTCTACATTTGGATGGCATACAGAAATCTTAAATTGTTAGTGGGCCTAAAAAGGTGTAAGTGTCTGCTGCGTCTTGCACCTGCTGACACTCATGGAGCACATTAACTGTGGCACAACCTCAAGCCGACATCTTCTGTATATCAGAGTGTTTTGGTGATGTTGAGTAGTCTCTTCTAACGATGGCATATGTTCATGTCCACAGGGTGAAAACATCTCTCAGACAGCTCTTCACCCTAACACTCCTGTTGCAATCTTTACTATGCCCTGAAGAACCACTTTGTGTCAGGACGCAACACAACTCACAACTCAGACACCATACAACCAGTTTGAGAATGAGCGTCTTCCTGTGAGTTGAGGTGGCAGGTTCTTTGTCTTACCTTAAGTCAGTGTAGAGATTATGATCTTAGATGGAGGCCATAATGCCCCTTCCCCCAATGGCTTCTTCTGGTGAAGACCGAGTGTGTTTTATGAACCACTTTCTATTCCCTACAGGGCCGTGAGGAGTGTACCTCCCCTTCTCTCTCCATCATGGAGATGACTCTTTAGGGGTTAAGGGGAGGATGGGAGAGAAAAGGATTTTGTATCCAACGTGTGGTAAAAGAGAGGTCATGAGGGTGCTGTACACTAGGTGAAGAGACCTGGTTATTCACAAAGAAAGATGGAGGGATGTATTAATTGGGTTATTGTGTAGGAATTTTCTCCCTTTCTTACTTGGGAAGAAGGTGATGTGTCCAAATATTAGCACATGCTGACATCTATGGTTGTTAAAAAACCGCAGAAATCAAGTCAAGCAGGCATCAGGTGTCACCAGCTCAGCTTCTTTACTCACTTGGCTCTGATGTAGAAGCAGTAGCCGCTTTAGAGCTCGTAATATCTTGCTCAGCTTCTTCCTTTGTTCACACCCCTGTCATGTTTTTCTCTTTCCTCCTTAGGTGCAAAAGGAGACTTCTATTAGATTAGAGGAGAAAATTCTGCATTTAATCACTGCGTATTAAACTGGACAAACGCATTCTTTGTCTCAGGATACGACATAGGATGAGCTGTACCATGACCCATTTCATTAACGCTGTCTCTGAGTGATGACGCACGTCAGGTGAAAAACTGACATGTATGTCAACAAATACGCTGGTTGTAGTGGCAATATCATTTCAAGTCCGATACAGATATCACATGTGGCATCAAGGTTTGATATAAAACTGCTTGACACTATAGAGTGTCCCAAAACTCTCCATACATAGGGGAAATTTTCAAATAGTCTTTAAGAGAAAAGAAGAACATATTGAAATCATTCTCATCGCTGGATTGGGAAGCTGTCGCAAGGTTGCGATGGACTTTGACAGGAAACATGGCAAGCACATCACACACGGCATCGTTGCTAAACTTATTAACAAATGCAAAAATTCTGGAACTGTTGTTGACCAACCGAGATTTGGACGTCCACGAACATCCAGTGATGTAGGCAGAACCAATGGGGTGGCTTCAAACATAGTCCTCTATATATGGAGACTTTTGGGACACCCTGTGTAGTAAAAAATAAAACCACTTAACATCATCTGAACACTGAACTTAGTCACACAAGGTACCCTACATTGCCAAGAACTGCCATGTTTTACAGGAAGACAGCATTTAACTGACACTGCAAACAACCAACAGACCATTGTTTTTGCGTAACATGTAAGGAACGGAGGTTGTGAAAACGGTGTTACAATAAAAACTGATGTGCTCTCAACAACCAAAAAACAGCATGGTTAGACAAATATTGGTAGGTAAATTGAGCTAGTCCAGTGGTTAATTGAGCTAGTCCAGTGGTTAATTGAGCTAGTCCAGTGGTTATATCTTGCCCCAAATGCAAAAGTGAGATTGCAAACTTTTTTTTTTGAGATTGTAACTTAAGATTTTGATAGTTGTGTTAAGCTAAATGTACAGAAAAACTCATTACACAACTGCACTGTTGAATTCTCTCAACTAAAGGGGTTGATTAATTTTTTTTTTTATAACAGCACCTCTGACTAGTGACATCTGTAATTAAAATCACAGGTTTATATTAATGTTTATTCTAATACTGTATTGTTTCTTCAGTAATAACTCATTCACATACACTTGCAATTCTCATATAATCTTATAGCCTTATAATAAAAATAGATTTTATTAAAAAATATGCTTGGTATTTAACAAAAATAAAAACAATCATGGGAACTAATTTGTCTTTAAAAAAAAAAAAAAACAACAACCAGGAATTAATTGTCTCACGAATATTCCACAGCGTTAAATTTAATTATAAATAAAGTAAATAAAGTTAAGACATTAACAAATTGTAATTGTTGGCAAATTGCTGTGATACAAGAGGAAAAACACTCTTATTGGATTAGCACATTTTTGTTTTTGTGTTCATCCAGAGAGAGATAAGCACTCGCTATACCAGTTGAGCTACCTACATGTTGTTAGCGATATGCTAACTTCATTAAATACATGATTATGGTGATATTGGTGGTATCACTTACTGAATAAAACTTGCTGTCAATTTTAGCCTCACATTCCAACATACACTAATGTGTGAGGCATTGATTTGTGATACTGCTGCAGTTGAGGAGATTGAGTCAGAGTCAGAGGAAATTGTCTGTTCCCTGACCCCCCCCCCCCCCCCCCCCCCATAGCCATGCTAATGCTAATAAAACTTAAAACTCAAGTGCCCTGATGTTTCACCTAAGCAGGATACGTCCATGTAGCCTAATCAAATTATTAATTAGAATTATCAATGGTAAAAAGATTGTTAAGAATTGATATTGAGTGATTGAATTAACAGTATATTGTTCAGCAGTAAGGGTTGCAGTAGATAGTCAGCACTGAGGTATAATGGATTAATAGATATATTGGTAGAAAAAAAAGTTTACCCAAAGAATAAATGTCTTTTTTTTATGCTGTCACATTGTGCTCACTCTTCAGTGTGAGCCTTATGTTTGTGTTTTTCACGTTTTATTTCCCTACGAGGCTTCATCTGTTCAGCAGTTCGACACAGAGCGAACGTTGTCAGAAAGCCATATTGTCCATGTTCTTTCTCGGGTGTGAGCTCACTGTGGGAAACGAGAGTAGGACTTACTGTTTTGTGCCTCACTGGAAATGAACCGTTCTGATTGCACTTAACTTCCTTACATCATAGAGTACTGACACAACACGAGAACAGGGTAGGAAAAAAAAACAACAACAACAAAAAAGCAGCATGCGTTGTGGGTATAAATAGAAGAGGCTCAGTCAAAATAGGCCTGTGTTTTGTCTATATGCAGATTCGAATGTAAACACAGGAACTGAATGCTAAAGTGAAATTATTGGTTTGACTCAGCCCTGGTCTTCAATTGCAAGCCAGCTTTTAGCCACACATTTCATCTTTACTAGGCACTTTACTTTGTGTGTTTTTGAGAAAGAGGAAGTCTTTGGCAAGTCGCCAGACCTTGAGACCATGAGCCAGCCTGCAGTATTCACATGATGACCGATAATAACCTTGGATCAGGGCCAGGCTATAGCCAGCAGATTAGCGTTAAGCGAAGAAAGAGGAAGTGCAAAGCGAAGCCTTCAATACCAACAAACCACATGTGTTCATGCTTGAACATGCTGAGCGAAGCCTGCAGTAATGTAAGTTAATCAGTAATGAATGCATTAATCTTTGCTTTAACCAGGCCCAATAGAGGCGAGTGATACTCTTAGATTCTTCAGATTAATTATTCTCCCCATGGAGCTTGGCTAGTCCAGATTCAGGCTGGTTTGGAATGATGTTACTTCACTACTTAATAAGGATGAATAGAGATGCCTTGATGTGGTTCTTTTACGGTAGTTATGATGTTATATGACACTTTCAGCATAAGTCCAGTGTCTTTCATCATCTAATGCACATGTGGGTAAAGGGCACTAAGAAGTACTAGAGAAATGGATTAAATTCTGACACTGGGGAACATGCCCTTATGGGAGGTGTAATTAGAGACTGATCATCAGGTCTTCTACATGAAGTTTGATCCTCGGGGCCCTGGACAGCCAAGAACTTCAGTGTGAATCGCTCCACAGGGTGGCTATACAGCTAGAACTTTTATATCTTTTATATCTGTCATCTAACATCAGTTACCACATTGTGTGCATGAAATGTGGTTCATGTGCTACTTAATGCTTGCAGTTTTGACTCTGGTGAAAAGAAAATGGATCTAGGCAGTGGGGGGAAATAGACCCCCAAATAGTTGTATATTTAAACACACTGTGACTTGTCCTCACATGCCAGAAATGGAGTGAAGAGCTTATCTGTACTGTATTATGCTTAATGTGTAGATTGAATGTTTTGGAAGGAACTATCTGATTATTCACTTTTGTAATGAGGGTTAGCCTACTTGCACAAAGGGAAGTAGGTCAAAGGTCATGCATCGTATTACTTGCAACAGACAGCAGTTATGTAGTATCCTTTTTATACAAGACCAGATCAACTCAATATTGGCAATGTACATTTACATTTACAATTATGGCATTTGGCAGACGCCCTTATCCAGAGCACCTTACATTTATCTCATTTTATACAACTGAGCAGTTGAGGGTTAAGGGCCTTGCTCAAGGGCCCAGCTGTGGCAGGTTGGTAGTGCTGGGATTTAAACTCACAACTTTCCAATCAGTAGTCCACTGTGATATCACAATAAGTGTACTTGTATGATCACTAATAATCCGATCATTATCTGATTTTGCTATTTATTTGAATTTGGCAGTACTACAATATCTTTAATTGTATTATGGTCATATTTAGATTTCAATAAACACATTGATATTATGCCAACAGTCAGTTATTCAGTTTATGTATACTGTATTGTTTATTTATTTACTTGTTTGTTTGTTTGTCTGTTTGTTTGCACAAACCTAGCTGAATAGAGAAAAACGTTTGTAACTGTTTGTAATTAGAGAGTCAGTCACTTCAAATCCACAAGAACATGATGGGTTAAGAAAAGATGCTGTGTTATTTGAAAGCTGAAACAGCTGCTTGCTCAATAATGCTAGCAGCTCAGTATCGGAAAATGTTTTTATGCTGACTGACAAGGTTTAAATGGGGATTTAGGGGGTATTACTTCTTTCATGGGTGCCAACAATGTGGGAAGAGTACCGTTCAGTTAATGTGTTAATATAAGGAGTTCTCAACACTGAGATCCTAAACATGTGATTAAACCAAGTCATCATTATGCCATGCTAGATTTACAGTTTCACCAAATTATATTAATGGAGCTCAGGCCTTAAACCAAAAGTTTAGTTTAGCTCTTACTGGTTGGTAGTTTTGCTACTTGTAGGGATATTACTAAATGAAATCTGATTGTTTAGGTCAGATCTCATAGTTTTTCTATTATCAGATAACTGAAGTGCATATTAAAGGATATTGATCGAATCTTTGCCGAAATCTGAATGCTGTTTTCTGATATTGACGTACGTTTAAAAACACTCAGACTTTGATTTATTAGGATCCGAAGTAACGAGTACTAATTTGCCTGAGCAAATTAATTGTGTGCACAGCGAGTGGGTGTGTTGTGGTTGATTAACCAAGAATAATTATGTGAATGGCATTGCATACAACATTAGAGGAGGACACAGTATGCAAATTAGGTTGTGTGTGCTCTTTGTTCTCAATAGCCATGGTGAGTGTGAATATCAAAGAAACTCCTGGAAGAGAGAAACTCTAACTCATCAAACTTGTGAGATGTATATTATGTGTTTATATATATATATATATATATATATATATATATATATATATATATATATATATATATATATATATATATATATATAATGTGTGTGTGATTGTTTTAAGACACAAGGGCATAATTTAGATGAACTTGCTCATCATTGACGCTTAGTAAATGGTATAATTTCGTCTTCAACCAATGGAAACAGGCTTCCACAGATTTAATACTTGCCCTTCCTACTAATTTGCACCTGCATTTAAAACTGATCAGTTTGCTTATGCAGCACTCCTGTATTTTTGCACCTTTAGGTAGAAACATCCAAAATTGCACTTTCATTAAGCCAAAAGCATAAAATGCTCATAAGAAAGATATAATCCTTCGTATTATATCTTAAAGATATAATCCGTCCTGTTAATAAATCGGTGTGCATGCTTTTTGTGGGTTATATCAAGCTTGCATGTTCTTCCACACACTACCATTTATTCAAATTCAAGGTTTCAAGAACTTTGTCATATGCACAGGCTTCCTTATTCCGTGAAATTCGCTTGTTCTCAAAGATGCTGCAGTTGAAAATAAGGGATGAATAACAAATAAAATTTTATGTTTCCATGGCACTGTATTGTAGCTGTTTGTATTGACATATATTATATTGCTACTATTCCTGATAACTGTATACACATACATAAAATTATCTTAGAAAACTTATGATTCATGTATTCTTGCCATAATTACTTTTACATTACAACAGAACAGCCGTAACAGTTTGCTCTTTATATGTGCTCTGTGTAATTCATTGTTGTTTGAACATTCACGACTGTATCATTATGTGTTAGAAGCGAAGACCTAGAGGCAGGAGGCAAAATGTGTCTCAATATTCAGGAGGAAATGAGCTTCATAGCTCACTGGCTGTAAGAAACCATAGTTGGCCTCCTGCTTTCTTTCTTTATTTCTCTCTCTCTCTCTCTCCCTCGCTCTCTCTCTCTCTGAACAGATGTAGTCAGAGTTTTAGGGGAATTCCCATATGCTTGTTGCGCTGCTAGAAAAACACTCTACATATGATTATAACCAAATAGCAAGTTAAAATGGATTTTAAAGAAATTAATGTGCTTTTATTAGGAAATCTGGATTGTGTTTGCAGAAGCTGTGAACGGTGTGAAGTAAAATTCCATCACAGGAGCTGTATAACTATCACAACGTTACAGTAGTTTAAATGGAGCAACTGTGGGAGGTGGTTGTGATTTTATAAAAATTCTGATTTTGCCAAAGTTTACTCAGGCCTAATCTCAGTTGATGTATTTTTTATTTTTGTATTCTTATTTTCTTGTGCAATGTACCATTGCCGTAACCATGTTAAAGAGCCAACAGGTGATGGATTAATGATCCTGTATGGAGGACAAAAGAGAAATGCAGAGGAGTGAATGTGTAACACAATCAGTTGTTGAGGTTATTTCTCCCAAGTGAGTGTTGAGTTTGAAACTGGAGCCATATCTCTGGCTCTATGGCAGTGAGGGTCTGTGCTCCCTTAAAGACAAAGGACCAGATGTCTAAAGTGGGGGATTGCATTTCCACAGCCGCCAAAACACGCATTTGTCTTGTGAGTTTGGATGGTACAGAAAGTTGACTCATCTATCCAAAAATGTACAGCAGATGTCAGCAGTCTGTCTGACTGGCTAGTTGCCATCTCACCCATTTACCCCATACTAAAACCCTCCCATTAAACCTCACATCACGTCCATTCCTGGCCAGGATATTTAAATTTACACTAAAACCCACCCACACTCAGCTGTCATGTTTACCCCAATCCAAACGTTTAGTCTTTCTGGAGCTTTGTCATTTATCCCCACACCAAAACCCTTCCACACATAGCCTCCTATTTAACTCTCATGCCAAAAACCCTCCCACTCTTAGCCTCCTATTTTACCTCCACAACCAAAACCAGCCCACGCTTAGTCTCCTATTTTACTCCGATTGAATCAGAAACATAATTTATGTGTCCTGCCAAAAAGGCTTCTGAGGCCCTGGGAAGTTCAGAAATACATTTTGGCTGCCCACATTTAGTCTTCCCATTTCCAGCCATTTCAAATATCCACTCGCACTTACCCTGCCCATTTATCCCCATTGCTGCCATTGGTGTGTGAGTGTGTGTGAATGGGTGAATGAGACACGGTGTAAAGCGCTTTGGAGCCGCTAAGGTTAAAAAAGCGCTATATATGCATACCATTTACCATTCCTGAAGCCCACCACCATTTAGCATGCCTGTTTACTGCCATACAATCATTTCATGCTTATCTTCCTCATTTGACCTCACGAGAAAAACTTACCCATTCTAAGGTTGTCCATTTACCCCCCCCCCCAATTTAAGTCACCCACACTTAAGCCGGAAGTATAGGCGTCAAACAAAAATGACGTTTGAAGGAAATGTAGAAAATGTGCAGAGTTATCAGTTTGTACAGTGCGATGTGTGCACTCAACCATGCAGAACAATTTTCTATAAATGTCAGGATCGGATCCAGCCTGATCAGCATTTTGCAGACCAACCATTAAAAAGTTTTTCAAATATATCTGCTGAACTACGTCCACAAGTGACTGGATAACTTGTGCTTTAATGGGAACGGTCTTGAGTTACTGTACATAAGACTTGATGGAAATGCTTCCTTTTAAAATAACAAGTTTAATAGAAAATTAAAACAATTAAAACATAGAACTTAGTATTGCTTCAACATTTTGATCAAATATCAGCTATCTATGCAAATCTATGCAAATGCTTTAAATTCTCTTTCATCATCTACTGGTAATAATGCATTTCACCCAAAACCCACCCATGCTTGGAGAAATGCAGAGTATGGAACATTGTAATCCAATCACCTGTTAATTTCCCAAAGTGGGTGTTGTGTTTGAAACTGGAGTCATGTCTCTGGCTCAGTGGCACTGAGGGTTCAAAAAAGACCCTTAAACACAAAGCGCCAAATCTGTGTGAAGGCAATGCTAAAGGGTGTTCACTTACCCGTTACCCCTGACAACTCCCAACACCCCCCCCCCCCCCCCCCCCGCTTCCTTTAGTAACCCATCCATGCTAAGCTTGCTATAAATAAGGGAAGGCGCTGGGTGGGATCACAGAGCAGGCAGACGCCCTTAGGAGACTCTTATTTTTAGGTCTGGGTCATTTTTACCTCCTGTTAGTTTTTGTTTTTTTTTTAGAAAAGAGAGAACAATGTCTATGTGCCTTCTGTAACATTGTGGTGTAACAAAAGACTGAAGATGGACTGATGTGTTTATCACTTTGTTTAGCAATTCAGCTTATTTAAAAGGATGTTTTATGATATGTCTTGAGTTTATAATTCTTGACAATCTAGAGATCACAGTCATACATTAGACATTGGATTTGTACAGTATTTAACACTCTAATCTGTAATCTAACACATTAAACATAGTACTTTGAGTGATTATAACAGATTTGACAGGGACACGAACATCTTGCGCTATATATTTTAATTAGTACCTCATTTGTACAGGCCTATGCTGTTTTTATGGCTTGATAAAAGCACTAATGACATGACTTGAGGCCTTAAATAGCAGATTTGCAGAGTAGCAATTCATCAGCTCCTAATTACACTGGTTCTAATGTGTTTGTTGGAAATGTATAATATTTCATTGGCACATGGGATATTAGTGGGTTAATTAGATGCTGTTCAGGGACATCTTTGTGGTATTATCTCAGGGATCTGTCATGCTGAGATGTTCTGCTTTGTGCTCTCTGTGCCTTTCCAAGGTGACCAGGAAGTAATCAGGGGACTGGGGGTCTTTGGAAAAGGAGAGCCTGTGCTGATTTATACCGTAGCTCTAATAGCATTGTTTCCATCACGCCGATGGCGTTGATTATGGAGGTCAAGAAATTTGTCAATCTGAGCAAATTCTCTTTGCGCCACTCATGGATTTGGGACTGGGATTGTTTTCGTGTGCTGTTGGCTCAGGTGCTCTCATGAGGGAGGTGAAGCAATTGATTATATTCTTCACACATCAATGCATTCCATTCGCCATCCTTTGATAATGATTTGCACACCGTTCACCAGAGACTTCACCATATTCAGACTAGATCCTGCATAAGTGACTGGGACAACGGGTTCAGGTCCTTGTTCTTTGTTCTACATGTACACCAGTGTGACTTCTGAACTAGACCCATAAATACTTGACCTCAAGACATTATCGTAATGACAAACGGTTCTATGGCAGTGCATTTCTCAGTCCGTCATTCAAACAATAACTGTTCAGGAAAGGAGCCACATAGTATACAAAATAAAGGTGCCTGTGATTTGGTGTGGTATGTGGTAATAAGTGGGTTTTTCCCCTTTTAACAGGAAATCAGACGAGGAGGTAGACATGGACAAAGTGACTGCAGCCATGGTGCTAACCAGTCTGTCCACAAGTCCACTAGTGCGGAGTCCTCCAGTTAAAGTTATCGGTAAGTGAACAGTGCTGTTGTAAGCTCTGCTCAGTCTTTTCCACACAGCAGCTACAGAGATAAGTGTCATGTGGTTTTCACTCAGCAGTTTCCTGTTTTTCGCTCTTACATAGCCTTGACACTGAACTGAAGTTGACCTGCCTGCATGACTTAGCCACTACTTTAACCTTTTCCCGAATTGTTAAAACTCGCTGTTTAGGTACAGTACTTTTTCCAGTACAAAGTTCCTAAACACCTATATTTATTGTTATTAAAAATGTCAAATTTGTGTGCCATTAAAAAAAAAAAGTATATTTAGTATTAGACCACTTTTCTGGGACCTGCAAAGACAGAAGCAAGTGGAAGCCCATGTCTGCAGAAGAGATGTGGCAATTTATTCAAGGTGCACGAGAAACTTACAGCTGATGCCTTATACAATTAAAACTACCCAAAATAATTTATGGAATTTGTAAAGATAAAGATTAGTCATATGAAATAATATATATTAAAATTGTTCATATGAAATTGTTCATATGCATAAACATGCATATGATACACTACATGACCCAAAGTATGTGGACACCTGATCAAAATCTGTAGCTACAAAGTTGGAAGCATACAATTGTATACAATGTCTTTCTATGCTGTAGCATTACAATTTCCCTTAACTGGATCTAAGAGGCTCAGACATGTTCCAGCATAACAGTGAGCCTGTGCACAAAGTGAGCTCCATGAAGATATGGTTTGCCAAGGATGGAGTGGAAGAACTCCAGTGGCCTGCACAGAGCCCTGACCTCAACCCCACTGAACACCTTTGGGATGAACCGGACCCCAGCCTCCTCACCTGACACCCCACCTCAATAATACTCCTGTGGCTGAACAAGCACAAATCCCCACAGCCATGCTTACAACTCTTGTGGAAAACCTTCCTAGAAGAGTAGAGGTTATTATAACAGCAAAATGGGGACTAAATCTGGAATGTGATGTTCAAAAAGCACATATGAGTGTGATGGTGAGGTGTCCACATACTTTTAGCCATATAATGTATCATTCCACTGTTACTGCCCTACTGTCTTATGAACATGTGTACAGGAATGAGTGGTGTATTTTTTCTGTATAGATGTCTTTGTTGCAATTTTAACATTGAAAAAACACTATATCTATACATATACAGTAAATTAATCTCATTAAGAATTAAGAATATTATATTTGTATCTATTTTGCTGTATTAAAAAATACATTTAACCCCTATATACATATTAAAATCATATTGGGCTCATAAGTTTCTCTTATTAGTACCAAAATAGAAAGTATGTGCCTGTTGACAATTTCGATCAATAATTAAAGACTCCCCTAAAGACACTGTCGACCCTCATAATCCTTGTAATGTGACAAATTTCTTAGTTAAAAAAAAAATCAGTTATTAAACCATTAGAATTAGACTGGAGTGTAAATGTTCATCAAAAAGTGACATGATAAAACATTACAATGCATTATTATTGGTCAGTCAAGGCAAAATATCAGAACACTGTTAGCGTGTGTGAAGAGTGGTGAAGCAAAATTGTCATGTAAGATTATGTAAAAAAAAAACAAAAAAAAAAAAACAGGAATTTTGTATTTTAAGTGATGGATTCTGATTAAAATATGACCAGGGACGTGAAACAAAATGTGAAACATTAGTTTATATTTCAGGTTTAACAGGCAGAGTATGTGCTGTAGCTATAAGAATCATAGCTGTTCTGTCCACGACCAGGCCCTGACCTGCTCTCTTCCTACAGAGGGTCTGAATGGATCATGGAAGGATGGAGGCTTCACTCCGTCCAGTTACAGCAGCAGTGGCTTCTGGAGCTGGAGTGCTCCCAGTGATCAGTCCAACCCCTCCACTCCGTCTCCACCACTCTCAGCCGACAGTTTCAGACCGTTCCGTATGTCCAGCCTCAGCGGGCCGCCGGATGACACTCTGGACGAGCAGGACACCAGCAGTCTTCTGTTTGATGAGCCCATTCCCCGCAAACGCAAGGTCAGCGACCCTCTCCTAATGTCCTTCAATTTCATCTCAAAACACTCTTAGACCAGCTGGTTTACTGTCCATTCCTGGACCCTGATCTGATGGTGTTAATTAAGAAAGAAACACAATTATTACTTTCCTATAACAGCATGTCTTGAAGGGTTTTTATTCCTCTTGTACTGTTTGCCAGTGTACTTTTTATCAGCTTAACATTTAATGTTATGGAATGTCAGTGAAACGAGTTAACTCTTGTTATCACTTACATTTTAACAGCTACAAACAGTCTTTCTATCATTTTCTCTTGACGTTAATAAGACAAAAATGCAGTGTGTTACCAATAAACCATAAAGCACAGCGTTCTGAAGACTTTCCTGTGGTGGAAAACCCTAAATCTCTAAATTCCTTAAATCCCTAAAATCCTTCAACATATCAATAATCATACTTTGCTAAATAACATGTTTTTAACCTGTTTATTATTAGACTTAGATTATATGCAGTATACTTCTACTGCAATATACTTCTCTGAGAATTAGCTGTTACTATAGAAACAGTAACATGGTCTCGAAGATGCTATTGTCAGAGCCGCTGTTATAGAAAACCAATCAATTCCTTTAATCAGAATCGAGCATTCAGCAGTGCTGTGAAGATGTTATTGTCATTCTGCAAGAGAGACCCTTGTTTATTGTAATGGAGCCGTGTATGTGTATGAGTGTGTGTGTGTTTCTGTGACATTATGCACAATGAGCCCTACCTCCTCAGTATTGTGTGGTGAAAGTGAGAGCTGCAGCTTTGTATTTAAGCCTATGTTAATGGTGGGTGAATGTAACGCCACATCCTGTGTTTGCTGCTGTTTTCTTCAATGTGTGAAGTTCTCATCGCATCCACAGACCCGAGTGAAGAGGTTTGAGATGCAGTGCGAAACGGCAATCTGCATATACAGAGATGTATTATGTGATAGCTGAGTGAGAAAGTCGCTCGCTCTCCTCTTCGCTCCACTCTCGTCTACTGTATCTCCCTATTCCACACACAGACGGTACACTTGCAGTAATGAATGCTTTCTTTATCTGCAGTATTGTCCCGCTGTCTTATCACAGTCACAGGATTCTTGGACATTATCGGTGCCGGTGTTTGTGATATCCATGCTGTCATTATCCTCTAACAACCCAGTCATCTGTCCTACTTAATTACACAGGAACCATACCTACAAGTACCTGGTGTTAAAATAAACTATTTTAATATCCTCCAGTATAAACACTGAATCCATTTGGAGTTTTATCTGGATCAGCATTGTCCTCAAAGAAAGTGGTTCTCAAAGTGGGGTCCGGTGATTCTCAGGGGTTAATGAAGCAGGAGGTCTGTTTTTTCCCCATTTTGTTACAGAGGTGGAAATCACAACCCATCATTATCTAGGTTATTATATTTATTGTTGAGTTCTTATAGCTATTAGGCTCGTTTTCAACTAGAGATTTAATTCACTTTAGTGATGCATAAAATATTGAAAGTTTAGTACTTTCATGTCTGTATTTAAACAAGTGAACACTCTGTTCATTTATTATACTGATTTCACTCCTATTATACTGATATTAAGCTGATTTGTCCCGCACGGTGGCTTAGTGGTTAGTACGTTTGCCTTGCAGATCCGGCGTTTGGGGTTCGAATCCCACCTCTGCCCTGTGGGCACAGAGATTATGTGTTGTCCTGTGCTTTGAGGGTTTCCAAATTGTCTGTAGTGTGTGAATGTGTGTGCGACTGTGCCCTATGATGGGTTGGTACCCAGGGCTTGTGCCCTGTGTTCCTTGGGATAGACTCCAGGTTCCCCCATGACCCCGTGTAGGTGTGGAAAATGGATGACGGAATGGATACTGATCTACTGATTTGACTCATACAGTAACTATCTGACTCATATTATACTGATCTGACTCATATTATGCTGACGTGACTCGGATCAGAAGAAGCCACAGAAAGAATTCTTGTGCTTTTGGTAAAGCACATTTAACAATAGCGCTAGTGAACTGCCTCCAATTCTACCTCATTTTTATGTAGCTAACTTTTAACCGAGCTTGTTAACAGGTGTTTAAAACAGAAATTGTGAATTGAAATAAGGTTGTGAATTCATGCTGTTTAGGACGACCCAGTGGGAAAGGTTTAGTTGGCAATAAAGTTCATTTTTCAGGGTCGTTAATATATCTAAAATATACAACTGAAGAGTTTTATTTCATTTGTGTTTGTGAGCAAATTTCCTATAAACAATTAAGAACTGCAAAATCAGAAATATAATGGTATAATGCAATTTACATTTGTTTTAAATACTTAAATTCATGTTGTATTATTGATTTGTTCAAACAAATGCAATTATTATTAAAGCATACAGTATTATTTATTAACCATTAAACATTAAGTAAGTACAGACTAATCAAAAAGGTATGTAGTTACAGGACTGAGGAATGTAATCACAGTTTTATCACAGAACTTTTAGTAATGTTTTGGTATTTTTGATCGTTTATATCAGTGTCGATCTGTCTCTGTCAATGTAATGGTGTTGTAACAGCTCAGATCTCTGTAAACCAACGTCATAGAATGTGGGGGCAGAATTTTAAGAACAAACCACATAATTTGTGTATATCCTGGCGCTCTATTTTGGTGTAATGAATGTTGGAGTATTAGATAAAGTTCAGAGTGTAAAGAAAGTTTGTAATTTGAATGGATCTCTGTGACATTTACTGTGAAATACCATAAAACTCCGTCTGGCTGCATAAACAATTCAGCATACAGATGTTTTTTTTTTCAGTGAGATGTCTGTGAAACACTTTCAGTCTGAGTTGTCAAATATGCAAAGCTATACTGCAAAAAAACAAAACAAAAAAAAAAACAAGGTAACCAGTGAAAACATCTTAAATATCAAACAAGTTGGCTAATAATTCTAACACGCTTATCTAATAACTATTATTGTATTATTTTAATTTTATTTTGCCTAGACACTAATTTGCTAATCAAGTTTGAGATTCTGGTAGCAGATGATCCCCCCCTAGTCCCCTGCCCAGAAATAAATCCTTGAAAGATGCCAAATTATCTGCCTACAAAATAGCAAATGTAAACAAGAAAATATGTCTAGAAATAGGCTTAATAATCATTTAATAAAACATAATGTCTCCTATATCATTATTTGCAGTGTATTATGATGAGTGAATGTGCTTTGGTGGTTTTCGGTGGTTAATTAAATGTTGGTTGTTGGCAATGGGACCTGCTTTGTTATTGTTCATGCTCTCAGAGGACACAGTCTGCTTTTTGTACCACACTAAAACAAAGGCCTCCTTATGGAAATGAAATTAGTGCTTTGACAAAGTAAACACACAACCCCATTGTAATATGTGACCAGGTGGAGAAAAGCATTACAATTTGGAATAAAACCCAACAGGACATGCTTTTATTGGAAATACTAAACAGTGATTTGTGGAGTTACTGTTGCCACCGTGAAGTTGGCTATTTTCTTGCATTATGTCATGTCCCATAGTGTTTTATTTCTCTTATACCAGAGCAATATGCCAATTGCACCAATTTAGTATTATCAATTAAAGAAGGCCATGTTGTTGGTGTTACGTATTTATGATCTAAGCTATAAACAGTGGATTTTTTAAAAGCTGGAACTGCTGTCAGAGCTGCTGTGATTGAAAATGAATCAACACCTTCTGACCAATAAGAATAGAGGATGCAACAGTACTGTGGTGTAAGGAAGGCATTTTATACACCAGTTTGTAAACAGTCAGCGTATATAACGCAGGAATTTTTTTCCCCTTGTAACTGTAAATGTCAACAAATGTGTATAACATCACACTGAATATACAGCATGACTATGTACTGTCACTTTCACTACACACCAGTTACAAACAAATGACTTGATAGATTTGGGCTGTTTGTGTTTCTGTGTATTTCTATCTTGCTTATCATGGCTATAATGGAGGACAAGGATGACAAAGCATTTTTTTTCCCATCAGGCTTTCGTGTCTTTGTTAAGCCTAGCATGCAAAGGAAAAACAGGATGGATTAGTTGTGTCACTGTGCACTTGTGTTTCGAGCAGAACTCCATGAAGGTGATGTTCAAGTGTCTGTGGAAGAACTGCGGCAAGGTGCTGAGTACTGCAGCGGGGATCCAGAGACACATCCGCACCGTACACCTCGGGTAAGGACACTCAAACTTAATCAGTAACAAATTATGGTTAAAAACATTCACTATCCATGTAAAAGAAATGCTGCCTACTACAGACACTTCAGATGAATCCGAAACAACTTGTTATTCACTGAAGGTAATCACTACATATGGTGTATGATGTTAGCATAGGGTTTTATATGGCCAGTAGAGCTCTGTTTGAGATTCAGCTCCATAAATTCAGGAAACCTGTATCGATAGACGTCTGTTAGGTAAAAAGTCTTACAAATGTGCCCTCGACTACATGAATATTCACATAGCATTCGAACAGTGAGATCAGTTTTATAGACCATTTCAGGCAAATATTCATGAGCACAGGAAGTGATGTTGATGTTACTAAACAGCATTCAAAACACTAGCAAAAAAACCCATACACCTCTTTTTAATCGACTGGTAGCTTTATACAGTATAATTTATACAAGATTCTTAAAATTAAAAATTGAAATTAGTACCATTTTATTTAGTTGTTGTTCCCTCAGGCCAGGAACTAACTCGGAATATATTTCCAAAAGACAAAGCACAGCGAAATGCTTGGATTGCTGCAGTGAAGAGAGACAGCTGGATACACACTAACTCCAGGATCTGGAACACATGTTTTATTTCCACTCATATGAAATATTACACACTTAAAAAGTGACATGTTGCACAATGTAAGTCATCAACAAGCTGTATCAGGGTGTAACAGGCAGAGGCCATTAAGAGCTGCATGTCATCCTACATAGATGAATACTCAGCTGTATAGTGCATTTATTTGCCAAATAAGAAAGCTGACCATCTAGCCTGCTAACTCACCTGGCCATACGCATACAGCAAGAGCTTACAACTTCCCCTTCCTTAGTAGAAGAACCGTGCCAAGGATGTTTTAGACAGTGTTTGACTGCTCCAACACATTACACAACACCTCAAATATTTACCACCTTTAAGCATCCAAACTATGATGAGCTTTCACTGTCTCTCTGGTGTAAACACACTCTGTAAGGTATACAGAGTTAAGTCATATATAATACATATCAGGTTAAGTCACGGAAAACAAATTTTTTTCACATTCTTGTTTAAAGGATTAGTCTATGAGACACATTCGTGTGTTGTTCGTTTGCGTATATACCGTATATTGTTTGACTTTCGAGAGACTCAAGAAATATGAGCTAATCATTGATTTTTACTAGAGGTCGACCAATGGCGGATTTTACTGATACAAGTAACTTGGGCAGTAACTTAGTTATTGGTAAAGTTAAAGGTCGATAACCGATGAATCAACCTGTAGTTTTTAAGACTGATACTGAATGAAAACTTAACACTCAAAGCAAAATATTCCTGAACTTTATTAAAAAAATAAACAGTACTGACTCTACCATGAAAATGTACTGTACTTTTTTACATGAAATAAATCTATAAATATTACTATATATTAACTATTAATAAATATTAAAGTAAGTAAAAGGTATACATCCAAACTGAACCAAAAATTAGCACTCCAATAACAAATAAAAATAGAGTCATCCGAAATGAATCAAAAAACACTTCAAATAACACAACAAAATTTGTTAATGAAAGTTTTTATTTCACCTCTAGAGGCTGCTCTCGTATTGTATAATGACAGCGGACTCTTTTCAGTTGCTCCCGCAACGCACGTAACCAGGAGAATATATTGGTGTGGTTTTTTTGCTGATAATCGATAATTCCCGCAGTTGTTTATCAGTCGACCTCTAATTTTTTACAGCTTTGCATTTAAAAATGCTGGAAATGCTTTAGCAGGGTACATGCGCAGTAGCATTGTTATTAAAGGCAATATCTAATTAAAAATAATATAGCAGAAAAATTCTCCTGCTTTAATAAGATGTGCCTATTATCACAAGAGTGATACATGCAGACATGTGCAGGGGCACACTTAGTAAAATTGATAATTTGCACAATTTGCTTTAACCCAGTGTGTCAAAACACAGTATACTAATTGCAGAAGATTATTGTGAGGATTCTAGAGATTTGGTGAAGGTGTCAGGAGGGTCAGAGCACTGCAGAATTTCTGCTTTAACACACACAATGAGGCTTATTAGATAATTACAGAAACCTTTCATGGGTTCAGTCAGGTGTGTTATTGCAGGGAAAGCACTACAGAGCTACAGTAATGACAGGTAAGGTGCATTTAATGATACCAATCCACAGCTCACATCCTATACTGAACATGTTGGAATCAAAGGTCACTTTTGGAAAATATCGGTGGGTCAAAATGTATTTCTATCATAAACTACAGCCTCGTACATTCCTAGGAAAATAAGCTTACATGCAACACCAGTCAAAAGTTTTCAACACACTGTATTAACATTTTGGTTAAACTTCAGTGGGTTCAAGTTGAACACTCAAAAACGATATTTAAAAAAAAAAAAGGAATAGGAATAACCAAGGAACTGAAAAATATGCACCTTTTTATTATATTGGAAAAATCTTGATGTAATTGGTGGAAAGAATCTGGATCGCTCCAGTTAGGCACTTGAATCACATCATGTATTTGTCTTATGGTTAAGCCGAAGACTGTCTAATATCAGCTAGTCGGACAAATCCAGTCATACGGTAAATTATAGTCATACAGTAACTGCTTCACCAAACAAGAGCCTTGTTCCCTTTTTTTTGCCTGAAAATGACATGGGTCCATTTTTTTCCAAAACTTTGTGAACCCAAAAATCTGAGCCATTTTTATGTGGTCCTAAACGGCACACAGTTCTGTGGTGATGTGACTGTAATAAGACCAGCCAGGGCTGAATTTCCCAAAAGCATCATAACACAAAAATTGTTAAACGGTTGAGCAAGCAGCACATTAAACACTCTCTGTATCAGTTAAAATGATCTTGATTCATAATGCTTTTGGGAAATTGTTTTATTTTTTATTTATTATATTACATTACACTTGACACACTTTTATAGTTTATGTGCATATCACTGTCTTTATCATTTAGCCACTTCTGTGGCTTTCTGATCTAATTGTGAACAGCCACCAGTCAACAACCTGAGCAAATCATGTTTGTGATAAAGGCTTGTGCTAGTGGTTTGTTTCTTTTTTGTTGTTGTACATGATGTCAAGTATGGATTGTGTACTTTATGTGACATTATTTGGAAAATGTCTACAAGTGGGTTGTTTCAGGTCAGAGCTTGAATAATGTTCCAGACAGATACAGTATATGTGACTTAGAAACAGCTTCAGTGAGCCTTAACATTGATTCTGTGGAACTGTAATGGCGCAAGAAACACCATTCTTCCAAAAGATATTTCTTCAACCGATGTTTTGATGATAGTGGTTGCAGAATGCCGTCTAAAACAATGCTCCAAAATCTCCCATTGGTGTTTGCTTAGGTTAAGCTCTGGTGACTGTACACGCCATAACATATTATATACATTATTTACATCCTCACTGAACTATTCGGGGAGCCTTTTTGCTGAGGATGGGGGTGGAGTCATCCTGAATAAGCCCACTCCCATCAGGATAGACATGAAATGTTTATTTATAGGATAAAGGTGATCAGTCAGAAGAGCTTTAAGTTTATTCTCAGTGACCCTTTGCTCTAACAGGAGAAGTGAACCCAAACCATGCTAGCCAAACAAAGCCACAATTTTCCCCTTTGATTTGTCACCTGTCTGTAAGTGAACTGTCAGAACAAAACAGAACATATCTAAACAAAAGAAATCTGAATTGAGCAATAAAGCTTGTAATATGAATGTAACCCAATAGGCATCACAATCTGCAGTTTTGAAACCTAATATCATTTTAAAAACCGTATAGCCCACTGACTGTCAGGCTGTTTGATGGTTTAATGAGCATTTTAAGTGCTTTATGTTATACTTAAGGCACATGAGAGATTTTCTTTATGGTGGTAATGAAATGCACTACGTATTACACCGCATTTGTAATTGTATTTGCATACAGTTCCTGTTACACTGACATTAATTTGCAAATAATTGATGAAGGAAAGTGCAGCTCTGCTTCTCAGAGTAATTAGAGCAGTGCAGCCAACTGAATCAGTATGCTAATGAGATGGTGTCATAGCCTTTCCCTGTTTTTCTCCCCTGCCCCTAGGCGGAACTGCGACTCGGAGTGCAGTGATGGAGAGGAGGATTTCTATTACACTGAGATTAAGCTGAATACGGACTCGGTGGCTGACGGGCTGAGCAGTCTGTCACCTGCGTCTCCGTCTGTTCTGTCTCCTCCACCTGCCACCGAGCACAGACGAGCCGAAACCTCCTGCAGTGCCAGCGGAGCCAAGACCGAGAGCAGCAGCTCCACCCCTCTCAGTCGCTCCGCCCCCAGTGCCCTCTACCTGGTACACACTGACCATGCCTATCAGGTACTGCCCACTCACATTTACAAGCATTGGTCAGGCTATACGAAGTGTTTTAAGTTCTTGAGTTTAACCTTTTCAAATGTAAGTACTGGAAGAGCTTAAAATTGAAGATTTAGATGTATTGAACAAGATGACATTGACATTCCACAGCGCCGAAATTTCATTCGCACAGACCGCAAGCTTGCATCTGACAGTCTGTCCTGTAGTCCAATGTAGAAGTAGTCTCTTGAGTAGTAAATGATGTGCTTATAAAGTCCTGGAATTTCATTTTGAAACGTGTATTCACTTTTGTGGTTATTCAAATTTTGCATTTTATTTATTTATTTATTTTGGTGGGGGTTTTTTTTCACACCCAGCACATGCATGCACTGAACCACTGGAATGTCCTGCTGTGAACCCGAATTAACCCGAACGAGACTTATTGAACTCACTGACTCAATTATTCTGACAGAGGAGCGAACCTCGGTCATGACAGAATGATTTGCTGACTCCAGCACTGCCTGGCTGAATGTAAGAAGCGTGAATCTCTGTCATGACCAAACTATTTGCTGACTCAAGTGGTCTGGATGTAGGTTGAGCAGGCATGCAATTCCAAATGGGCCTCACACAATTATCGGAAGTTTAAATTAAACACCACCAGAAAAACATTTAATGTAAACCTAGATTAAATATAGGTCAGATAATCATAAAGTGGGTTATGGATATGTATGGAAGTTTAGTGCTCTGTTTTGCACTTTTCAGTTTTGCAGTTGCAAAGCTCATCAGCAGCAAACGGTATCAGTGTCAGTATACAGAATCATTCATCCTAGAGACTTGTTTAAAAAAAGGCTGAATTTTTAATGAATGAAACATGTCTAACTTATGCACTGAAGTAACAGATGCATTGTGCGCATTCACCGCTTCTTAACACTCAATAAAAGCAATTTATATTAGTTACAAGTGGTGTTTCACTGCCAGGCCTATCCGACCACAACCAGAACTGTGTAAACCTGGAAATTCCCCCTCACACTCGGAAATTAGTCATGAATATTTAAAAAAATAATAATTCACTTTAATCCCGGGATACACTCAGGTCTCCAGTGTATTGCTTTTCTGAGTCAGTCGTTTCGGTTTAAAACAATCAGTTTCAAACATATAAGTAGTGATACGGCTGCTTTTCGGGTTTTTTTTTTTTTTTAACTTTACAAGAAATCTGTCAGGTTACAGCTAACATTTTTAAACTCTTAATTAAATTAAATGTTTCTACAATTTAAAAAAATACAGTAAAGGGCAGTAAACAGTAGTAAATGAAACAAAGTCAATATTTGGTGTGACAAAAAAAATAAAAAAAATAGTAGTTTCTGGTACAATGTGTGCAGTTTTATAAGGAAATGAACTGTAAGTGTTATTGAGCATCTTGCAGAACCAGCCACGGTTCTTCTTGCGACGTTGACTTATTTTTGCAGCAAAACACAGCAGACTTCATTGTTTTTTTTTGTTTTTGTTTTTTTATCTGAAAAGTGGTCTCTTACGTAATGTGCTGCTTTCTTTACTGCCATGCAAACATTTTTCTTTAATTACATTCTTTGCTGGAAAACTAATGTTCCGAATCTAAAATGGCTTTTATCCTGACTTGATAATGTAGAAGTCATAAAATAAAAAATCTATAACTATAAATCTATAAATCTATAAGTTTGTATTAAAAAAATAGGGTGCCTAAAACTTTTGCACAGTACTGTACTGTAAGGCATGCTCACTGTATGATAGGTTTTTATATAAATCATGGTTAAAAAATAGCTTTAATATGACTAATTATAGCTTAATATAAAACTTTATAAATTAAAGCTGCAAGCAGCATTTTCAGGAACCAAGCACCCAAGCTCGGTGAACTGCACATTCACAAACGTGCTACAATTTAGCTAAAGGGATGAGTGGATTAGTTCCACTCATGATGTGTATGTTTTGACCATAGGATGCATTGAGCTCGGCTTGACCCAGGGAATCCAGGGATGTCTGGCTTTTAAATTTTGGCCACATGGTTCAAACGTTGAAGGGACCATAAACATACTTCCAAATTATGCCCAAGTTTGACCTGATGGTGGTGCTAGAGTGTTGGCAGCACTTAGCCCAAATTTGGTCAGAATGTTCCTTAGACACTCCCCAATCAGTGTGCCAAATTTCACAACTTTTTACCAGATGCTTCTATGGATTGCCATATACACCCTAAGAAGAAGAAGAAGAAATGGTAGAATAAAAATAGGGTGCCTATGCACCTTCGGTGCTTGATCCACTGAATATGGTTTATTGTTAAAGCATCCCTAGTGTCTCTAGTCAGATACAGCATGCAATAATATCCTCACATAGGGTTTGCTCAAGGAGCCTTAAGTGCTAGAAGTACTTAATTTACATTTAATTTGTGTCAAACTGAGAAGTGCCTAAAGAGTGCTTGACATGCAACATGTCATCATAATATATGTTTTATTAAGCCAATAATTATCCTAATTGGTATTTCCATGCACACAGATCTTACACTCACACATGACACATGCTGGCCTAGTTTATATTACCTCCCTGGATGATGAAATAACGTGTAATGGCCAGAAAACGTAAGCCAGTGTTTGAATACTGAAATCGCTATTCGGGTATTTGTTATGCACTACCTCTGCAGGAAGTCAGTGAGAAAATATGCCATTGAAAATGAAAAGGCAAATCTTTTGGTAATCTTTTGATGGTGTGCAAGTTAGAAGGGCTGAAGACTTTGCAGAAGTGGGGGGTTTATATACTCATGCCTGCAGGGGGGGATACGAAGCTCACTGGTCAAAGAGGGATTGTACATTTCCAAGACATTAAAAGTTTCCTGACAAAAAAACAAGAATCTTAGGTTACAAATTAAGCACATTTGGGCGCTGCTTTCTGCTTTAACATGGAAAAAAATTTTTTTGTATTTTCAGTTACTGGTTTTTGTTCTGATTATTATGCACATGCAAAGCCATTTTGCTCGCATAAAGTTCATGAATTCAGTGAGATTTTCATTACTGCGCTGTGTCCGTTTCATGTCATTTGAACTTTAAACAATGCCAGAGCACGCACTGCTGCAATATGTTTATAGGCTAAAATATTGAGCTGACATTTAGTAAAGCTTTTGCGGTTGTGCGTTTAATATTTCTCTAAATTACATCTGTAAAACACAAACACGTGCACCACCCACATAAGGAAAGTTTCGCCTCTGTGGAAAATTACGCCACACTAAAAATGTCTTTCCCCTCTCCCACCAGTTACCCAAAAACTTGAAAATTAAACAAAAGGCATATTCCTTGTCCATATACACAGCATCCATAAGCTTTTGTTAGAATAATCATCACAGTGGAAATTTCATCTGCTCGCTTTGATATTATCATAGCAACCCTGGCATGCTTAAAAACAACTGGACCACAGACAGCTCATAAATTGTTCAGAGACGCCAAGGAGCACTTTGAGCCATCACCCCTCAGTGCTGTTCTCTCAGCTATAACCTGTTCCAGTGTAATGAGAGTCAGCTTCGTGTGTGTGAGCACGCTCCTGCTGTCCCTCCACAGGCCACGGCTCCAGTCTCCATCCCCTCTACCAGCTCAGCTCGCTTCACTCCCTCCAGCAGCAACAGCTTCAGCATCTCCTGGCAGTCCCCACCCGTCACCTTCACTGGAACCCCAGTGAGTACACGTGCACACACTCTCACACACTCTCACACATCTGCACAACAATGCAGCATATACACACATTGAGACACAAAACAATGACACATATAAATACACTCAGACACAATAACTATACCACACACACACTAAGCTACAAACATAATTCTCTGTATACACACTCAGACACAATGTTGCATGGTTAAGTCACTAGAAGTCGCTGTGACATCATAGGCTCATTTGCATAGACGTTGAATCGTCGTGAATATTTGCATATCAAAAGCTTACCTGAAGAAGGAAGAATTTGATCAGAATAGAAAAACTGATTATTACTTATTTCATATAGAAAGAACTCATCTGTGGTCATATCACCACATAGTAACTATTTATGTATTTACAAAATACTATCATTTTTATTAAGAAATCAGACTAAATGAAGTAGTGGTAGTGAGGAGTCGGGAAATAGACATGAAGGAAATGGTTAAAGATGGAATAACTCACTTTCATTAATTGTAAACATAACCAAGAAGAAGGTTTAAAATGAAGAACAAAGAAGTGAGCGGGTGGGACAGATGATGGTGACCAGTGATTGGTTGTTGCGAACAGTGCTGATAAGTGATTGGTTGTTGGCAACAGTGCTGATAAGTGATTGGTTGTTGGCAACAGTGCTGATCAGTGATTGGTTTTTGGGAACAGTGCTGACCAGTGATTGGTTGTTGGGAACAGTGCTGACCAGTGACTGGTTGTATATAACAATTTTTGTTATATGAGCTAGAGAGCTGTATCGAGTGCAGGACAGTACCAAACGTCTGCTCAAAACATCAGTAGATTTTCAGCAAGTTCTCTGTCAAAGGCACTAAAATGGTCTAAAAAGTCACCAGATATGTTTAGGACACTGATCAGACACACCTATATGACAATATAGTACATTTGTAGAAAAATGTAGAGTCTAGGCAGCTGACTGGGATTGCATCCAGGTGATTTTAGTTCTTTGACATTTTACCAAGTATTACCAAAACCATTTTACTTAAGATTCACTTAATTTGATTGTTGATGTAAAATGTTGGAAATTACAGTATATATTGTATCTGAGCATAAAATGAGTGTCATGTAACAGAATATTCATCTCGTATAGCAAACAAACAGAATAAACCAGATGCAAAAGCAAGAGCCTTCTTACTTCAGTTCTAGAAACTAAAGTGACAGTGCATTTAAAGGACAATTATTTGTAATTACATGTTATCAGTTGCTTAATTTCTGTTCCACTGTCTGTGACGTGTGACTGATAGGAAACTGGAAGTTGGGGGGGGGGGGGGGGGGGGGGGGGGTTCATTCTGTTTTCGTCACCCTTACAGTGCGTTTTCCTGGGAAGACGTACACAATTTCCGACAAACACGAAAGTCTTGATGAGAACATCAAACAGCTTGTTGGTTTTTTAATCGACGATGCAGAACTCGTGCAGCAGTAAATTTAGCCGGAAATGACCATTATATACAGCATTTTTAAAGGCCGTTTCATGGAGAGAAAAAAATCACAACCATTGTTTCAATGCATTTACTTTCCAATTATACACATAAAGCCGATGAAAACATAGCTAATGCCTGACACAGGTTTATATTATGTCCCATCTAAGGTAACACACACACACAAAGACTAATATTTGCAGATTGTGTGCCTTAGTGGCTGTAGTAAATGAGCTGTTTTGTGTTACAGGCCTCTCCCACTCATAATCAGACACAGGGCTTTAGTGAGCAGCGCTCTCAGACCATCCCAGTGCTCTCATCTCTACCCCGAGCCTCAGGCTCACTCAGGTACATCTCTTTCATCTTCTACACTCAATACCTACAAGTTTAACATGGCTCATTTTCTACCAATCCTGCCTAGAAAACATACTTGAAAGACACAGTTGTAGTGTGTGGGTTGGTAATGATGTGTGTGTGTGTGTGTGTGTGTGTGTGTGTGTGTGTGTGTGTGTGTGTGTTTGTCTGTCGGTGCAGCAGGAAGTCCCGAGGTGAGGGAAAGAAGTGCCGAAAGGTGTACGGAATGGAGAACAGAGACATGTGGTGCACGGCGTGCCGCTGGAAGAAAGCCTGCCAGAGGTTTGTGGACTGAGCTGCCTAGGAAAAAGGGGCGGGGCTTCCTTCACTTGCAAAACTGTTTGTCTGCTGCGGCCTCCTACACCACAATTCCCACAATCCTCCACTTCTTGGCCTGGACCCAGGATCTGAAAGAAAACTCCTTAAACATTCCCAGTGCGATTGCCAAAAACTTGGAGAAAGGCGAGTAGTGCTATATTGCAAAAACAAAACAAAAAAGCAAAGACTTGTAATGTTTGATTTTTTTTTGTTGTTTTTTTAATGTTTTTTTAAAACGTTTGGCTCTTAAACATCCGTGTAAATCATGGAGGGACCAAACATCGTAGGTCCAATCACTGCCTGATTTTTCTTTTCTTTTTTTTTTCCTAAAAAAAAAAAATACAAAAAAGGACACTTAGAGTGCTACAAAATGGAGTACAGACTAAGATCCTTGTTTTCCATGAACGCTTTTCCACTTCTGCTTTTCAGCAGGGATAAACATTAGCACCAACTGCCAACCACACTCGAGACTGTCCACCCTTCCTCTAGTCGTGGTTGTCTGTGTGTTTAGGGAGGAGCGTGCCCCCTGGTGGAAATGGATCGAAATATAATGAATAAGGATAAGCCACTGCTTTTCTTCCGTATACTCACAAGCAATTACACTCACTAGGGAGGGACAGGTTTTCTATCTCTGTTTTATATATGTGTCATTTCTTTCAGGGATGATGCGTTCAGCGAAAGTGAAACCAGCAGCTATGTTTACCCCCCTCCCCCCAAAAAAAGGATTCTCTGTGCCATTTCTGTTTTTCGTTTTTGTGCTCCATTGTGCACGACTGCTACGTTAATAAACACCCCACACAGCAGATAACAGCGGTGTAAACCGAGCCACACTCACTCAGATGAGATTGCGTCCAACAACTTTGTCCCTCGTTCATTAACAGCCAGGTCAGCATTCCCACCTGCAGAGCATCGTCCAAACACTTTAAGAGAGGCAGTGAGTAAAAGACCTTCCTCTGCACCCATTTTTTCCTGACCTCACACGTTTTAATTACGAAGTAATAAAAAGATAGAGCACTTACCCCATCAGCCCCGGGAGCTCATGCAGTGGGCACAAGCTGGAAGCACTCGAGTGTGTTTTGTTTTTCGTCTGTCGTTGAGTAGATTGTGTAATTACGCTGCACAGTGATCACATGAGGAGGAAATGGGATATTTCTCCACGCTGCTCCAGGTGATGAAGCCTGGATGGTTTCTGTGTCCGTGTCCTTCTGGGGTTCATCACCGTCGTGACTCCAGCAGTGATGGACTTTTATGCAAGAAGAAAACGGCTGCTCAGCGGGCAGCTGTAAGTGCTCTGGCGCTGTTTCTGTCCCTTTCGATGCAGTATTGTATAAACAAGTATCTAACACACAGCTCAACACCAGCTCGCGTGCATTCACACACACACACCACAGTTTAGTCTCCTTCAACAGCTCTCTTATTAATTTTCCACCTTCCAGATGTTTATGTATGTAGTTCTAAGCTAAATTTTAAAACACTGAGAATTGTTTAGCACTTCACGGAAACCGAGATATTGTTTACACCTGGTCACTTCATGCTTCTTGTGTATCAGGATGATACCCGGATCAGGATTATTTACGTAAGGTGTAAATGCACCTGAGATGCGTTTTAGACAGATTTCAGTCTGATTTCTCAGGACATCCGAGACAACGCTACTGGAACGGTCAGTAAATATTCAACAGGTTCTTTAAAGGCTAGACCAACATTCCAGAAAGAAATATTCCTGCAGTGTTTCTCACACAACGTCCCCAGTGAGACGTTTTATAGTACGCTACAGTAAGTAAAAACATTGCTGCAGTGTTGCAGGAATATTTAATTATATAGCGTTGCATTTTCTCAGCACACCTGGAAAAACAGATTGAACATTTCTAGAACATTCAAAAAAACATTCTGTTCATGTAAAATTGTTAGCTGGAGAAGTGTAAATAAATCCGTATCTCCAAGCAACATTCGACCACCAAAACCTGTCAATACTCTACACCACAACACACAGGACATGACTGAAATTTAGTGGTGTTGATTTTTATTCTTTTAGACAGTATGATACACATCTTAATAGACAGTGTATATGATACAATACAGTCTTATCTACTACTGATGTAATACGATTCGGTTCAGCACTTATATCATTCAGTTCATGTCCAGTCTAATGTGATTTAGTTCAGTTACAATTAACATGTATCGATGGGACCTCTTTTTGTCTTACTCACTCTCACACACACATGCGTGAACCAGAGAGCGTACATCTATTGTTGTGTGCATTGACTTTCAGCAGTATTGGTTTTTACAATTAGAACCAGATCTAGGCTTGTAAATCAGCTCAGCTGTGTCATAGGCTGTTGGGCTCATATTCCAATTTACACCCCTACTGAAGCTGCCACTTTTAATGAAATTTAAAATGCAGTGTCAGGAATGAGGAATAGAACAGGATGTTGAAGGTGTTTAATGAGCTGAATGTGGCTGTTCTACACAAAATAGTGATCAGATCTCAAACCAGATAACCTTTCAATTACGAATGTGAATGCATGTGATTAAAATCTTCTCAGGATACGATCCAGATACAAGAAACATAAAAAAAATGACCAGGTGTGAATGTGGATGAAGATGTGAGAAGTCTGAGAGAATGTTACATTTTCTTTCCAAATCCTTGTGCTCCATTTTTTTTTGTGATGTTTCAACAGAGTACACAGTACTTTAAGGTGAAAGAAACTGCCATTATATGTTCTGTGAAGGTAAAGTCTATTAAAGAAAATGTAGAAACTCTACAATTTATGTTCATATTCAGTCTTTAAATGGCTTTTTTTTCCATCTTCTTTTTTTTTTTTTTTTTTGTATATATTTCTGAATACAGAAATATTGTTTAAGTATATCCTCCTGAGCCTTGAGGTTATTCTCAGCAATGTTAAATTCATCCAACACTTTTAAAGGCAGTGATACTTCAGCTGAATGCCGGAATCATTACAGCTGGTTAAGACTTATAAGTAGAGCTGGGCGATAATAGAAAATAGATATTTTTACAAACATGTTTAATTGGCATTATCTACAAAAAAATTATATTTATATTATTGACATTGCAGCTGAATTTCTGATTTTCAACATAGGCCGTGTTCAAAATGGCATACTTGTATACTATACCTGCAATACTATACGCTATACTACATACTTCACCAATCAGCCATAACATTAAAACCGCTGACAGGTGAAGGGAATAACATTGATTATCTCATTACAGTGTCACCTGTCAAGGGGTGGGATATATGAGGCAGCAAGTGAATAGTCAGTTCTTGAAGTTGACTTGTTGGAAGCAGGAAAAATTGGCAAGCGTAAGGATCTGAGTGATTTTGACAAGGGTCAAATTGTGACAGCTAGACTACTGGGTCAGAGAATCTCCAAAATGGCAGGTCTTGTGGGGTGTTATGTAGTGGTTAGTACCTACCAAAAGTGCTCCAAGGAAGGACAAAACCGGTGAACTGGTGACTGGGTTATTGGCGCCCAAGGCTCATTGATGCACATGGGGAGCGAAGGCTTGGGCTCCAAATTCCCCGGATCTCAATCCGATCTAGCATCTATTAGATGTGCTGGACAACCGATTCCAATCCATGGAGGCCCCGCTTCAAACTTACAGGACTGCTGCTAATGTCTTGGTGTCTGATACCACAGCACACCTTCAGAGATCTTGTGGAGTCCATGTCTCTACGGGTCTGAGCTGTTTTGGTGGCACAAGGGGGACCTACACAATATTAGGCAGGTGGTTTTAATATCATGGCTGATCGGTGTTTCTCGTAGTTAGTTGTATTCAGTATGTAAGAATTTCCATCTGATATACCAAACATTCAGTCATACTCGTGTGAATGCAGTTTCCTCAGATGGCTTTATTTTTTATTGTATTTCACTTTTTTGAGTTCAATTTTGGTGCTTCAAGCCAAAAACAAGCTTCTAATGTAGAAAAACGGGTTCAGTTGTTTTGGTTTTTTTTTAGCAGGAGAGTGAATGGTAGAGTAATGGTTAACTAGCGTATGCAGCTATTTTTCAAAATAAAGAGAACATGAGCTGCTTGTGCAGTTTGATTGTATGCAGCAAGCGTTGATGTGTCATAAGTGTCATTGTCATAAGTCTCATTATACCTGTTCACTACCAAGACAATTTTTTTTGTTTTGTTTTTTCTTGCTCACCCCCTGATCTACGATCTCGTTGATCAGGAGGTCAAAAACAAAAGCGCTTGACGTCACTCTGTGCTCTTCTGAAAAGCTGAACTTTTTCAACTTTGGAAGCTGCGTTATGACAAAAAAAAAAAAGAGAAAAGCTGATGGCAGCTCTTTTTAAAAGTACTGACCGCCTTGCATCTGCTTCCCACAAGAATGAAGCTGCCTTATAATTTTCATTCATCTGCAGTTTTTAAAATTCAATATGTTTAATGTAACATGGAAATCAACACCAGGACAAATTCGTCCTGTCTAAAACCAACTCAGAGGACAAAAATATATATGTAAACTTGTTTGTTTTTTTTTTTTAAATAATAATTTACGTCATATTATTGAGATGATTTGAATGTTCATCATATCGCCCAGCTATACTTAGAAGTTTCAAATGCCTGTGATTTTATTTCGTTGAAATGTGTATGAGAATGTGAGTCACTTTAAGAAGAAAAGCAGCTGATGTATGTCGATACCTTGGGTGGTCCAAGCTACATCCTAGACCTTAGAAGCTACAGCGTGTCTAAACGCCTTACTGGCTTTCTGTTATCTTAAAGTGTTATTGTAAGGGGCAGACTGGCTCGCGCTGTTGTTTACACACAGAAAAAAAATTGAAACTGTTTCCATCATGATTACTATGAAGTAATGAGGTGCTTCTTTGTCCTGTGTATAAAGACTAATCCCTGGATATTACGACACTTATGGGTGATTTCCTCACAAAAAAAAAAAAACCTAAGCATTGCAATATAAAGTGATGTTCCACGCTGCCCTAACATCATGGTGCTTGTGCACGTTTCAGCTGCCACAGGTTGCATCACAGCTCAGTCCCTGGGTTCATTAGGGATGCTCATTTACTTACATGCAATCCCGATTGCATAGTAGAACAATCGAGTAAAATCATGAAGCCACATCGCTGCTCTTTTCCTCTTTACTTCCTGTTGTTCTATACTATACCTTTATTTCTTAACCAGTAGCTACAGTATTCATGTATAGCTACACATTAAGCGGCCGTGTTTAGGACTCGTGTAGTCCACACAGACAGCTCCTGTTGTACAGTAAAAAACCTGCATTGTCTAAACAGCAGATAAACTTCTCGTCTCAATCATCAAGCTTTCCTGATTCCCTGTAACAGTATAATACAGTATAATATCCAAGATATAACCAATCACAATATGACTGTTTATTTAACCTGACTATGTGACTACATTGCTGTATGGATGTGAATTTTAACCCAGTTCAAATACAGTTAGATTGTCAGCTCGGCTGTTTGCAAAGGTCAAGTCTTGTCATCGTATTTTGCCTTCAGGAATGCTCCGGTTTCTGCCATACATAGAGGATAAAGTGTGCATGTGTGCAGATCATTCAGACACTAGTCAAAGCTTTGCTGTGAGAAAGCTGATGGGCTTGAGCTTTTTAGATCGCCTCAGCAACATTTGTTACTCTTTAAATTAGGGATAAAGTTGTTGTTGTTTTTTGTTTGTTTTCAAGAATGAGTACATGCTTTTTCAGTACCTGTCAATACCGATACTGATGCTGAAATCAGTGGGGTACTTAGTTTTAAGTCGTTTTAATCAGGTTATTCGCTGAACATTTTTAGCTCTGGTTATGTTGGTTGCTGCCGTGTATTGCAAGAAAAGGGTGTTTTCTGACCTGTAGATCTGTAGTTCTGACCCTTTGTTCCAAAACAGGGACTTAAAATTGTTAGTGTTGTATTTTGTCCTTGGCTTAGTTCGCTTATGTGTCTATTCAAGTCACATGTGAGTAAACTGTCCTCTCATTGGTCAGGGTGCACCTATTTATGTTCTGGGGTTCTGCCCATAACGGTCATCCATCAAGATGGATAAACAGCAGCCCCGTGAGCTTACCGTGGCTGTCTGTGTAACTGTAGTTATTATAATTTTTCAGTTTGAGCGGGGGAAAAAAGCCCATCTCCTTGAGACCCTCGCTAAACACCTTGTAAACCGCAGTGTTTTTATCCATTTTTGAAAGTTGTTCAAATATGTGTTTGTCAGATCAAATTTAATCTTTGGTTAATGTTAAAGTTAAACTGAGATTCATGTTGCGAGCCATTAGCAAAAACATCCTTTTTACGTAACATAGTTCCCATCATGCATTGCTGCACAGGTTGGTTGTTGGTCTGATGGGTCGGATTGCTTTCTCAAGCGAACCACTCCAGATGTCATTTGCAATTGTTTTTTTTCTGCGGATCCGAGCGCGATTGCTGTGTTCATGTCTCAATGAACCAAACCACGGGAGAAAACGCTCCAGGTTCTGAAACAACCATTCCACATGAGCCAGGTTTGAAAATGCCGTTGGATGTTATAGTGTTTAAACATTATGAGGCGGTCGAGACGAGCATGCAGATCAGTATCAGCAAGCGTGGTCCATACAAATAATCATTATAGAGCACAGTGTAACAGAAGTGCATGTGTCTCAGTACTCGCAGAATTGAAGTGCTCTCACATGCGACAGTTTCTCTGTGCACTTGCTTCACTGTGCCACTTTCGCAAATATCTTTGTTCTCTATACCATCGCTCTCTACTAAACATACTTATTCACTATAGGATAATTTATCAGGTTATGATCATGAGTAAATGAGTGCTGTGCCGGACCAATACCACTACAGTATGTGTATCGATGCATTCCTACTTTAAATAAGAGTGTGTGTTACGATTGGAGATGAAACTGTGGTGTTGAGTGAAAAAGTTGTCTTAGAAATGAAGGCCAAGCCATGAGTCAAGCGTTAGAAATGAGCTGCATCATACTGGCTTTGTGAAAAAATAATAAAACGATTTGTTGTGGTTGTTTTGAGTCATAGCTGTGATGGTAGTGCCTTTCAAAAAGGCAGAATAGGACTTGGGATACGAGTTCTGCAATGCACTCAACCAACAAACCGGTCTCCGGGTCCCTTTGACGCTCAGTGTTGGGGGGACTGAGTGTTTCGTTGCTGTGCTGTGGAGCAGACGTACGTCTCTGCTTTCAGGAATGTAGTGTTTAGGGACACACTGGAGCCTGACTGTGCCTTGGTGAGGTGTGGTGTGTGTGTGTGTGTGCATATGTGTGTGTGTGTGTGTGTGTGCGTGGACCTGTATAGAAAGCAAAAGGAATGTATCTAGTGTCGGTTTATCGGAGTTCTCTGTTTTTGTACAATTAAGAGCCCTTTTTGCATTTCTTTCATTTTCTAGTGGAAGTGTTTTGCTAAGAAGTGTCTTTTTTTTCCTTCCTGACTGTATTTTGTAATCGACTTTCAACTTCAGTACTGTAGAACTTTTGTTCTTGTTGGGTTTTTAAATCTGGTTTCCAAAACATGGATGGTTCAGTTGGTTTGTTATGTCTACGTTTTGGGTACCCAAGAGCCTTTTTTCCTATACAATGCTACATCAGTGAGATCATTCATTGTAGTCAGAAACACAAGCCTTACAGAAAACGGTACAGCCATGCACGTGTTCTATTGTGCTATATAGGCAACACCATTTGGTGGAAATATTCTAGAAATGGCATCCCAATTAAATTCAAAGACTAATTTGTGGATCTCAAGTCAATACATTTGTTTAGATTAATGAAAAAAAAACACTTACTTGGGATAAAATTGTCTGCCTGATGTCCCAGGAAGTTAAGGATATTTGACGATCTACAATGTATTGCTGAAATTTTCCTGCATTATGACCCCAAATGCTAATGGTGCATGCAAACTGTAGGCTCGGTGCTCTGTAATGAATTATGTCACTGTTCTTGTTAATCAAAGACCATGTTAACCTCAAGAGCTCAAAAGCTGTCGCACTGGATTTTTACACTTTTTAAACCTATACTCTGACTGTATTTTTAATACTGCATGTGCATGCTTAAAAAAAAAAAGAAGAAGAAGAAGATGAAGAAGACCGAAATATGATCTCAATTTATAAATGTGTATACCGTGTTTTGTCTCTTAAAGTCAGAGGGCAGGCAGGCTGCAATGCATTATGAGGTAATTGAAAGGAATCTTGAACAATGTGGCTAGAAAGGATTTTCAGTGTTCAGCGTGGTTTTCTTTCTGGCTTCTAAGTCATGGTTGTTCTATAGTCTCATCTAAAAGTACGCTGGCCTCTTGGACTCTTGTACCAGTGTGGAACGAGCTCTGATTGGCTGAAGTACCAGATACTTCATGTGCTACATTCTTCAGATCTGGGAAGAAAGCCAGAATTCCCTGGGATATTTTTTACGCCTGCTCTATATTTAGAAGGCGACACGAATTGGGGGGATTTTATGGCACAGGGAGGCAGACAGGAATGTGGCAGTAAACAAATAGTCTGGCTGCCATGAAAGCCTGCAGATGCGAGTGATAAAAGAAGAGAGTGGAGAGAAAGTACATCACTGCACCTCACTCCTGTAGATCAAACACAAGACAACGCTTTAATAGCAACTGCCTGCTCTTGCTCAGTAGCCAGTCCACAGTGTTTTATTTTTTATTTTCTGTTCTTGCTGTCTCTTTTTGATAAAGTATATTAAATGGACTGGAGAGGTTCATATGAAGTGCACACAGGGGTATACTGAGTATACAACAAACATAGATGAATTAAGGATGTTTTGTCATTAGTACATGCCAGGTAGAGTTGTTGCAATAGAATTTTAAAGCCATAGAAGATGGACAAAGTTACGAATTACATACCGACTTCCCGAACTGCTAATGTGTCAGTCTAATCACACAGATCGCATACATAATCATGTTTTGTTTTCATTTGGACAAATGTACTGGTGGGGTATATATTTCATAGGGCATCACTGGACATCATATATGTGGGTCATTTCTCCAAGAAGATTTCTTTCAGCCTACAATGAAAAATGTTGATTCTCCAACACTGTCAACTCGATACAGTCTTTCAGTGGTTTGGAAATTGAAGCTTAAGCTTGTATTGCAGTTATCGCCTGGGCTCGATTATAAAATTCACAATCAGACCCAAGTCGGAACAAAATCTCATGAGAAATTCAAGCATTGTGCACACATGCAAACCCCACTCCCAACTGTGAGCTGAAATATTCAGAATGAGCCCAGTATTCACAGTTAAATATTCAGAATGAGCCCAGTATTCACAGTTATATATTCAGAATGAGCCCAGTATTCAGTTATATATTCAGAATGAGCCCAGTATTCACAGTTAAATATTCGGAATGACCCCAGTATTTCACACCTGGTTAACAAACATGGTTTCCTTGCTGCCAAAGAAGAGTGGAAGAAGCTTCTCACTTCTCGTTTCAGTCTATATAAAATGATTCCTCTCATACGTATTTTAATTCATTTTTATGCCCAGTTATTATTCTTACCAATTGTTTGTTAACGTTAATTATTAATATGGATCTTAATCAGTATCATTTATTAGTTTGATTATTAGTGGTTCTTATTATCATCTGATTTTTTTTTGGAATTACTTTTTGAGAGGTGGAGCATTTATATTGTATGGTTATGTCACATGCTCCAACTGCAGTTTTAAAAAAAAAAAAAACCTCTACCTTGGAAGACTAGAAGCCTCTTCTCTCTTGATTCTTCTGAGAGTTTTCAGAGAACTGGTACATCCTTAAAGATGGCAGGCTTTGGTTGATTTGATTTCCGTGCTATGGACTGAAGTATGTCAGATCAAGGAATCAAAAAAAACATCATTAGGGCAGGGAGTCTCAAAAATCTTTACCTGTAAAATAATTTCCTCTAATAACCCCCCAATTCAGATTTATTTCATGAATATAATCCAACTAGTCCAGTATTAAGCTCATTATTGAAATGTGTACAATAACATTCTGGTTGTTTATTGGGGCCAAGGGATTTTTTTTTCCACTGACAAAACAAATTAACATTATTTGTAGGTTGCCTTGTTTTTGTCTTATTGAGGTTTGGAATATACTCACTGAATTCAAATGACCAGTTAAATAACTGTCAGAAATCAATAACAGATGTAATATAATAACTTTTCATAATAAAATCATAGGACTTTGGACCCTTGGGTGACCCCAGATCCCAGTTTAAGAACTGCTGAATTTGAGTTTTGGGTTGCACCCTATAATTCCCCTAACTCTAATATATGTTTTGGCAACATCTGACAATTACGCTAAGCTAAAAGCGTGCTATTGCCTTTTTTATGCTGCATCTCCAGGCAAAGTTAACTACAGGAATGCCTTATCAACATGCAGAGACACAAACTGGCCATTTTGAATGCCTGTGAGTGATGGGTCCTGTGATGTCTACCATATAAAAGCCTTTTCTTTATTATCAATTATAGTACATAGAGTATGTGCTCTGGAATAATAATGTCACTTTTCTTGTTAAATACTGCCAGGAAGTGAGAGCAGCTTGGGAAATCTTGATTTTCTTACGATCACTGCGCCACCTTCCTCTAATAACTCTTCATACACATACCATACATCATGTCATATGAGTTACAAGTTGACATTCACACACATGCTTCTGGGGTCCCTGAGGAATCCTACAGAAAGCCTGTCTCATTTCCTTCGGTGTAATTTTCTCTCAACTCCGCCGTCTCTTTGCTTTCATAATGAGCAGACAAGAGTTGCTAAGGTTCAGAGGTTTTGCTTAATTGATGACGATAATTGCTACTAAAAGCTAGCAGCGACAGATGTTTGCGTAAACCAAACTGTTTACTGCTGTTCTTTAGTTTAATCCAGACAAATTCCTTGTCGCACTACGTAACTTTTCCCCTTCTATATTCTACTCAATTATGCAATGTTATGTTTTCAGCGCACACAGCCGCATGGCTAGACCTAAACCAATAATAATTATTAAGTTCATCTTATTATGCAACTTAAACCGCAGACTAATCCAGAGGCACAGTGGATTAAGTGATGAAAGAGTTGACAGTGTAAGAGATGCTTATTTCGTGATCGGGGATGATTACGGTTACCGCAATATCTTTTGCAAATGAAAGCACTTGCTATTATGTGTACAATGTCTCAGTGTTTTATTGTATTGCAGCGGTTCCCAAACTGAGCCAAGGATCCCTGGGCTTATACAGGGCACAGACAAGAGACAGGGCTATACACCACAAAGAGAAACTGGTGTTAAAATGTTTTTTTTTAATTAAATTAAAAAATGATTTTCAGTCATTGGTTCATAAAACGATCCTGGCCTATAGCTACTCTAAACTGACCTCTATTCTCTTACATCGTGTCATTTTCTTGCCTCGTAAAAGGGGTCCTCGGTGTTAAATGTTTGGGAAGCCCTGTCTTATTGCACCTTTTTTTTTCCTCTTCTCGTTCTCTTTAAAAAGAGGACACTTATAGACTGTTATCTTCTCACTCACGGGCTGTGCTGGTTTTTATTCGAAGCCGTGTGTACATAGAGACTTTGTAAATCGTGCTACAGTGACAATGTCCTGGTGCTCGTCAGTGCCGCTGTTGATGTTTCCTTTGGTGTAAGTATGACGTTTCAGAGACATTCTGATTTATTGGTCACAAAATAATAAAGAAATGACTTTTTGGCAGCTGTTTACTACACTGTGTGTGTTCCTGTGTGTTTATTCGTCTGGAAAACATTAACGCAACATAGGGTGCTGATTTAATTAAGAGATTTTCATATTAATACCTTCACTACAGGGGGGAAATTAATTGCAGTTCATTTGCCACCTTGGACCACGTTTTGTTCTGTTGAATACAAAATATTAGACTGCCACAAAAGATTTTAACTTTTTATTATTGATTAGCAATATTAATTATCCCCTGCATTTTATAAAGCGATACATTATAAATAGCCAAGGAGCGAAACCTAACAGGTACAGTATGGTATTTATCAGTTTTTTTTATATAACAACAAAGGCTGGCCTGGTAGATCAGTTACTGCAGAGTAGATTGCTTTTTTGAGTGCAATCCAATCATTTTAGTACAAGACACAGATGAATATTTATTTCATATTTATTTGTAAGAGGCATGAGAGATTTTTAAGATCCTGAATATTCCACATGCAGAATCCAAACCAGCTACTCTTTTTAATATTTAACTTTTTTATTTGTATTAAAATTCACAGTATTTAAATTTAATGTTAAGTCTTAATTGTTTTTGTTATTTAGCTTTAGAAAAGAAAAAAAAAATGCATTAGTGAATATGAATTAATTGATCATTTGACTTTGATAGTAGTAGCAATGGTATTATAATCTTCATTATTTTTATAATAAAACATAAAATCCCACAGATCTTTCATTTTCAGTTTATGACAGAATCATGCAGGCTTTTCTTTACCTGCTGTAGGATCTGTTTTCACCGATGTGCCATGCTGTATTAATTTGTTCCAATTGTCTGACTGGACAGAAGACCCCTCCCCCTCCTTTCTTCCCTTTTTTTTTTTTTTTTTTTTGAACATTGCACATGCAGGGTGTAATCATGGCCACCAGAGCTGTGAAAAAGAACCCTCCTAAAGGTTAACTCTTTAATGCTTTCTTGATTGCCCTTCAGCAGTTGAAGGTTTCTGTGTAGAACCGCAAACAAATACACTCTTATGAGGTAGAGACTAAGAACCCTATAGGGTTAGACTAAGGACTAAAAGAACCCTTGATGAACCCTATTTTAAGGGTGTATTGACTACACAGCGAGCACCACTGTTATGAATAGAGTTTATATTTTTATTTGAAGCATTTTTTAAGGCTGAACAAGTTAATGTTTTTGACTTAAGGCAGACATTTAGGAAAGTTCTCCTGTCCTTACAACACCGTACTGTAATACCAGGCAGAAGGTGGGGCTAGGTGTTAGCATTGGGCTGTTTTACACTGCCATCTAGTGTATCTTAGAAGTAGTACAGCATAAAATTGGATATTATATGACAGGAGTCATTGATGACATTTAAATTTGGGCAAAATTGCTGAAAGCTTGAGCTGAGTGTAAAGTGGTATAAACACACACTGTCTTTAATACTTGATTAAGATTAAAAAGTAATCACTATTCAAATCCACTCTTGCGAGTGCAATTTACTTTGCTGACATTTTGCACAAAACATCGAACTGAGACAATCATCTCGTTTAAAAATGAATCAATGATAGAGATGTGCTTTTGCTTTTTATGCTTGATTTCTCCTTTCCCTCACACATACACACTTGTGACCAGAATGATTTGCATTTTAATCTTTTGTATTAACATGATCTTAGTGGCATCAATTATCAAATAAAATGGTCTATTTTCCCATAGGTTAACAGTTTCTCAAATTACCCACAATGCCATCCAACTAGAGACCAATGCAGCAACGCTTTAATCCTTTTGTCTGTCCAAATCTCTCACCTCCTCATCTGTATCCACCCAGTCAGCTAACGCGAGTGATGCAAAACTAGTGGATGCACTTCTCAGTAAGTCTTGATGGTAGGACAGTGTTCAGTACATTTTTACAGATTCCAAACACTTTTAACGTAACTGAAGGAGAATTAGAAAACTCACCATCCCAGTTACAGAACTCTGTAATCATTTAAATGATTAACAAACAAAAAAAAGTGCTGAGAATATAATTATTTTGCTTTATTTAGGAGCAGACATACAAAAAATCAAACAGTTGATTTAGCATTTTCCATCTTGAATCAACTACACTGATTTTGCTTGCAGAGAATGAGAACGCTTGTTAAAGATGTACAGGGCAGAGCCAGTGCAAAAAAAAAAGTTTATCAGTAGAAACACAGGACACCTGAGCTGTAATTATGAACAGGACTTATTCTGGATGTGCAACTTCACCCAACCATAATCTGTTAAACAAAGTCATTAATAACTAATATCCAGGGTACAATTATATCCTTTAAAAAAAAAAAAAAAAAAAAAAAGTATTTTACTAAATAGAGAGGTCAATGTCCAGCATAAAAGAAATGGGAGCTATACAGACAAAGATCATTGCTGCTGCATATGAAAAGGTAAGAAACTGAAAACCAAAAAAAAAGTCATGTCCATACAGCCCATGTCAATTTCCTATGATGCTAAACACTACATTGCAATACAGCAGCTTAGTGCTACAGGAAAAAATAAAGCCTGCCCACTCAAGGCTTACACAATTATATTAGCCTCTAATTTATAATACACTTTATCAAAATGTTCATATGTGAATTTCTACACACAACTCAAAATAGTGAATATAATGAGATACGCTCTTCTTTGTTAATAAAAAACTCTAGTCTAATAATATCAGGAACATCTAACAACCATAGAAGCCAAGGAAAATCACTCCACCCTGTCCATGTGGTGCCTTTACTTTGAGATTTGTCTGTCATTTCCAATCTGTGTTACTTCTGTGAGGCTCGAAATGAGATATAAAAAGTCGATAATGATAACAGTACAAAACAGAAGTAAGTTCTGACCACATTTGTTCCATTTCAAACATCCAAACCCCACCTGAGACATGTTAATCAGAAAGTCTATAGCTCATGTTTACATGGAAGTGGATCAAGGACAGAAAAAAATTGGACTCGCCGAATCCTGAAGTAGATTTGGAGCCATATTTTTAGATTATAAACAACTGAATGGAAATGTTCTCTTGTTCTTAAGAAAAGCCAGAACCTGCGAGATAAAAACTAGTTGTGCTTATAAGATTAATGAACGTTATGCTCAAAGACCTCGGGAATGAAATGTCACAAACTGCTGAACGTATGACCTTATTATAGTGAAATAAAATGACTTCTACAACCGCGCTGACAAATGACAAGACAATTTATAATAATGCACAATTCAATATGTTATGATTTCTGTAGTTAACAATGTAGACAAGGAATTGTATAAGACACTCCACATAAATGGATTAAAAACGTGACTGTTAACATGGTAAAAGTCTTCTGTGACGAGACGTTTTTAGCAGGGAGTCTCTAGTGTCAGCGCTCTGTAGCAGTGCTTCTCAATACAAGCTGCATATTTTGTATTAGGTTCAAGAGAGGGGAAAAAAGAGAAGCTGACGAGGAAACGACTGTTTATAGCTGCTATATGGTGAGTGAAAAGAGGAATTGAACCAGCGTGTTTCACAGACACTGAAAAACATGAAGTGTAACTATAAAAATGAATAAAAAGTGGTGTGTGGTTCTTTGATGAATAAAACATTTCATCGTTGGCAAACTGCTGTAGTATGAAGGGGAAAAAAAACACTTAAGGACATGCTGTTATGGTGAAATGAACTACAAAATCAACCTTGTGGAGGTGATAGTGTGACGCTGGACAACAGCATGCCGTGTCGTGTTTTATTCCCCACACGTCGTACCATGCGTCCACTCCAAACAGAGGTGGCGCTACATGCAGGAATAAATGGCCGATACTTTTTTTTTTTGACTTCTTTCGCTTAGCTTTGTTTCATTGTGAAAACTGTTCTAGTTTTTAATATCTATACATACCCATAATGTTCCTTCTTAGATTTAGTAGACTCTCATTGAATGTTGGCAATTACTTTCGATTTCTCTCTCAATTCTACACATAGCACTGAGCACTTACTTGTTTACAACATTTTAACTTTTTGTTAATACATAAACCTACTTTTGTTTAAATTATATACATCCTATAGAGATTTGACTACTATGATCCAGCATTACTCATCTAAATGACATACAAAGGCTTCTGTTCACAAAAGGTTTTACGCTATATATTTTTTGGCATTTGTATTCTTAAAGAGCAAGAGGCAAAACCTAAAGGTAAATCCACAACACGCACATTAAAAAAAGTATTTTCCAGATATGTAGTAATTTGCTATGAGATATTAAACAGTAGGAGATACCATTTATCGTAGCCTCTAAGTGCATTTCTATGGCAGTGTTTTATGAGGGAAATGTAATGAATACAAAAACATTATCTGTTTGAAAAGTCATATCTGGTCTTCTAATAGCGTCACTGTTTGCCCTTTACAGCAAAACTGCATATATCTGTGGGCTGATACCAGTGTAGACCTCAAACCCCTATGTCTCTGAGCCCATGAAGGGCACACTGGCCTTATTTTATTTTTTTTGTGTGTGTGTGTGTGTGTGTGTGTGTGTGTGTGTGTGTGTGTGTGTGTGTGTGTGTGTGTGTGTGTGTGTGTGTGTGTGTGTGTGTGTGTGTGTGTGTGTGTGTGTGTGTGTGTGTGTGTTAGGGTTTGGGGGGAAAGAGAACCAAGTAGATAACAGGAGTCACATAAAAATTTGTGAAGCCTCAGGTCTTCAATCATCTCCACCTGACTGGAGATCAGTTCCAGTGTTGGCCTACCACGTTCTAGACTCGTGAGAACATTCAGAAGGTGAAATGTTAACGGATCTCGGAGGACCATGAACCAATGTAGTGCGAAAAACAGATCAACGTGTGGTTTTAAGAAAACTGTGGACTCGTAAAGCTCATCTTTCTACTCTTCTTGTGTCCACCATGATAATATTTCCTATGAACACAATCTTTCCTAACTAGGTTGAGGGAAAGAAAGTGAGCACAGAGCATCGGTTTTGTTTTTCAGCTAAGTATGGAGGGAAGAAGCAGAGGGGAGGAAGGGTAGAAGAAGGGAAGAATGGCGCAAGGTGAAGAAGCTGTTCCTCAGTGTGGCTCTGGAGCCAGAACAGTCGTCCCGCCTGGCTGCTCGACCACCGGCTCTGCGCTCGCCGTCGAGTCGGACTCATTCCCAAGCTCGGTGGATGATCCAGTGGGGCTCACCTTGGTCTGTGGTAACATCAGCCATTATTATACAATTACTGACTGCAGCGTAACTCAAATGCCCATGCACATCGTCTTACCTTTAAAGTCTCCACTTTATCCTCAAATGACTTGAAGGTGGGAGTGTTCCTGCAAGACAACAGGTATAGCCAATAGTGAACACAGCCTGAACATGGAAAACAACAGTGTGGCACACATTTTGCTCTAGTTACGAGAGGGACAGAAATACAGACGATTCTAACCAGGCACCTCTCTTGGAATAAAGTCACTCCTAACACACAAGCCCGCGAGTGAGAGCGAGAACGAGAGCCTTACCTCATCACAGGCATGCTAGAGGAGTGATGTATGGAGCGTATACTATCAGTCAGCAGTGAGGAAGAGGAGAGAGACAGCGGTTAGACAAGTCACACAGCACTGATGATGTGAGAGAGAAATAAAGCTCACAATACATACATGTCTGGTGGACAAGTAGGTTTAGTGGTCACCAGCATTTTTTTTTATTCTATCCTTCAACAACCAGAGGAAGAAAAATAATCCTAATCATTATTTATTTTCACAAAAAGAAGTTATTTGGTATCTATATTTACGCAAAATTTGCTGATGATCTGACACCTCACTACTGCAACTACAGCATGTGCTACTCGTTCTGAATCCCACATCCTGCTGCACCACACATATCGGGTTTTTATGAGCCGGATTAATTATCTTGTATTGAAGACATATGACCTTTTCAGAAACAAGAGCATGCATGTAGGTAAAAAGGGTCATATAACGCTCCTGATCACTGCACTCTCACTCTCACTCACACACCCCTACCCCTCATGGTTGTTGATAAAAAATTAAGGTGTTACCAAGACACAAATATCTTTTACGTGTATGTGATGTGGGACGTGAAGAGAAAACACCACAGCTCAAAACCAAATGCTGCTAATGCTGCTATTGACTATTGTGTAATGGCATATTGTCTGTATTAATGCACCTTAACTAGCTAACACACCATATTTTATTATATTATGTTAGCTATGTGGCTTTAACCATTTTATATTCAAGTCTGTTTTTAGTTTTTATCTGGGGTTTTTTTTCTTCATTTTCTCGATATTTTCTTATTGTGTAAAGTGCCTTGAAAAGCTACTTCAAAGGCGCTATATAAAAATAAAGTTTATTATTATTATAGCTACCAGTTTTTAAATTGATTAATGAATTTCCCGAATAACCACAACAAGGGAAGCACTTTAGAGCTCTCACTTATGATTTACTTCATTTTAGATAATGTCCACCCCTAAAGTTGCTGATTAAGCTTTATAATGTTTGAAGCTATATTGTCAATCTCGCCAGGATTTTGCGATCACAGAAAGGAACGCAAAATCAAGGAAACTCTGCAATATTTGGAGGAGCTTGCAATTTTTGAAAATTGCCAGAGGTTTTCCGCAGATTTGGGCCGAGACGCATCAGGCGTTCAGCCGAAGCCCTCTTCGATTCACGTGTGTCAAACATGAGTACAGCTAAAAGGTTTGATTTACCAACAAACATCACTGCGCAAGACCACGCAAAACAATTATGTGCAACTACAATTTCGCCAATTCATGTAGTTTTCTGGAAAGAAAAAAAAAAAAAAAAAAGCAGCATCGCAAATTTTGAAAAAAGCTGTGGCAAAATCAAGCACGGAGGCCACAACAGAAGAAGAAAAAAAAAAAACCTTGGCGAAATCCTGAATGGACTACTACACTATCTGTATTTGAGAAATGGATTCCAGCATTACTGGAAAGGTTTCTATGTTCTGGTTAGAGTACACAGACCGGTGAAAGTAAACTGGGAGTACACAGAAGGACATGTTCATCTAGAGGATTGGCGAATCAGCAACATGGCCAGCTGGAGATCTCAGAGAGGAAGATCAAACCTGAATCATAGGGTTTTACACCAGACTCAAGAAGTTTATACTGAGCTTATATGTACTCAAACACAGTGTATGGAGTGACCGATTCAGACGAGTGGGTTTTACTGAAATCATATGAAAGAGAGAATATGATATAACGTCCAAGATAGACTAAATCTTGCTAAACAGTGTTTCAACTGTCAGTTTCACACCTCAAACACATACAAATCTGTACCATCCAAATTGAAACAGTTATAGAATATTACTAACACACGACTCAAACCATCAACGACTGAAGTTCAACTTGGAAAACATGCACAGAACAAACAGAGAATGAACATGCATTAACATCAACATGCTACTTTAGAGAACAAGCAGGGAATTCAATTCATAAAAGGAACCGCATGCACAAAGTATATCTGTAATAAATATAAACGCTGATAAATGCGGCATCCAAAACATCACACTGATGCGATTATGTTACCTAAAGGAATTGGAAAATGACTGTAATCTGTAAATGTCAGACTGCATTAGCAAACAAACAAATGGAACTAACCAGTAAAGATTTTTGTGGTTTGTGATTCAGTAATTTGTCGTTTGGTTTAATATAACCCTGTGCTCACTAGCAAGCCACAAAGCGTCAGACCTTTTTCTATGTCGGTGTGCGTCACAGATACGTAAAAAAAAATTGAAAACAGCGTGCGACACAGTGACAAACAGTAAAGTAACAAATCCTAATTTCTGGTTCCGGTGAATTTATTGGACTAACATGCACTCTTTCTTCCAAAAACTCCACTCTCACAACTTTAGTATTCAATCATTCACACCATAGTTTTAACAAAACTAAAGACTAAATAGGTAAATAAGTGTGTTTTGGCTCATACAGTACCCTTTCATATAGGAACTTTATAAAGCTAGACACAAGTGACAATAGTAGCAGTTGTTACACATGTCCGTGAGCTACTTGTGCTTGCTAGTGTGAACACAACGTTATTATTATTATTATTATTATTATTATTATTATTATTATTATTATTATTATCATCATCATCATCATTATTATTATGAAACTTAGTAAGTTGATAAGAAACTGTTAGTAATGATGGCGAGGTGTCGGTTATTGTGTGTTTCAATGTTACCTGACATCCTCTAGCTTTCTGCTGATGGCTGAACCCACGCTGGAGAATGCTGCTGTGGCTTTCTGGCCAGCTTGGCTCAGCGTTTCTGAGGTCCTCCTATACCTACATACACAAGGTAAAAAGATTATTTAAAAAAAAAAAAAAAAAAAAAAAACACCAGGAGATTCAAAACCACTCCACTGGGACACTGTTCTGAAATATATATTTTTTCTAATAACTACAATGCCTCAAATCAGCCGTATTCCCACAAAGCAAACTAATTCAACAAGCATTAAGATATAATGGTCTCTGTTCTGTTCAGATTGGAGCAGAAGGATGAAGATGATGTAGGGGGTATGATGCAGTGACAGATGGAGCTGTTCCTCTAAAGCAGCAGGAGGAGAAGCCCACTGAGCACAGGTGGCTATGGGACACATACGCTGTGGATGTAGTTACTTCCTGCCAGCTTCGGCTCAGGTTCTGCTTGAGCTCGTTGAATGGAGTGATACCCAGTTTCCGCTTGATCTCTGCCAAGTGTCTCTCCTTGGAAGCCAACACTTGAGTAAGAGTCTGGATTTCCTCCTCCACCTGCAGAGTGAAGCAACCAAGACCTTATCTACAGATTTTGGCTGGGGGGGTGCAGGATTATGCTTACAAATGCATTTAATTTAACAAAAAAGCCTATCAACATAGATCAACTGAACCGTCACTTACCAAGGGCAGATATATATGATATATTATATATGTGTGTGTGTGTATGTGTGTATATATATATATATATATATATATATATATATATATATATATATATATATATATATATATATATATATATATATATATATATATACACACACACACACACACACAGAATACAGAATTTTGCAGAGTTTTTTGTTACTGTTGTGGTCAAACATGCTTGATTTTGCTGCGGCTTTTTTCCAAAGTTTGCGATGCAGTTTGCGGAGATTTTTGTGCTTTTCTTGCGGAAAAGTACTTGAATTGGCTTGTCTTGTAAGTGAGACCTTTTAGCTGTACTCATTTACGGCATTTCACAAAATAGTGAAATCCTGGAGGAACTCTCTCTCACACACAAACAGACATACTTCTTCCTTTTACAAACAGTAACTTCAATACAGTACATAAATCAAATATCCATCTTTTGGATGAGACGTTAAACCAAGGTCCTGACTCTCTGTGGTCATTAAAATTCCCTGGACACTTCTTGTAAAAAGAGTAGGGGTATAACCCCGGTGTCCTGGTGAAATTCCCCCATTGACCCTTATCTATCATGACCCCTTAATAATCTTACTGATATTATAAACAATGAAAATACATTGTAGGATTGACAGAGTGCCCCCATCAATGCACTACAATATGTGTACAAACAATGTACCCTAATTAAGAAGTAAGAATACCCATAATGTACTGTTTTGCATGGTTTTATTCACACTTATTCACTGAGGAAGATAGTGATGACAATTCCTCACACTTCTTCTCTCTAACACACAAACAAAGAGTGGATTCATTGTTTGGTGAAGTCGTTTCGACAGACAGTGTTTGGTTGTTAGTTAGCTCAGGTATTTAATTGTTACTGGCTTGGTACAGAGCAATCCTGTGTGATAAAAAAATCTTTTATTTCAAACACAAATTCTGTTCCCGATAAAAGTAAGTCAGTGTAGTGAGCAGTGTTTCGGTTACCGTTTCGAACACAATGTGTCTACAATGTAACTCGAATACAGATCTGCCCCCAGGCTTTAAAATTACAATGTACACTCTAAATTACTTACAACTAGGTCAGTAAGAAAGACTGACAGCGTCTTGTAGGCCATCAGTGTGACCTTGAAAAGAGGGAATATTGCATCCACTAACTGCAATCATCAGTCAGTCGCATCTCCTCGACCCAGTACTCCATCCAAAGTGCAGAAAGACACAAATAATACTAAGTAGCATAGATCAGCATGTTAAAGACTGCTGACCTTCACCAGTTCACTGCGTAGCTCCTCTTGCTCCTCCTCAGTAAGGGATGTGTCAGAGGCAGGCTGTACTGTGTTCGCTGCATCTTCACCCACTTCTGGGATGGAGTCGGGCCTCTGAGCACCTATACACACGCACACACACATTTATATTATATCATATGTTGGAAATGATGGAAAACTTTGCATTACTTTGTGTTTCATAAAGGCTCTGTTTTGTCAGTTCAATTCTGCCCAATATATCCGATTCCACTGGATTTAACACTAAAAGATATGGTCACGAATCATGCTCAAGTGACTCAAGTACACTAGCTCTCATTTGTCAGAGGTAGAGATGAGTGGGATTTCAGTATGGTTTAGTCTACACCTGCTAAAAATAATAAAATATACATCAAAGACAAATGGAAATGCAAAACTCATGGAGTTGGACGTTGTTTTGTGATTGGCTCGTGCAGCAGTGTACTGTGTTGTCGTGATTGGCTCAGTGGTCTTTAATTATTTAAATAGAAACCGGTTGGGACAGAATACAATGACAGTGCTATGCCTTTATTTCTTTTGTTTTCTTGTTGCCTGTGTCTTGGGAAATACTTGAGTTTTTACTAAAGAAATAAGTCTGTATAATTTATTTTTTTTTAAAAAAAACCCATACAAGCCTTTGTGTTTGCTTTCTATTCTGTGGATCAGACTATGTAATTAACATCCTGACCTGCATGATACAAATTGTTGGTCATCCAGGAATTTAGCATTTATTTATTTATTTTTAAAATACATTTTTGAGTGCAGGAATATTGAAAACAGAAAATGATGCCAATCCCCCAGTTCTCATAGCACCGATATAGAGCATCAGACACACACCGGTCACGGACAGGCACAAGATTAAAAAAGTTGGCCTTCAAATGACTGACAGTTACTCAAGTACAGACAAACAAGCACACACACAGTTCCACTTGGACATAAGGCATGTTTCTCACACACACACACACACACACACACACACACACACACACACACACGATTCCACTTGGACATGAGGCCTGTCTCTACTGCAGGGGTGAATATTTTCAGCAGCTGGGGTGGAGCCTGCCTTAATGAACCTCACTCTTTTTTAGCATCTTACTTGGCATTTTAAAAAAAAAACTCTATTTAGCCGACAAGGGACTCCTAAAGCTTGTTGTATATCAGAGCTTGCTGTATATGGAGGCAGGCGATCCAAGTGTCAAAGCAAAACACTTTTCTACCGTTTTGAAACGAGAGTTGTTCCAAATTAAAGTGATGAAAAGCATTTACATCAAAAGATCCTGTAAAAATTAAATGCATAATATCAATATACTTAAGTGGCTTAGGATTAGAAATATAACACTGAAATACAACAATAAATCACTGTCAACTAAAGTGGCTTTTTTTTTTTTAAATAAATGGCTGGCACTTCTGACCCCTATAAAGGAGGACCGAGTAGGGCATAGTCATTGATCACTTCAGAATGTACCGCAGCCTACATCTCAGCCACCTACAAGACGTCTCATCGGTGAAAAGTGCTTCTGTTTGAAAATGTGGTTGGAAGGTTGCATTGTGAGCTGATTGCAGAAAGAAACAGACAATCCAAGGTTCCCACCTTAACCTCCCACCACATTCCACCAATCCTGCTTCATAAGCAAACTCTACCTCCCATTCCTAAAGCGTGAGAAAAGCAGGGAGGGGAAGCACAAAGTATAAACACTTATCACTGACGCTACATGCAGAGAATTAATACAACTTTGCAAAACGGAGAAAAACTGGGGGTTTTACATCCCAGTCCATCTTACTCCGACCGAAATGATCAGATTTTCATGTCAAGTACAATGAGCCCAAATTCTGTCTCGGCACTGTAACAGTCTTTAAACAGTAAAGGCTTTATAAAAGGCTTAAAAGTATAATGTTAAGCACAATAGGTGATAAACCTTGTTTTCTGACTCGCTTCTTCATGCATTCTTTCATACAGTTCTGCGAGACACACCTTATTCACTACGACGACCTACTTTTTGATCTCCGCCCATTACGCAACACAATACTGCTCTCTCATTGAGGGATTTTCTTCATCCAACTTTAGATTTTGCATCAATGTACTCGATGTCTGACATGATTTATTTATTTTAAATACAATATAAACATTACTTATAGGCAAGATCCACTGTTTTACACATCTCACTCCTGGTGGTAAAGTTTGTAAGTGGTAAAGTTCAGCTTAAGTTAAACTGGGACTGCATTATGATGGCTAAATTATATTTTTAAAATGATCGTTGTGATACTGGAACCATAATTATTCAGTCAGTGTATACCCACTGACCAACTGATTAGGAACAGCTTTATACATGCACAGTTTGGGTGGGTCGATGCCCATGATAGCCTCAGATTCATGTTCTTGGCTGATAGGAGTGGAACCTGGTATGGACTTCTGCTGTTGTAGCCCATCAGCCTAAAGGTTAAACACGCTGTTCATTCGGAGATGCTTTTCTGCTGACGATGGTTGTTAAGGGTTATGCGAGTTACTGTGGCCTTCATGACAGCTCGAACCAGTCTGGCCATTCTTCTCTGATCTCTTTCATCAACAAGGCACTTCCACCTGAAGAACTGCCACTCACAGGAAACTGTTTTCGTACCATTCTGTGTAAATTCTACAGACTGTTGTGTGTAAAAATACCAGAATAGCAGCAGTTTCATAAATTCTCCCCATCCAGCCTATCTGGCACCAACATCCGTACCACGAGATCACATTTTGGGACTGGTGAGTGTTAATGTTTAACACTATATACGCTGTGCATTATAAACCTATATTGCTTGTACTATTACTTGTACTTCTACTTGCAGAAGAATATAATGGAAAGTGTGTGTTGCTACTACGTTTACTGTGTAGATTCATCAGATTCCAGCAAGTGCCAAGTAATAAACAATCAATGAGAATTCACGGCTCCTTTCTGTCCCCATGCAGTGCCTGAGCTTGGGCCATGATGACGTTTGCCGAATCTGAGCTGGAATACGACATGTACAAATTTCCTGCCAATGCCAATCTGACAACACATACAAAGTGCTGCTTTTGCAATCATATTACTGTCACTGTACAAATTGTAAAGAACCACCAGAATCAATTCAACACAACTCGGCCATCCAGGAAACTATTGCAAATAATTAAAGCCATTTAATTAAAGCAAATAATTAACTCATGAACTTAGTGTCCTGTTTAATCCTCTTGCAAACGGCAAATCTGGAACACCAACCGTTGCTGCAATGCTGCATGAATCTCACCGAAAATGTTTCAACCAATTTAATGTATCACATCCATTCAGTGGCATGAGCAATGACCTCCTACTCGCCGAGGTATAATCATGGAAATTCTGTTGCAATTCTGTTAGCAGAACACCGCATTTGATGTCAGTTAAGTTCAAAAAGGATTTCGAACATGTTTGCTAAATAGGTCTCTCACATGGCTCTAAATGTGAAAAGGCAGTTTAAGAGTCTTGCTGAATATAGTGTACAGCAGCACAGTGAAGTCACCAGCTGGTCGTCATGTGGGTCTGACAGGAACTGCCAGCACCAGAGCTCTACCAATCTACAACACGCTCATTCTGAGACTCCGCATTTCTTCACTAAGTCACACTTATTTTCCTTTACATTGGTGAAGTACAACCAACCATACGTAACCTCTGTGCCACTCACACATTAAATACGTCTCTCTTTGCAAAGCAGCTAAAGTCAAATAAATGTTCTTTCTGGATATTTGGGGTCACAGCGAATTTTTGTCTGGGAAAACCCTTCAGATAAAAAAAAAAAAAAAAAAAAAACAGCTAAAAAGTTATGAAAAAAATCAGGTTATAGCCCAAATAAAAATTTTTGTAATCTGCCTACAACATACTTTGACACCTCTACTTTAAGAAAACTAATATATTTCCCCAAAAGAACATTTATTAACTTTCTCCAAAAGATCACGTTAGGTAAATAAGCTTGTATGGTAGGTAAACAATTTGTATGATTTTATTTATTAAATGTTAATTAATAAACAAATTGCAATTGCGGCTCCCAAGGTGTGCAACAGAAAAGCATTCATCCTATTGTTCAGAGATCCCGAGTTCAAATACTTAACGATACCACAGACATGTTCACACCTGGTGTTAACCTCCAACTCTGGTGATCCGATCACATGTGGAAAGCCGACACGCATAGCCTTTCACACCTGGAGTTATGAACGCATCTCCTGTGACCACTTGCGTTCGGATTTCATACGTAGATGCAGTCAGTTAGTTGGTCCTTCATTGCTGTCCGCATCGAGATGCATTGACTTTACACTATGAATGTGATGGGGCCATATGTGTACATCGATAATATATAGCTCAGTTTCAGTTTTCATGTGCTTTATTGGCATGACAAACAATTGTACATTTGTATTGCCAAAGTAAGTACATGAAAGGGTAGTGTAAACACAAGAGAAATAAAATTAAATAAAACTGAATAAAATACTAATAGATTAAGTAAAAAATAAATAAATAAATCAAATATAGTGCAAACGATGTACGTAAATGTACATATTAAGGACAAAAATACATTTACTACATAGAGAACAACTGAAAAATGTGTAAAATTGCAGGATAAAAGTGAATTTACTAATAAAGGTAAGAAAAGGTATAGAATAATAATAAAGAAGAGCAATCACAACAATTACAGGAAACACAAGGGCAAGGCAGACCACTCACTGTCCCTAATATTGTGGCAGGCTGAGACACCCTGTGCTGTTATTATACAGCAGACTTTATCTTCTCCTAGTAGGAGGGAGAGTTTTTTTTTTTGTTGTTGTTTTACTGTTTGACAAATTGTCAAATGCTTGGGGTATGTGTTTCACTTTGGGAAGAAGTTTTCTCCGATGTGTGTATTTTGTGCGTTCTGTTAGGAAATGCAGCTGTGGTTTGGCTGCAATGTACGCACAACCTTTCTTCCTGTGGGAGCCATGTTTTCCTGTGTCTGTTGCTAAGGCGTGTCCACCGAGTCTGTACCTCGTCAAGGTGCTTCTCAGTTTTTTTTATCTGTCACTGTGTACAGAGAATCTGCCATGGTGTCTTTTCAGGGCCAAAAAGCATTGCATTTCACTCTGTTGTTGTGTTTGGATTTGCCAGTAGGTGATGTTTTAATTTGTATTGTAATTTGGTCTAATCTGATGTGTTGGACATTGTTGTTCTGGTGTGGAGCGTCAGTGTGGTGGGGGTTAGTAGATGTCGGTGATCCTTCAGAGCTGAGGCTTAGAGCTAAGAGAGGGAGCTGTTTGCTTTGATCAGCTCGGAATTGCAGGGCTTTGTAATGATATGATTTGGGGGGGGGGGGGGGGGGGGGGGGGGGTCACTGAGTTTTTGGTGTTTCCAGAACTTGATTGGCCGTTTCTGTATTTTTATAATTAGCGGATATTTGCCTAATTCTGCCCTGCATGCGTTGTTTGTTGTGTGCCGATGTACTTGCAGGAATATTTTTACAGAAGTCTACATGCACTATATAACAGAATTTCACAATATGTAGGCTTTTCTCAGGCCACCGCACATTTTACGGTGTGCCTACTGAAGTATGCAGAATTCTGTCGCAGATACCAACACTGAACATTGGTAACTCCCTCTTTTTTTTTTCTAACTAAAAAGGTGTCAGTGCCAGTTTTCGTGTCTAATCTGGAACTGTAAAAATCGTTCGGCACTTTTCTTGGCAGGGGGGAAAAATTGGTCTGGAACCAAGAAGCAGCAAATTTATTGAATTAGTCTCGCAAGCAGACTTCTAGTATTCGCTAGAGAGTCTGATACTTTGCAAATTACATTACGTGGCCAAGATCCACCTTTAACAGAAAGAGACAATATGACTGGCACGGAAGACGACCAATCATAAACCTTTTTTCTGTAGCCTATTTGTAAACACAGTAAATGATCTTGTAATTGAAATGAGTAAATTATCATATTTAGTGACCACAAATGCTTCAAGAATACACTTTCAACTTTGAATAAGGTTTACCATTGAATTCTGTTCAGCTTTTTCCAATCCAGTGACTATATCTTGCTCCAAAAAGCTCAAACCACACAGTCCAAAACATCTTACATCTGAGAAGAATCTTGAACTATTCTCATGAATACTCATGAAGACATTTTGAAGATTGTTTCTGAAAGAGTTCAGAAACAACTGTTTCAGTGGTATAATGAATAGAGGCTACAGGTTTAACGATACAAAAATATGCCTTGAGTAGCTACACATTCAAATGACATACGGAAAAGAGAAAAATGTGCCTTGCATGTCGTCATCATCTCTGGCAATGTCTTTCTATAGTGTTCAGATGCTGAATGATTGGGTTTGGGATGGTAAAAGGTTCTTCAGAGGTAAACATGTAAAAACTCAATCTAATTACATAACAGTTTGGTTTTTTTGAATATCTTATAAGGATATAGACACAAGGTAACTGGGAGAATGTGTAATATCCATATACAGTCAGCTCCAGAATTATTGGCACCTTTGTTCAAGATAGGTTAAAAATAACAAAACGTGTGGTTCATTAGTTTAATGTCAGAGAAAATATAAGAGAAATTTAACTGAAGTTGATTTGTTCCAAGAAAATAAAAAGTAAAAATACCTTATCATAGGTATGTCACAATTTTGGCACCCTTGCATTTAGTACTTTGTGCAACCTCTCTGCATTAACATAACAGCACCGAATCTGTATTCCTGGAGAATACACAGCAAGCAACCTGAGACCATTCCTCACAACAGAATCTCTCCAGATCCTCCAGGGTCCTACCTTTTGCAATAAGGATTTAAATCATTGTTTTTTAAATTTTACTTCATAAATTATTCGAAAAGGTTTTGATTTCTCTCATTTTCAGTGCGAGATTAAGCTTCTTTGAAGCCAATAACTCCAGAAATGACTGCATGGGAAATTGGGGTCTCTCAAAGCTATTAGAATTTATTTTTAAAACAAAATGACAGCCAAGTTTCAATAAAGAGGTTCACCATAATGCATTACTATGACTCAAAAACACAAAAGAGAGCGGTATTTTTCAGCATCCACAATAACATGCTGCTTGCTGAATACCATGATCACACCGTCAATGCACATGCGCAACTACACACAGGTTACCTCTGCATGGTAGTACTGGTGAGCTGGATGGAGTGAAGCTCTCTTTAGGAGACAAGTAAAGGTAGTTGGTGTTAAGCCCTTGCTCAAGACTTAAAGGAGACTTGTAGTTCACCGTACGATCCATGCTGGAAATTTCAGACAGATGACCGCTCATTTTGTGACTGGATCATGTGCCTCTGGGGTGTTTCTGCCTCATATGATGAACAGGCCAAGACAGCAGTGATTAATTCGCTTTCTGCTGCACATCATTTGAGACAGCTAACAAAACTGCACACCAAAGGTCTCGTAAACAGCCGAACAAGCATGGTTATGTTCTATCTGGACTCATGCCCTTCCCCCTCTGTTTCTCGGCTTCCAAGATAAATGGGGATCCACTTGTCTGTTGGTCATGTGACACTGTGGGGATGTAATCTGCAGTGGCCCAGATTACAACTCTAATCCATCTCAAACTGCCTCTGCACAGCACAGAGTTGTGTGCTGCCATCTGCACGCACCACTAAACACCAAAGATGGGCTCAGCTGAATGAAATCTCTAAATAAATCCAACAACAATGTACACTTAGGTGAATAGATAGTCCCATGTTTTGGTTGTCCAGAAACATAATCGATTAAGGTAAAAGTGGTAGCTTATATAATGTAATTATTGAGAAAAATTGTTGTGCAAGAGGGCTCACTGGCGACCCAACAGAAAAGCATTCATCCCATCATTGGGAGATAATGAGTTCAAATCCTGACAACGTCAAGGCCATCCGTAGCCAGGGGGTGTTAGAGAGCAAAACTGGCCATGTTCTCTGGGTGAGAAGGATGGTATACTCACTCTCCCCTGTCACAGTGACACTAGCCAGTTGCAGGCATCTCATGCACACGGAAGAGGGGAGATAGCACTTTCCTCGGAGTGTGTTATGCTGCCCTGTGATGCAGCATGAGCAGGAGTTTGAAAAGAAGTGGTAGCTAGCTTCACATAACAACCCTCATGTGCTTGCTGATGCCATTACAGTTCATGCTACAGTACATCCTTCACTTTGACACTAAACAAAATAGTAACTAATTAAGACCAAAGAATTTCTATTAGCGGTATGAAAACGTGCCAACCAGAGAAATGCGTTGCTTCCATGGTGAGTGCACTAGACTTTACTGAAGCACAACATGCTGATGTGTAAGACTTCTAGAAATGTTTAGTTAAGCATATTTTTAAAAATCTATGATTTATTATTTTCTTACACTGACATTATATTTATTATCGAGTTGTTATAGATATTAGCCTGCAGACTTGAATTCAATTGGTTTAATACAAGCCTTGTTACCTCAAAAACAAGATGAACAAACTTGGACCTAATGTGGTCTGTCAGTGGACAGTTCAGCAATATTAGAGCTCTGTGACTATAATATTAAAATATTATTGTACACATTAATTAATATTGGATTAATATTGGAACAGTTGAATTAAGTATGTAAAAATGTAAGTGAATGAAGGTCTGTGAGATAGATGGCCTGGGAAATGAAAAACAAGGTGTATCAAGCTAAACCATAGACATGTCATTTAAAAAAATGTAAAAATAAAAACATTACTTTCTTTCCTTCACCAAATTTAGTTTTGATGCAGACTTGCCTACAATACAGCTGTATAGCTACATTAATACCGCAATTTCCTAAAACATAAACGCATTTTAGCTCATCCCAAACACACCTACACACCCAGACTCTGACAGCAGTCGTTGCTGTGTGCGGGTTTTTATACACCCGGATATTTGCCTTTCAGACAGGTCCTTGATGGCTTGCTGCCAGATCACGTCTCGGCCGGCTTTCAGATTGCATAATGAAATATATGTACACATACACACATGTGGAAACAGAGACTGTGACACACCCAGAGTTTTATCCATCCCTGCAGAACCCTAATCAAATCTGACTGCAGAAATCCTTTTCCAGGTATGAAACTGAACTGCAGGTCCACAGCTTTATAACAAGCCCAGACACGTGGCTTATGGTTAAAGGAGAGGCGATGAGGAAAAGGGACAGGAATATATTCGACTTCTTCATTCAGGCCCAGTTCTGCTTTAAAGAAGAAGTGAGCATCACATGAGGAAGTGAAGCACAATAACGTTATTGTTCCACATTAGTCTTTACTCCAACAGCACAAGTAGCCAACATAATGTAATATACCATAATGTAATAACATATGCTTAGGATGATATCTGTTCCCTTTCATGCCCACTTAACAGTTAACATCATTTTTTTAAACACTAGTATGCAGCGTCCAAATGCATACAGATATTTTTTAAAAACTAAGTTCTTACCCCACACAAACAGTGTATTTGAAGAAAAAAACAAAACACATGAGCACACCTGCCCAGTGATAGTATGTCAAAAACCCATGTCAAATGCCTCAAGAATCACACTGCACCCAGGTGAACAGTAGATAAGGTGAAATGCAGAAAAACACCAACATGCCCAAGTACAGAAAATGATTCAATCATATGTGTGGACTGGCACTCAGAACGTTTACATGGACAACAATAATCCAATATTAACCCGATTAAGACGATACTCTGATTAAGAAACTACCATGCAAACAGCAATTTTTTATTACCTTAATCCGACTAAAGTCATACTCGAAGTAAACACAGATCGAATTAAGACGTGTGGGGTATTCCTATTTTAGTCACATTATCGACGTGCATTACAGACATGTACACACCTTGATCACACTATTAACGTTGTGTGGGAGTTTTCACCGCATTTTGCGACAGGACACGTACACACACACACACACACACACACACACACACACACACACACACACACACACACTTGATGGCAAACAAGAGAACATGGTTGCGTCCGAAACCGTACTTACCTACTATATAGTAGGAGAAATACATGTATCTCAGCTACTATATAGTGGGTAAGAACACGGTTTGGGACGCAGCCCATGGCTTCAAGCAGTCGGCTATTTCCACGTACAGTATGACAAATAATTAACTGCACTTGAAGCATTCGTAAATTTTTTTTAATAAAAACACCCAAAAACTGTATACAGTTCCATATCAAAGACAAACTGTATGTTGATATGTGATATTCTGGAGGGAACATGGGACAGCGTGGTGTGGGAACGTGATGACGTGTGCCGTTAATCGAACTATGTTCTATAACATGTAAAACAGGAACATGAAAGGAGTATCCTAAAAGCGACTCGTGTAAACACCTTAATCACAATATTGTCTTACTCAGAATAAGGTCAATAATTAGATTACTGCCGTCCATGTAAACGTAGTCATCATTCGCAAATAAACAGTAGGCCTACCCCCAGATTCTGAACAAAATTAGTCACAGATCAATCGGAGGTTACTACAATGAATCTTATCAGAGTGTACTGTAGCAGATTCAGTGTTATCATATAATAAGAGGGCGTAATAAATGTTTCAAGTGTATTATTAAACATGAAGTGACCAAAAACTCATAAACTGGTCATAAGCCATGATAAACTGAGTGATAGTATATTCACAACACTTTCTCCACACAACACAACCATTTCTCCACAATCAAGGGCATTTTTGAAAAGCGTCGTTTTCAGTGATCGTCGTTTTCCTGTGGATGGGAGATCAAAACACGGTGAAATAAAAGTAGCATATGTGTGATCACTGGCAGAGAAAAAAAAAAAAAAGTACAGATGTCTGTGGAAGACCCTCTCTTCTGAGATTCGTATGACTTCCATTTAGATCCACTCAGGAACAAAGATGACCCACAAAAGTCTTAACAAAGCACAGTACCTAATCAATTAGCACATTATTCGCAACATGCCTTATCACATGATTTCCCCAAAATGAGAACCATGGGACGTGATGCTTTCCACGGGCCGAGGCCACTCCTGCGATGAGCCTTCACAAGGTGTCTGAAAGGTCTGCAGAACAAACAGACCTCAAACACGTCAACGCATTCGTGCCTATTACTGGCAAAACAACTGAAATGAGGGGCAGACAAAACAAAATAGCAAAATTCCACTTTGACCACACGTTCATTCGGTCTCTGTGTAATAACTCATATTTTAGAACGTCTCCAAACAGAGTCCCAAAATGGTGGGTATAAATCCAGCTCAAATCTGAGGAGAGGTCAAAACACCACATTAGAGATGGGTACAAGCAACGGAAATGCAAATACGGCACATCCGGTCTCTTAGTGGTTTCTCACAGTTCATATATTGCAATTTTATACCATAATGGATTAATGTGTGTGGTGACCTGGGAAAACCCTTAATGTGGTCAGATTTGGTGTTATTATATGGTTCTGAAAACTACACACTTTCTTAAACTGAAATGTTTCTCTATAGCTTGGATCTCAACCAGAATTTAAGCTCTAGCAGAAATGTCAAAATGGAGAAAACTGCAAAGATTTCATTCCAGTTCCACTGAAAGCCGCAGTTCCCATCTCTAATATTTACAACCCAATTTAAAGAATTGCACATTTGCAATAGTGTGAAAGGTAGAAGATCTTGCAGAAACGTCCACCACCTTATTTCACAACCATGTAATTAGCTGGTAAGTTTTATTTCAAAGAAATTCTGACTATGACACTACTATCACTCACACACACACACACACACAGCATGAAGGTTCAAAGAAAAGAAGCAACTATGCAAGAAAGCAAATAAAAAAATCTCAAATGCATGTACTTATCTAATAATTCTTATTATTAGATTATAAAACAAATGAGATTATTAAGTATATTAAACCTATATTAAAGGATACAGTAACTAATATAATCACTCTTTACAACCGTGGTGCGCAGAAAAGCATCTCAGCATGCACAAACATTGAACCTTGAGGTGGATGGGGTACAACAGCAGAAGACCACGTTGGGTTCCACTCCCGTCCACCAGGAACAAGAAACTGAGTCCATAATGAGCACCAACTCATCGAAACTGGACAGCTCTAATCTTCAACTATACAGTTTGGGTCATATCATCATCAAGGCATTTCCCCTCATGGAACTGTCACTCGCTCAATGTTTTTTTGTTTTTCACACCGTTCTGAGTAAGAGAATGTTGTGTGTGTGATCAGCCATTTCTGAAATAATTAAACCAGAGCATCTGGTACCAACAAGCATGCCACAATCAAAGTCATACAGATCACACATTTTCATCATTCTGTTGTTGGAAGTGAACAATAACTGAAGCTCTTCGCCTGTATCTGCATGATTATTTTTTTTGCTGCAACATGATTGGCTGATTGGATAACTGCATGAATGTGCGGGTGTACAGGTGTTCCTAATAAAGTGCATGGTGAGTGTATATATGAGTGTATAGGTATAATAACTAATTAATTTAGAATTATACCTCATAATAAGAAATATTTGATAGGTCCTATCTTTTTAAAAATGTAAGCTATTTTAACTAGCCAAAGGTTGGGGGTTTTTTTTGTTGTTTTTTGCAGTGCCAATAACCTTGTCAAAATGTCCATAAATACTGGAATGAAAGTGCAAAATCAAAAAGCCAATCCGTCTCATTTACTCATTTGACCGGACAAACATAAAACAATGTAACTGCATCCAATCAAATGTTCGCAGCTCCAGCACAGAGCAGAAACACGAGAATGGAATTTTCCACTTGTAGGAGTTCAAATGGACTCGGTGGTAACTAAGGACGACTACGATAAGAAGCTATGGGGTTGGTTCTCATCACAGCAGCACACAGTAACACACCACTAAGCAGCGCTGATAAAACACAATGGCTGTATTTACATTTCTGCTCATGTTACAGTGAGGCGTTGAGGCAAGGTTCCTTCCAGAACAGAGTACTGACTCGAGTGTGATCGCTTTAAGGTGCACAGATTACTCGGATAGCCACGACTGCTACAACTTTAGAAAAAGTGGATTATGTAAATACCTAAAGCGCACAGCTGTTTGCATCAAGCTGAAACATGTAGATACATACCAGGTTCATACAAAGAAAAGAGTGCACAATGAGCTGGAGAGGAAGTCTGTGTGTAAAAGCCATACAAGTTGAAACAATCAAGTTACTCGGTCTGCGACACAGAGCACGGACAGCTTCCACCTCTGATGCGGATCGTGCCATGGTTCAGTTGAAGCAGACCTCAGACCACAGTGTTCAAGGGGACCACAAATCGACTCTCTGGACTGCTTCCTGGTGTGAAAACGGCTTTCACACTTCAATCAATCATAATGAACTCGGGCTCAAATGGCCCAAAGTCCAGAAAAAATATGCGAGTGTGCAAACAACTTTAGGGTGCTTTCACATATACATCCCTTAGTGTGTTTGAATCGAACCCTGGTGCGTTTTCCTTGTTTGGTGAGAACGCAGCAATCACACTCGGGTGCAATCCAAAGCAACCAGGAAGTGAACTCAACATGCCATGTATATTGGATTGCAGGCGGAAAAAAAATTGTAGATGTGAGCTGCTAAACTGACCCGTGAGGTGCAACCTGAACCAAGGACAGAGCTGTGACTGTGGATATTTGGACCATCGAACAAAAAGAAAAATAAACACTAGATGTGATACACTTGGCAAAGATTTGTTCACCCTTTTCCATCTTCAAATTTCTGACCAATGAAAGAAAGAGTTCTATAAGGCAGCGTATGGCATTTCTGGCACATGGCTTATGCCTTTGAAAACGCAGCAGCTCTTCAGAGCAGACGCCTTGATAATGGAGGTGTGAATGCTGCTGATAGAAAGCACACATTCTGAACAGTATACAAATAAAGGTCTCCACCCTGATCCTTCAACCTGCTGTTTAAATAAGACGAGGCTCCCTGTGCAGTGGCTGTGGTGACACAACTCATGAGTATGCAAACATGAGGCAGATGGCTTCACTGCAGGACAGACGAGAGCAGGAGGGAGAGAATATAACTAGGAACACTCATCAAACCTCCATCACTGGCAAGAAAGAAATAGTTTATTATTTTAGTTTATTGTTGCGGTCCTGAATGCTATTGCAGGGCAAAAAGGAAATCTTGAAGAAATGTATAAGTTGGCTGTTTGATTAAACAAACAAGCGGTAGTTCACCTTCATCAGAAAATTTTCAACTAACAAGAACAGAAATATGAGGATCTCCCTTAAAAGTCCAATAGTCTAGTTGAACCACTGTAAGATCTGGGGGAGGAGCTTTGTTTTCATGGGCAGGAAAGGGTCGGGCTCAGGTAGTCAAAAAAACGTCATTCTAATTTTAACTCCACCTACTTAAACATACTTAAATCGTTTTTGACAACGCGCCTTACCTAACGCACCTTTCAAATCAAACAAGCTACTGCTAGACTGCATACAAATCTACTTAGTGAAGTAAACTGGTAGTGAAATGGTTAAATTAACACTGGGTTTGGGACTGACAAGAACTCACATCATACCTCTAAAACAAAACAAATGCACCGTTAGAGTCATAAAAATCTCCTTACAGAAAGCTTCACAATATCAAATGATTATTCTTTGTTAAATTTTACATTTAACATTAGTCTTAGATAGCGTGAAGTACCTGCTATACACGTCCCTGTGAATGAGTCGTTACTGCAAACACAAGAACGCATTAGAACGACTGGCTGCTTTTCTACATAATTTATTAACACCTTCTGACCAATCAGAATTGAGAATTCAGCAGCTGTCTGAAGTTTGCTTCCTTAGTTTGCACTGGAACTACAAATTAATAGATCCAACACATAATTGAGGATCTTTTTCTGCTATATTTTTGGTATTCTGATAACCACTCCTTACAAAATAGCCATGTTTTCTCCTTTAAATCGTCGGTTGTTATATATTTTATCCGGTATACTATCGTATTTTATGCTTTTCACATTATTATTATTATTATTATTATTATTATTATTATTATTATCATCATCATCATCATCATCACAACTCAGTAAATGGTTTGTGAAAGCCATAGTTTTGGCTAAAATATTACTCTGCTCTTGAGTGATTCAGCTCCAGTCATGCATATAGTGTTGAACAGATTCATTGCAACCAGTTTAACATGGAAAGTGGTATTCAAAATCACCATGTGTAAAAACGAAATGCCAAAGTAAGCAGGATCTAATCTGATCACACAATACATGAGTCTGATGATTTAAAAAAAAAAAAAAAAGAAAAAAAAAGTAGTCTCACCACTCGGCCGCCATCTTGGTTACTACCAGTCATACAAGACCAGGCTTCCATCTACTCGATTGGGAGAAACTTGTATACCAGATACACATTAACAAATTAAATTAAATTAAATTACTGATTTAAAATCTGATGATAACATCATAAATAATGTTTCATCTTTGCCTTAAATAATATGAACAAAAAGTTGTGGTTGCTACTGCATACGTATATTTCTCAGTAACTAACAGTGCTGTAAGTCAGCACATGTGCCAGTGTCAATCTCATCAGACTAGTGTTTTCTGGTAACATCCTACCAACAAGATGACTGGATAATTTTACAGTCAGCTTGTTCAACATTACATGCAGCCCTCATTCATATTTTAACCGTCTCTACTGTCTTTGACGCAACAAAGTTTCACTCAGTTATTTACAGCCTTGAGGTGTGATGAGCTTAAACTTAAGCCCAAGTCATGATTAACTTAATGCTGTTAATCATGCATACAAAATAGCAATCTTACAATGTTGAATAATGTGATTTCAAAATGATTCAGAAATTGGCCTAAAGTACAGTTCTGTGAATGCAGAATCGCAAGGGATCCAAGCATTATTGCAACTACTCATTCTAAAGAGCAGCTGGTTCTAGCTGGACAGCAAGTAAGGGGGCGTGGGGGAATGAGAACAAAAGGAAAACATTTGAATTTTCACATTTCATTGTGCTCTGCCAAAAATATATCTAATCCTGCAGTAAGCACAACACCAAACTTCTGCCTTTTAGATACTGTATAAAAAAAAAATCATGATACAAGGTATTTATCATGATATTCCAATCAAGTACTGCAGCTATGCTATGAAAAACTACATTTCTGATGAGGAAAAGGAGGGAAAGTGAAATGATTGGTACAAAAACTGTTACACTGCCTCCTACAGTGTGTAACAATTGACATAAAATAAAAGCTTGACATCTGATGGTGCCCACAATAGACAGGAAAAAGAGTATTATGTTATTGTTTTATGAATAACAATATTATATCATCACATTATATCATATCACTCCCAGATCTAAGGTCACCAAACACCGAATGCAGATTACACTGCATTCACTTAGTTCACTTCCTGTTAGTCTGCACCAGAATATACAATTTGCTCAAACTCAGGCCTAAACAACAGACAGACGCTGTTTCTCAAGTCAAAGAACAAACTGGCGCTCTCGTGAAGACCGTACTTGCCAGGCTATCTTGAAAGAACGAAGTCAAACGGACACAGAACGCATCTTTGTGAGAATTGAGATTTGTTGTGAGCTTCCTGTCGCGCAATGGATCATCCCAGCACATTTCTAGTAGAGGGACAGGGTCCTCATCTCTTCAGTGCTCTCGAAGTAATATGTTTCCTCTGCTTAATAGATTTACTGTTAACTGTCTGATTAACCAAAAATTAATTAAGCAAGTTTAAATGCAGTAAGCTCTGTTTGCAACTGCGACGTCACGTTAACCATAAACTAAGCTAACAAGTTTACCGTTACCTCAGGATGGAAGATAGAAAAGTTTAAGTAAAATACTCCTGAGGGATAATGTCGACTTTTCAACAACCTCATATATCTCGATCTAAATCTCCCTCACTCTCTCTATCTATATCGCGCTCTCTCTCTCACACACACACAGAACAAAATGATTATTTTGATTTATTTAGATTATTGCCATTAAAAAGATGTTAAAACTACAGTTTGGGGTCAGGCTTCTGGGACTTCAAGCAGGTTCAGTGCGCTCAGGTCTGCATCCGATGCATCCACGATATCAAGAACAAATCCGGGTAATTTAATTTGTCCCCGGTACTTGCGTTCGTGAATATTGGAATTGAACTTCGGAGGTGGATGATGACGTAGAACGAGTTCACAAGGACCCAAGATCGCATACGAACGCATACTGAGAAACGGCCAGATTCACTGAACACGTGCATTACATGTACACTGTTATCTGAGTTACTGTTATCTGTTACTGAGTGCACTCTCAGAAAAACTGCAGTGGTACAGTCAGTGTGCATCTTTTGCACCCAGAAAGAAGCATGTGGTTTTACACTTACCTGGAAATGTGGATTATTTAAAGGCACATGCTTGTACTAGGTTTAAGAGACGCAGATTAAAAAGGTACACGAGATATACCCAGCAGAGTTTAGTACTATTTAGTGATATTTTTGAGTGTGCTGTGTGCACATCAGCAGTCACATTTATCATAAGTAGTAAACTACACCATTCAGATGACGATATAATATCATTATCATGATAAAATACCTTACTATACACTTTTTCAACTATATCATGGATATTGTTTTAACTTATTACTTTTTTTAATAACCAGAAACTGACTGGAAACATCAGATGTGGATAAAATTTATTTGATTGTTTTTGCTTAATCTTACACTGCACAATGTTAAGTTTTTCTTTTGTACATTTTTTTTCTCCTTTTCAGTGGAAGTTATTTTTCCTGTAAATTTATTTAATGTATTTTTGTAGACGTTAAATAAAATATCCAAAAGGGTTTTTTTAAACACAACACTACTGTACTGCTAGGAAATTGTTTGGAAACCTAAACATATAACATAAATATATATAAAAAATGCACATGTTCTGTGACTATCTACAGTTTAGGCCTGACCTAAATGACTAAATGTTTTGAACAAATTGTACATTCATGTGCACAAACTAATAAAAACTGAGGGTGAAAAGTGACTCCAAGATGTGTCTGTTCATGATAAGTCTTTTTCATGATAAACTACTGACTGATAATGGAATAATTCCTAGATAAAGCAACTGAGGTGAAGTAAAAACTTTTTTTTACCATATAAACAAACAGTGTCAGTGTTGGTGTAGCTGCAAAAAGATCATATCAATGCAGTGTTAACTTTAAACCATTAACTCTTACAATGTTGTACAGTTAACTGTTTTTATGCAGAAGTTGGCAGACTTAATCTTCCTGGTGAAAGAGTTTAGAAACTTCCTTCCTTGGTACATTCAGTTAATCCTGCAGTTCCTCCTGTTAACGAAAACACTGAAAAACACACTGAGAATATATAGAATTCTTCACTCTGAGAGATAAATCTTCACCTGGACAAATGGAGATGTTTGATTAAACTAGCTGTGTCCAACATCATGCTAGCTAAACGCAGCTAACTTCTGGCAGAAACAAACAAGAAACAACAGCTTTATTCCACTTCTCACGCAGGTTTGCACTCGAATCGGTTCACAAATTCACTTTCAGTACTCACCTTGTTCGTATCCCTCCATGCTTGTGTGAACTCCAAGTATAACACTGATATTTTTCCCGTTCAGAGTGATTTTTCCCCTCAGCAACACTTTGGAGCAGTTTGGAGCCGTGACACGCTACAGCTGAGGCGCGCGCGAGAGAGGAGGGGTCGCGTGTGACGTCATCACGCACAGAACACGTGCATACAAAAATCATTATTATTGATAATAATAATAATAATAATAATAATAATAATAGTTGTTGTTATATTATTATTATAACAACTTTTAACTAATATTTTATGGATAAAATTACAGTGACCTCTTACAAATACACACACCAAGCAAAAATTTTTACATCTAAATAAATGTTATACTCAGAAGTTGTGTGTGTGTGTGTGTGTGTGTGTGTGTGTGTGTGTGTGTGTGTGTGTGTGTGTGTGTGTGTATCAAAAGTTTGGAGACACTTGACTGAAATGTTTCTCATGATCTTAAAAATCTTTTGATCTGAAGGTGTATGATTAAATGTTTGAAATCGGTGTTGCAGAAAAAAAATGTAATTGTGCTAACATATTCATTCCTTTCATTAGAAAACTGACATTTTATTTACAAAATGTTTTTTTTATTGGATGACTATATATATAAGAGAGAGAGAGAGAGAGGGAGAGAGAGAGAGAGAGAGAGAGAGAGATACACACACACCAAACAGCCATTACATTAAAACCACCTGCCTAATATTGTGTAGGTCCCGTAAACAGCTCTGACTATCGAGGCATGGACTCCACAAGATCCTGTAAGTTGCGAGGTGGGGCCTCCATGGATCAGACTTGTTTGTCCAGTCCATCCCACATATTTTGGGATGTATTGGAAATTTGGAGGCCAAGTCAACACCTTCAACTCTTTCTCATGTTCCTCAAACCATCCATGCCTGCACAATTTTTGCAGTGTGGTAGGACACATTATCCTGCTGAAAGAGGCCACTGTCATTAGGGAATACTGTCATGAAGGGGTGTACTTGGTTTGAAACAATGTTTACGTAGGTGGTATGTGTCAAAGGAACATCCACATGAACGCCAGGACCCAAGGTTTCCCAGCAGAACATTACACAGAGGATCACACTGCTTCTGCCAACTTGCCTAGTGCCTCCTGGTGCCATCTCTTCCCCGGGTAAGCATCACACATGCACCCGGCTGTCCACACGATGTAAAAGAAAGCGTGATTCATCAGACCAGGCCACCTTCTTCCATTGCTCCATGGTCCAGTTCTGATGCTCACATTACCATTGTAGGCGCTTTCGGTGGTGGACAGGGCATGGGCACTCTGACCGGTCTGTGGCTACGCAGCCCCATACACATCAAGCTGCAATGCACTGTGTGTTCGGACACTTTTCTATCATAGCCAGCATTCTTTTTCAGCAATTTGTGCTACAGCAGCTCTTCTATGAAATCAGACCAGGTTGGCAACACTCTAAAAAATGTTCTACCCAAATGCTGGGTTAAGCCTTTTGGGTCATTTAATTAGGTTATTTTCTCAGTCTCTTTCCAGTTTTTGGGTAGTTTTGTGTAACCCAACCATTGGGTTAATGGCTGGGTCATTTTCACTGACAGGTGAATCAATGCACCCCTCCCCCACCCGACGCATCAGCCCAGCTCCTTGGGTCAAATCAACTCAGTTTGAATTTGCCTCAGGTGGAAGTAGCGGTTTTTGAAGTAAGGAAACCAAATGACCACAGGTAAGTTAGCGTCATCACCCACTCTCTGAACTCGCCTCAAAGTGAATGTTTGTTGCTTTGAGCTTTTGATTGTGACCACGGAGTCGGAGTCCTGAGATTGATTAAACCTAATGACCACAGGTAAGTTAGTGTTCATCACTATTTAGTGGTAACGCTGCTGAAAATGCCTGGCCGAGTTTGTGATATTTTGACAGGGAGCTCTTGAAAACATATTCATTGGACAACAGTAACTCAGCAAGTTATATTTAACTTTACCTATCACAATGGTTTCAAAAGTAAATATCATGTACTGCTTCCTCAGTGTTGGCGTTACACTGCTAGTGAAATATGGACTGAGGTTATTCTATAATTCTCTGGGTCTGCATCTTATCTGAGGTTCTGAGAGTTAGGGTTAGCTAGCTGGATGCTGTTACCAATCACAGTAGGGATGAGTGATGCTAACCTAGACGCTCACCTGAGTTGATAACATTACTTTAGCATACAGCTCGCGGTAACGTTAGACATTCCTGTTCCCTTTTTGAAAGTTAATGATAGCGTAGCATTACAGCTGTTCACCATGATATAATACAGAGAGTGGGTTAACGTTAACTACATTTAGTAAGTGTTTTGGACGTGGCAAGCTGCAGTAATTAGCATTAGGAGGATGGGTTAGAGCCGTGTTTCTTCATGTATTCGGTGAATGTTAATGCTGGTTAACAGGTACAGACAGTCAGTGGCTAACAGAATTTAGCTGACTCAGTAATGTCGAGGCCAAAAGTTCTTCACAAGGTTAACGTGACAGAAAGAGGGGATGGGGTTTAGGCTGTTATTCTTTCCACTATCTCTGTAATGTTGGTTGACTTAATTAGAATGTGCAAAAAAAAAAAAAAAATGGGCGGTGAGGTGCAAAAGGCTCGCAAATAAATATTATTTAGTCAGCTAGATTTTCCTGGTGAGACTTCAGCCCCATTTTGTTCATCAGGAGAGTGGAGGTCACATTTCCAAAATTACACAATTTGGGATTCTGTAACACAATTTTTCATTTAATCTGTTGTCCATATTTTGTAGCTAACAACTCACCAACAATCTTTTTCCTCTTTTACAGCTTTTCAAATGGAAGCGAGTAGGACTCTTGTCTTCCCAGATGGCAGGGAGATTTGTAAGAAGATTCATCAACTCCAATTCTTACATCTGTCAAATGTTTTAATGATTTTAATAAATGTCACTTGAATTTCATGCAGTTGTTCATTTATTTTGGGAGCATTTTTGTAGAACTTTAGCACACTAACAAATTGCATTTTAGGATAATTGTAGGGGAAAAGTGTGAACAACACATCTCTGTGATATTTTTGTGTTATTTTTTAACACATCTTTGTGTGGAAATGTTTAACACACAGCATGTGGTAAATGTACTAGTGCACTGTTTGTGCTAAAAGCAGCACAAAATGTGTTGTCCTTAACTAGACATGCAGGTGTGTTAAAAATTAACACGATTGAATAAAGGTTCATATCGATATATATTTATCCATAAAGCCATTACTGTACACTAGAAAAAGCATAAATGTGTGATAACAGTCCAGTTTATATGACATTAAATGCACCACTATCTTCATTAGCTTTGGCTTACTTGTTTGTAATGCGCAGTGGATCGTAAGTTGGTTACTCAGGTTTTTTTTTGTGTGTGTGTGGATGTTTTTAAACATGTCCTTTGATCAAAATCTGACATTTTGGTCTTAAATATATGGCTTAAGTTAATCATTTACTTCAAGGTCTACATATAAACACCACTTTCTGAACACCTTCTTGTGTATAAATAAAGGAGATACCATGTTGACATATTTGTTTATGATGTGGTATATTTGACATCTTCAAAGGGTAAAAATAACCCTGAAAATATTAACCCATTTCTGAAATAAAATTAACCCAACATTTTTGTAAAAAATGAAACCATCCTTTGGGTTCAAAAACACCCATTTGCTGGGTTAAAATTAACAACCCAAGTTGATGGGTTAGTTTATCCCAAATTATGTTCTGTCCTATATCTACCCTGCCGTTGGGTTAAAAATGACCCAATTTGGGTCCTTTTTAACTAAGTGTTTTTTATAGTGTAGCTTTCACTCCCCTGGAGCATCAGTGAGCTTTGGGTACCCATGACCCTGTCACCGGTTCAGCGGTTATCCTTCCTTGGACCACTTTCGCTAGGTACTAACCCCTGCATATCAGGAACAACCCACGAGACCTGCTGTTTTGGAGATGCTCCAGTCATCTAACCATCATAACTTGGCCCTTGGCCCTTGTAAAAGTCGCTCAGAAACCTTACACTTGCACATTTTTCCTGCTTCCAACACATCAACTTCAAGAATTTGCACTCTGTTATATATTCTTAGTAAACTTGAGTGGTGATAAATATTGCATGCTCTTATTTTCCCCTGCTATCCAAATGATAAGATTAGGGGAAACATATGTGAATTTGGGGGATGTCACTGTCAGTGACATCTCACTGACAGTTTCACTTTGTGTCAGTTGGACTGGTTTCTTTAGGGAGATGTTGTTTTTGTTGTTGTTTTCTTTTATTACTGATATAGTTATGATTCATGTTATGAAGATGTTCATAAATTTATAATGTACATTGCAATTTATTGCATAATTAATTAACTGGAGAAAACTTTTAATGCACTTCACCTGATTTTGTGTCTTGGGGAAAAAATTACGTATTAATCAAGTCTGACAAAGCAATGGACGTGTTTCACGTTTCTTAATTATTAAGATGAAAATGCCCCACAACATCTTCACCTTAATCTTATGGAGTTGTAGCCCATTAGTTTAAAAACAAAGAATTTATCATATACCATGTAGCTTTTGAGATACCCTGGGTTTTGACCATAATCTCTTTAAATTTTAAAGTTAGCAAAAAAAAAGGAAAAAAAAAATACCTTCAATTTCTCAAATATGAGAGTTTTGGGGTGCTGTGATTTTAACCAGGTACCTCTTAGGCCTCTTTTGATAACTTCATCAACAATAATTAAAATATTATACCAGCTGTCACAGATAACCTACCCACACATGAACAAAAAAAGTTTATATTATAAAGCGGCTAGGTCTATCTCTACTTCAGAAATAGCGTCATCTCTAACATTATCATGTCAACTCACATATGACAGTAGCAGACAGGAGTGAAGTCACATGTAAGATTAGATAATTCATAGCCTAGAGGGGTGCCTTACAGACACAGCAGTTAATTAATAACAAAACCACTCATAAGGATCTGAACCTGACTTGAAAAATGTCATCTGAACCAAAGGTTTTAGTCAGAAAAATGCTCCAAATCCGAATGCAAATGTTTTAACAGCTCTAAATCCTTAACCTTTTGACCGATCTGGAATCTACCACAGGTGAGCAGGGTGTGGCTCTGAAACGGCAAAACACATTTTACAAACCCTAGCCAACAAGGGGGTTTCTAGAAAATAACTATTTCTATATATCTATTTTAAGAAAAATCTATTTAAAGAAATATTTAAAAAGACAGCACAGGCATATCCACCTTGCAGTCATGAATTCTAGCTGAATTTTATAAATAGGGGACAAAATATATAGACTTTTTACATGGAACGTTTTCTTTTTACATGGTGATTCAAAAGAATATGATTCATTTGTTTTCACTTTTTCTTTTCTGATACCAATACAGATACTGAAACCTTGAGTATCAGCCCATAAGGATACTCATCCAGTGGGGGTTTTTTCTTTAAAAGCTACTAAGATTTTTGTTTTGTTTTAAAAAAACAAAACTGAAGCACCTCACTTATCAAAATACAGGGGGAAATACACAGCTAAAAACACAAAATGACAAGATCTCAGTTTTGTTTATTCACTTAAGCAAAAAACAAATCACACAAAAATGCGATATCAAAAATCTAATCAAATCAAATATATAATGAAAGGACCAATATAATAAAATCAATTCTAAAAAAAAAAAAATACTATGTCTCTTTATATGTAGGCTAAACAATTCCAGTAAAAAAATAAAATAAATAAAAATAAAAAAGTTACAGGACTAGACTGAATTCAGTCTTCTTTCCTCTGATATCTGATCCACCATGGTATGCTGGTATCGGCCTGATGCTGTATATCAGCTTAATCGGATCCGATGTGAATTTTTCACGACTTTTTTCATATACGATTCATTTATTTCCACATGACTATTACTCACACACATCTGCATACATATACTACATAGATATATCATTTTCCTGTAAGAGAAGTAGCAGTCGTAACGTTGTAATGACATTATATTATTTCGCCTGTATGCAGACAGTAGTGCGGATATTAGACAAGTCTCCCGAAAGGAGCACAGCTGGGTAATTTCTCTTCTTCACACAGTCTCAAATTCCCCAATTAGGCGACAGAGAAGCGGAAAATCCTCAAGAGACCACGGCCCTCATTAGTAACGTGACAGCGGGCGGCACCGAGCTGATGGTGTAGAGAAAAGCGAAAGAAAGAAAGCACGCCACCCACTGGGCCACCAGATCCTCCAGCTACACACGCCCAATAAATTACACACCTGACACATCACAAAAAACAACGTAATAAATAAAAACAAAACTAATTAATACATACATTTAATGTAAAGTGATATGTAAATTATACTTAATAAAATTAATTCGAATTCGAATTAGACAGCTGTTACATTTATTTAAGAATTTTATAATGCATATTACACTAATCTTAGCCTTAAATTTAGTTTGATATTAAATTATGTTGATATAGGCCATTTATAAACACTTTCTTACGAGAACTATTTCCATCCAGAAAGATTTTCATTTGAACCTGAGATCATTTAATGTTTTAAACCTGAGATCTAGAAATCACCCACATCAAACCCCTTTTTTAATTTTTTTTTTTAATATTAATTACTTCTAACCCTTTGGGCTACAGACCGCCCTTATAAACCACGTTTTCCTAGATATGTTAAATATACACTCATTATAAAATAGTAAAAAGCACCTGGTCCCTGTCGCACCTGTAAATATGCACCTATGTAAACAGGCCAGTGTCTACTTCTCTGTACCTGCGCTTTGTAGTTCTCCTTTAAAGCAAACACAGTGCGCCTGTTTTTAATGCCAGTCCCTCAAAAACTCCGCTTAGCAGGAGGCATGAAAGGCAGACAAGGACTCACAGGTTCAACACAAGCAAATCCTGAGATGAAAAGCATGCGGAAAATGGGTGCAGTCACCAACACAAAAGATCCCTTGCTGCTAGTTAGTCACCCCCCATCTTCCTTTAAAGCGAGCCCCCCCTGACCCCCCTCACTCCAGCCGAGATGCATTGTGGGGGAAGTCGTTGCCATTCGACCTCTGCAGGGCCTGCGCGGACGCAGCCAGAACCCTGAAATTCATTATGCCTTTAAAACCCCTATTTATTTCCGCATAACCTACATACTCTCGCCAGGAGGCCAAAGCGAAAAAAACCCCGATCATTTCGATGCGGGGTATTTATTTCTAAACAGCAACAGAATTACTCGGGAGCGGTTAGTAAAGATAATTCGTTAAGGAAAAGAAGTAGATTGTAATTTATTAAGAAAAACATGTCTGGAGAGCGAAACCGCAGGTCGCTGGCTTTCCGAGGAGGTGGATTAGCCGCGACCGGCTCCAGTGGCGTCCGAGGCAGTAACGGCGACAGTTTCGAGGCCCAGGCCTGGACCGAGCGACACTTAAACGGCAACAGGCCGGATCAAGACGACGACGGAGATCTGGGGGCAAAAAAAGGACCGTCGCCCGGGCAAGTGGAGGGCGGGGGTTCGGTCAGCGACAGCACAGAGCCGGAGGCTGAGGAGGAGGAAGACCCGGAAGGAAGCAAGCGGACGACCGAGAGAGACGCTGTCAACAACCGCGGCTGGACCGCCGTGACGCCCGGAGAAAGGGCCGAGACCAGCTGGACCACCGGGAACGGAATGAACGGGGACGACGGAGCCGCGGGATCAGAGGACGAGCGAGGCGCCGCGACGCGCGGCGGAGACGCCAGAAAGCCCTGGGTCGAGATGAGACCTCAGACGCTGCTTCAGAAACACTCGCTTTTCCAAGCCTCCTGGCTACAAGAGTTTCCGTGGCTAAAATTTTGTCAAGAAACGGGACTCATGTCTTGTTCTTGGTGTCACAACATCGCCACCAACAACAGCGACGAGCTGGTGAAAGGCAGCCGGAATTATAAGCGTGCTCTGCTGCTGAGACATCACCTGTCCTCCGAACACGGCCGGAACGACCCGACCAAACAGGTAAGTGAGAGGTGTCAAACCCCGGCTCTGAGATAACCTGACAGGCGCTAAACACTGGAAAACACTCTTTTCTCATCGAGTAGCCTTCAAGTAAGACTTTAACATTGTGCTGTAGATAAGTTGTAATGTTTATACTGACTTTTTTTTCTCGACAAATTATTGCGCTAGCAGGCTAGCTAGTTAGCTAGTGTTGGTTAGCCGAGCAGTTGCTAGCTACGTTGCTGAGGGAGAAACTGGCTAATATGCCAATTAGCATGTAGGCTAACGATGGTCCTCCCTGGTATTTGCCAGACAGTTGTCTATTTTTATTTTATTTTATTTTTTTTATTATCAGTGTTATACATTCACAGCTATCTTTTCGTTTTTCAGCACTTTCTTTTTGTGTAGTACCTAAAATGTTTACGTTTAATTTGTGTTACTGTATCTGCATAATTTGAGAAAAGTGCTAACTGGTAATTTAGGATGAACTCTCTGGCTGTGTGATTTGTCTTGTGATGTTTTGACTATTAGACGTTAGATAGTGCATATCCAAGGGAAAAAGATTAACTCTAAGGTCTCCTTCATAAATGTACATTCCCAAGTGTACATGAGTAAAACCTGTCCTGGTTAAAATCATTTGAGTGCAGACTATCAGTGTTTCCCTTCTTTCCATTTGACCAGTTTTCCCCCCACAGTGCACTTACTGCACTGTAATTATCAGCCCTTGTTGCCTTGGTACTTCAGTTGATTTCTACAGAGGTCATAATGCTAAAAGCTTAACCCAGCAGGCTTTGGGGAGCCATAGCCCAACCCATTCCCTCCCAACCCCCTCCTCTGCTGGGAAAAATGACCTCTGGCACATCTCCGTCTTCCCCTTTAGGGCTACTAAATCAGCCTTTGTACCAGATGTGTGTTACAGATATCTATATTGCTTATATCCTGGATCGGATGTGACCCCCCTCCCTAAATCAAGATCCCTGTGACAAGCTGTGCTTGATTCACAGAATCCAATGATCGGCCAATGGCGAGATGGCATTTGAATAAATTTATCTTGTGACCTTGTGACCTGGTGGTTTTCCCCCAGTGTAAAGGGACTGGAGATCAATAAGCACGCCTGTGATCATCTTCAGAGCTCACGTGTGGACATGCCATGAGCGTTAATGCTTTGTAATGAATCTTTAATCCTTCTCTCAATTAGGGCAGTGTTCAGAAGAACAAACTGTAAGTGCAAATCACGCATAAGCTTATGATTGAGATGACTTCTTTAAATTTTCATTGATTTGTTAATATAATCCCTAATGGCATTGTTAATAGTATGCATGATGTGCCAAGTTTATCATTTATATACTTCACTTATTATGGAATAATGGATTGCTGGTTCTTTCACTAGCAACTGTGGCTTTAAGATACTTTTAGATTTCTATCCGATCTGTGCATCAGAAATAAGAAAAAATGTTAATGATTTTATTAAATTACATTTCAGATTAACAATTGTATTTTAATTTTTTATTTCTTTATTGGTCATTAAAAGGGATTTTGTCAATTCAGCACAGTCCAGGAAATGTGTGTTAATACCAAAGCATAAATACAGGATAAATTAGCATGGACAGATGTTTTTCTGGTAAAATAATCTGTAAGACACTGTTCGACAGGGATATCAGCGTAAATGAGTTGCCCGAGACAATAGACTACATTTCTTTGCATGTGCAGATGTGGCTCTGTGAAGCAGGGGCCGTAACTCAGTTAACCAAATAGGGGGTATCTGGGTTGCTTCACTCTTGTGTCTGGACATTGTCCTCAAAGTTACCATCCCTGGTTAGAGTGTCTACAGAGAAGACAGTGGCTCCACCCTTCCCCTGTCTGCCCCATGTGAAATGTAGGCTTGTGTGTACTGGGGGGGGGGGAGGACTCTGTGGAATTCTCTATCGATGAGCTCTCCACATTGTTGGGAGGCCCAGAGCCTGGTGTTCTCCACCCACACCTTGGGTCAAGCACACTGCTACATTGTTCGTGCATCTGCGAGATGGGCTGGGTGAGGGGACCAAGCACTGGCCTCAGGGCTAGGCTGGCCTAGGGTGGGGTTTACACAAGAAAAACAAAACTGCTGTCCCTGCAATCTGGGGGACAGTGTTATTCCCCTGAGTCACCCCGTGTCTAGTATGCGATTGCATTGCACGGCTAGTGGTGAAGGATTTAAGCTAAGGTTTTAGAGTTTGGGTTGAGCATGCTTGTTTACAGTCAGAGTTGAATGAGCTGTTGGATAACGTTGTGAAAAATTTGTAGTGTCATTGAGCAGCATGTCAGCAAAGGTGATATCAGGGTTGGTGGTTGTGATCTGTTCCGGTTCCACATCAAAACGAAAGTCTGAGGTGTGAAACCAGAAAGTGAAAAACCACTGTGGGTTTCATGTCACTCTGAGTGTATTTACCATACTAGTTCTAGTTTACGTTAATGCAAAAGTTTCAGTATTATGTGACTACTCCTGACCGGTCTGTTAAGGCTGTTTTGGGGTTTTTCCAGACTTTCCCCTCTGTGGTCAGTGTTTGTAGGATTAGTGTCATGGGGGGGCACTGTGTCAGAACCTGACTGTAACCACAGACTCATCTGAAAAAATGAGTGTTGGGGCTCCTGTGAAAGCATCTGTTCCCCAGTTCTCTGTTAACACGTGGCACATCTGGAGAAAGGATGAGCAGAGCTGGAGACTATGAGAGAGAAATGCAGAGAAGTGCGTTTTCTGCCAGTGTTTCTTTTCCTCTCAACGATGACAGACATTGTTTCTCTCTCTGATGAGGCACGGTGTCGGAGCTTCTCCCTGAAACAAACGCATGCTTGAGAGAAAGGAGGAAATAATAGAGAACAATAAGACACCACAAGCTGACAGTCATTCCCATACATCTCCCTTTGTCTTTCACATCCCCTCTTTCACTCAAACCCGTGCCCATATGGCTCCTTTGGGTTTTCCATTCTGATCTCATGTAAATGGACCAGCACTGGTTAGATTGGTCACCTCATCACCAAGTACTTCTGCACATATAGTATTCACTCTTAGAGTCCTTGTGGATGTAGGGAGCACAAAGCCTCAGTGTACCACACAACATCACTGAACAATGAGCCTGGAGGAAAGGGTTGGCATTGTGTGGAGAAATGGGGTTGCCCTCTATCTCTCCTCTCACTGTCTGCTGGCCTGCCTCTGGAGCCATGCTACCGTAATAACCCTATCCACCCGGACAAGGGCTGCAGTGTGGAGGAGGCTTGGATGGCCTCCGCCCCGAGAAATGGATTTAATCTAAATTACTTGAGCAGAAAACACATCTGTGTGGTAGGAGGGGGGAAATTCTGGGCCTAAGTGGTATAAATGACTCTTTGGATTAGGACATCTGCTTTGCAATCCAGAAATGTAGCACACAATTACTCCCTCTAATAGGTACCAGTCTGTCCTACCTCTTTTTTTTTTTTTTTTTTTTTACCCAAGAGGCAGAATAGTTCTCAACCAGTACTGAGTGCAGGTGTAGGGAAAGGGTGGAGGCCCAAAATGAATCTCTTGGCTTAAAGAGGTTTTGCCCAGTGAGTGAAATGGTTTGCTTAGGGTGTGTCTTGTGATACAGTTTCTGTTTGAGTGGGGGGTTTTGGGAGAGATATACAGTTCCCACAGAGCTGCTGTTTTGAGAGCTGGTTGAACCAGTTCTATCATTGTGGTGGTGTCACCATATCCCCACCATGTTAAGTTTACACTGTGCATTAACCCTGTTTGCCTTTTTTTGTTTTTGTTGTTGTGCCTTCACTAGGAACCCGAGAGGTTAGAAGACACAGAGGGCACCGAGGTGGAGGACTACAGAAACAAGCCAAATGAAAACTCCTACTGCTACCAGCTGCTCCAGGAACTGGACAAGCAGCGCAAGAGTGGCATCCTGTGTGACGTGAGCATTGTGGTTTGCGGTCAGGTCTTCCGCGCGCACAAGAACATCTTGGTGGCAGGAAGCCGCTATTTCAAGACCCTCTACTGCTTGACCAAGAGTGAGAATCTTGACCAGACTACAGTCACACACCTAGATGTTGCTGCCGTACAGGGCTTCTCAGTCATCCTGGATTTCCTGTACTCAGGCAACTTGCTGCTCACAAGCCAGAACGCCATCGAGGTGATGTCGGTGGCCAGCTACTTGCAGATGAGCGAGGTTGTGCAGTCATGCCGTGCTTTTATCAAAGATGCTTTGAACATCAGCATCAAGCAGGAAGCACCTGACTCGGTGCTAGTGGACTACAACAAGAGGCGTGCTGTGCCCAAAGATGACAAAAAGCCTGGCAATTTCTGGGCCACCAGCATCCTGTCCAAGCTGTCGATTAAGGCCAGTGGGCAGGTGAAGGAGGAGCCGAGTGACGTGGCTGTGCCAATGCTGGGTACCTCAGCCTGGGGTGGAGAAAACTCTGTGGAGTCCGGGGAGGCGCAGACACAGGGATCAGCGCCTGTGTTCGTCTGGAATGAGGTGCCCCCGGGTGCTGGGGCTGCCATGAAAAGTGAGGAGCGTCACGAGCCAGGCAGTGGCAGGCGGAAAAAACAGATTGCCAGACGCTTTGTCTACAATATCCCACCTGAGCCAGAGGAGGGCTTTGATGAGGGCATGTTCATTCAGCCGTCAGCATCCTACACCAGAGATGATTACTCTTATCTGTCTGAGAAAACAGGTAAAGCCACTTTAGCTTTCAGCCTTGGATGTGTACTGAAAACTGTGTTTTCACAGTTTTCAGTACACGTCAATAAATGACGCCCCTGCCTTTAATTGTTTCCTATTGGCTGCAGCAGGACCACATCAGAGTACCTCCCGATAAAAGTTCAACACTGTGAACTCTCTTTATGGACGTAATTGTTAGGCATCGGCATATGTTGGCGCATGTTGTCCATCAATGTGGCGTTCTCATTTAAATGAATGGCAACAGGTGCGTTTTTATCAGGTATCAAAAAGTCCATGTGAGCATAGCCTGAGGCTCAGGGGTTTATTTGAATAAGGTGGTAGCTTTTGTTCTGAGTCGTGACTATGCTAAATAGTTGTTACTATTCAGAGAGACCAGACGATGTGAAGGGTGTGATGCTTTCTGTTGTCCTTGACTCTTCTCACACACCAGCAGCCCACTATGCCTTTTCAGGATGTTTTGCTATTACTAATGACAGCGGCCAGGAAAAGCGATGTGTGTGACCTTTGATAAGAGGTCGGAGTGTATATGGAGGCTGTACTGGTTCCAGGTCAGGAATAGCTTATTTAGTTAGATTTCATTTTTTATATCATCACTCATTAACCAGGCCTTTTTTTTTGTTTTGTTTTTTTTGCTAAAGTTGCACTTACTTTTCAATGGCTGCTGATCAAAGTGAGAGAGAAAGAGAGGATATTACCATATCTCGCTCTGACATTGAAACGGTATGAAAGCCATGAGTCGAGTTCCTATGATTTGACCTAATTTCTTTTGAAACAGGAAGTCGGGGAGGGAACGTGTTGAAGGGCTTGACTGAGTTCCACAACAGCCAATAGTTTTCAGGATGAGCCGTGTCTCCTGCCGATTATAAGCTTAGCAAAGCAGCTAAATAAGAAGCCATATCTTTAAATGGGAGTGTGTTTTCTTTGCCAATTTTGTGAACTTTGTCACTTTCAGTTTTCTAGAGCATAGACTTCCAGCCACCACAGACACACACTAAAATATTTTTATATACATACATTTTGTGTGTGTGTGTATATAAAAATATCTGTGTGTCGTGAAAAAGTAAGTACATCTTATTTATTTATTTATTTATTTATTTATTTATTTATTTATTTATAACATATTTGGACAAGCAAACATTTGATCCTCTCTGAAACAGTGCCTTTTAATAAAGTTGATACACTCTATCAAGTGACGCATACAATTCACGTTTTGTAGTAATTTTCACAATATAAATTTACAAAAAACAGATCAGTCACATGGAAAAAATAAGTATACCCTTACATTTATCACACCTTCAAATCCATAAAATTAGAATCAGGTGCTCTAGATTGGGTGCCAGTGATTAGAACCTGCTGAGGGAGTGTAGGTGGAACCTGTCTTATTTATACCTCTCTTATATCTAGTGTGTGGTGTTCCCTTTGCTATTGAGGTGTGTGGTGTCGTCATGCCAAGATCTAAAGAGTTCTATAAGGCCTTCAGAAAAAAAGGTTGTGGATGCCTATGTGTCTGGCAAGGGATTTAAAAAGATCTCCAAATTATTTGAAATGTATTCCACTGTAAGGTATCTACTAATCTACTAATGGCACAGATTTCAAAAGATTGCCAATTTGTCCAGGACTGGCCGTCCCAGCAAATTCAGCCCAAGAACAGACTGTCTAATGCAAAAAAAAGTGTCCAAGAACCCCAAAATTTCATCACAGGATCTGCTAGTAAGTCTTGCAGCTGTTTGTGTCAAAGTGCATGCTTCTACATTTCAGTAAGAGATTGCACAGATTTGACCTGCATGGGAGGCATGCCATGAAAAAGTCTTTGCTGTCTAAAAAGAGCATTAGTGCAAGACTACAGTTTGCCTATGAGCATATAGGCAAAGACAAGAACTTTGGGAATAATGTGCTCTGGACAGACGAATCAAAGATCGAGTTGTTTGGCTACAGTAACAGCAGACATGTTTGGTGCAGACCAAAGACAACTTTTCAGGAGAAGCTACTCATACCAACTGTGAAGCACGGTGGTGGAAATGTTATGGTTTCGGGTTGCATTGCTGCTTCAGGGACTGGACAGCTTGCAGTCATTGATGCAACTATGAATTCTGCATTATATAAATGAGTGCTTGAAGATAGAGTCCATCTGTCAAAAGCTGAAGTTGAACTGAAAGTGAGTGGACCTTTCAGCAGGATAATGATCCTAATCACACTAGCAAATCCAGCAAGTAATGGCTCAAAAAGAAGAAATGGAGGGTTGTGGAATGGCCTAGTCAAAGCCTGGATTTGAATCCCATTGAAATGTTGTGGGAAGATTCGAAATGGGCAGTACATGCAAGAACATTGCAGTACATGCAAGCAAATCTTCAAACATCTTGCAACTGAAAGAATATTGCATGGAAGAATGGTCCATAATTACAGCAAGCCACTGTCAGAGACTGGTGGACAATTATGCAAATACCCACAAGAAGTTATTTCTGCTAAAGGGGGTAACACTAGTTTCTGTGGCCAAGGGGGTACTTACTTTTTCAACAGAAGAATATCGCACTTATTGATATTTCTTTTGAATAAACGATTGAAAAGGCTAATTGTCCTTGTGGTTTTGTTCAATTATATCACCTTTATAGGCACTGTTTCAAAGATGATCAAATATTTGCTTTCCAAGTATGTCAAAAAAAGCCAACAATTTCCATGGGGTGTACTTATTTTTTCCACATGACTGTCTGTGTGTGTGTGTGTGTGTGTGTGTGTGTGTGTGTGTGTGTGTGTACACGTACACACTGCTACCAAGGTGTGGTGACTGGAAGTCTATGCTCTAGAAAACCTCCTGCATATCTGCCTTCCTATCAGTCTGCAATAATGACCGCTCTCATTAAAACACACTGATATGAAGACTGACATATGTCGGAGGTTCAGTTACAAATGTTGTGTCTGGTATTAACTTAAACAGTAGGATAACTCATCGTAGTAAAGTCAATGCCACTGTTTATTGCCTGAAATGGTCAGAGTTGCATGATTTGCCCTAAAAGTGAATTATGTCTTGGGTTTTAAATAGTGTCTACATATGTCACATATTAACAACAAAAACTATTGCTGACTAATCTAACAAATTTCACTATACACATTTTAAAATATTTTAGGATTCATTACTTATTTATTTATTTTTGGCTGTTCTCTTTTCTTGCTGTCTGAAGTATAAAACAATTATTATCTACTATTATTATATTATTACTATTATTGGCTTATGCAAGAACATTAAGGCACATCGGTATCATTAGCTAGATGAAATAAAGTCTTCTCTTTCTCTGTGACTAACAACACGAACACAGGCAGAATTAAAGTGTTCTAGCAAGTTATCAAGCGTTATTAGTGAATGCTAGCTGGCTAAATCTACCTCAGATAGGCTATGTTGTTACCATAAACAAGAGTTCATTACTTGGAAGTGGACAGTCTGTTTGAGTTCGACTTGACTTACTGTATTCTCTAAAAGGTTTTGAAAAGGCGGGACTGTTTTCTCCTGTGACTGATTAACCTGCTTGAGGTTGACCATGGAAAGAGCATTTTAGTCTTACTCTTCAGTGATAAAAGCTGATACCACCTGCAGAGCTTGACTGTCAGATGACCTTGATATGAAATAAATCTGGCAAGGAACAACCACAAAAAATAAAACCATCAAATGTTAATATTCTCTATCAACTTAATTTGATTTCCATAATTGTTAGGTTTTTTTCACACTATAGTTTTAAATATAGTTTTGAATATAGTATTGAATAAAATGTCCTATTAGATGAGACTCATTCATTTAAGGAGGCTTGTAGTTAACTGACTGCATCAATCTGTTAGTATGCATCAGTTAGTAGCTAAATCGAATGCTTGAGCACCTATCATCCCAATAAGCATAACCAAAAAAAATCATAATACACAAATGATTTTCCTCAAGAAATATATTATTTCCCAGACAAGATAAAGCTTGTTGATTAGATTTTTTTAATTAGATTATTATTATTATTTTTATTTATTTATTTATTTATTTATTTATTTATTTATTTTTGGTGGGGGGCACCCAAATTATATTTTAATCTTCCAATTTTTGGATTCAAAAAAGGTTACATCATAAATTTATTATTGGATTTAGTACTGTTCCAAGAAAAATCTACACATTGTTAACTGTGACTGTGTTTCACCTCAAATCTGGCTGATTAAAGAGTCTGAAATCCCATGTCAATGTCATGGGCTTCCTCACATACTGAAACACAAAACCTGTGCGTGTGTGTCCGTGTGGACATACAGGTTGGATGCTATAAGACAATACTGTTAGCAATCAGTGTAGTTAAAATATAAACAAAATATTTAAGAAAGCACTTAAATATGATGGCATAGAGTAGGGGTCTTCAATCATAGATTGATAGATTGATAGATTGATTGATTGATTGATTGATTGTCCGCAAAGGGGAAATTTTTTTCCACCGTGGGTGCATAGAAAAACATGAACACAACAACACCATACATTATAAACCATCATAAACAATCACAGGCATTGAGGGGAGAAGGGGACAAAAAGAAAACATCAGGATCATACAACAAATGCCAGTGCATAAGATGACATCACAATAATCTTATCTAGATGCTTCAAAGACAGAGCATCTGAGTTTCACACTAATCTTAATGTCACTTCCATTTCCATTTTTTGAGTTCTGCAAAACCTTCCACATTTCAGTGAAATGGCTGTTTTGACATTGTTCACTGTTACTCGCTCTATGGATTTGTAATATCTGTCATGGTTGCAGGCATTTTCCTGTTAATGGGGGCATCTCCAGTATTGCCCAAGCACATTCTTAGACACGCCCTGATGGTTATGACCTGACCTTTGCCTATGGCATCATGCCAGTCATGATCTTACATGAAGATTGCTTTTCTACTTGTCGGTGTAGCTGGGTGTGTAGTATGCACGGGCATGAGCCATCTCTCCTTTTAATTAGAGGTCGAGCCGGTGAGTCGGTGTCCTTATTAAGCTAGCTGCCTCTGCCTTCCTGATATCACACAAACCTGTGTAATCTTCAGCCAGAGGAGCTGTCAAGCCTTCGACTCTATTTGGCCCACTGAAGCGTGAAATGATATTACGTGTTAAAGTGGTATGGTATGAAAGTAAAGCTGGGATACATAAAATCTGTTTGTTTATTTATTTATTTATTTATTTTTATTATTGCTATTCCTCATAGCTCTGTAAAGGCAGTCTGGCATCCATGACATGTGCATGTGTTGACACTTTGTAGACTCTAAGCTTTTTCCTGTATGTGGTCAGTTACTTAAAGGAGTTCTCCAGTGTTTTTTAACTTTTTCTCTACCCACCATCTGTAGCTTATAAGCGATAACTTGGACACTTTTTCCTTTGAGAAGAATGGGAAAGCGGTTTTCTCAAAGCTCCTTTATACTGTTGTAAGGGCAGTCAGTGAAAACGTTTCAAAATGTGTGATCATATAATAAAGGTCTTTGAATGAGGCAGAAATGAAAGGAAGACATACAAACGCCGTTGGTGGTGTTTTTATGTGTTTATTAGCAGCCATGGCGGTAAGTTTATGCAAAACCACAAATTATTCCTTCTGAAAAAGTAATACACTTTCAGAAAGCATAAATTATATAGGTTTATAGTACAATGCTATGGAATCCTCAATTCTGATTGGACAAAAGGTGTTTTCATTTCCAGCTATCAAATCACAAGTTTATATTAATCTACTCATTCTCATAGTTAATCATTTCTATAGTAACAACTCATTCATAGGGACTTTGTCGTGCCACAATAATCTAAGTCTAACAATAAGCAGATTTTTAATTGTGTTGTTATTTAACAAGGTTTTCTCACAATTTCTGTATGATGTTTAACAATGGGGCGGCTGTGGCTCAGGTGGTTGAGCGAGTTGTCCACTAATCGCAGGGTTGGTGGTTCGATCCCCAGCCCACATGCCTCCGCATGTCGAAGTGTCCTTGGGCAAGAACCCCAAGTTGTTCCTGATGTCGATGTCTGTGTGTGTGCTGCCTTGTGTGTGTGTGTCTGAAAGAGAAGGGGTGAATGAGAAACAGTGTAAAGCACTTTGTAGAACCGCTAAATTTAAAAGCCGCTATATAGCCTAAGTGCAGACCATTTAACAATTATGGAAGGAGTTTCAGGTGTCAATGCTTTGTAACAACCGGTTTTCCTGCATAGGAGAATCTTCAGGACCGAGGAGGTTGCGCTTTGTGGTTTCTCTTTAAGACGAAAACATGATGTGTGGGTTTTTTTCTGTCTTATTAACATCAAGAGAGAGATCAAAACAGAGCCGCAAGCAATTACCTGAACTAACTTGTCTTCCAGATATTTCACAACATTAAATGTAACTATAAATGGTTAAAAGTATGATGAGCCATTATTTAATTAATAAGAATATTTAATCATTGACAAAGTGCTGGGGTGTAAGCGGAATAAAAACACTTGTGCTGTTGTGTGGTCATTGGAAAATTTGGGGCAGTAACTGTAAGTCTGCTTTGCACCAGGCCACATCACACCACCCAGTTATTGATGATTTTTCCTATAACATCCTGCCCCTTTCTGTTTTTCCTTCCTTAATTAAGGTCTATTTACAAATTCCTTTGACTGTAGACTTCATATGTTGTAGAGAAATGCAATTGCCTCAGACTTCTGTTTTGAGTAAACATGTTTTCCATTTTTTTTTTCTTCCTTCATTTTCAGCACAATCGTTGTCCATGGTAATTGAACATGCATTACAAATGTGGTAGGGATAAAGTTGAAAAACTGAGGTATTTAATTAATGTTGTGGGTTGTTTTTTTTTTTTTTTTTTTTTTTTTTTTATAAATGGCCATGAGCTTGCCGTTCTCTGTTAGAAACTGGGTGGAGAAATGGTAGTACTGCTTTGCTTTAAAGTTCTGGCTCCACTGAACAGGGCAGGATTCATTGTCGTAAATACTTGAATTCCGTTCAAAAAATGGCTTCAGTTGAGTTGTTTGCAGCTGCTGGCTGGCTACACACACACACACACACACACGTACGCACACTCACGTTCACTCCCCCCTCAGTCCTCTGAGGTGCAAAGCTGCCAGGGGTCATCCCGCCCTAATCCTCCCTAATGCAGAGCACCCGGTGCTGCCTTTACAAATATTGACCCAGGCAGCACAGGCCCTTACAGTGGGATCTAATGGCTTACCTACCAGCCCCCTAAATGTACCCTGAGAAAGCTGATCCACTGCCTGTGCTTCTGGCAATCATTTACACATTATATCTATACACCCACATGCCAAAGACACACAGTCTGTAACTCCTGCATGTTCTTCAAGAGTTAGCCAAGTATATATGACACACAAGATGCATTTAATAATGAGTGCAGGCAGAAGCAGTACCGGTAAGTGCATTTGTCCTCGAGGGCTTTGGGGTAGTGTACAGATGGAGCAATTACTGGGTGGAGACCACTCAATTCCTCAGTCTGTTCTATCCCTCTCCCACCACAGAGCTGGTTCTCCAACATGACCAGCAGAGAGAGTTGGGGAGAAGCGTAAGAGTTTATAATGCTCTTTGAGTTGTTTTTTTTCTCAAACTATAGCAGTGTTGTATAATTTCAGAATCTAGTTTGATGATTAACCGTGTCAAGTCATGCTTTAATGGCAAAGTCTGATCTTGGGTGTGTACCTGAGTAACTTATATTGGCGGGTTGAACTTTAATTTTAATGCTGGACAAGAGCAAGGGAAGAGGGAGCCGTGTAGTCGCCTTCAGCTGTGCTTCAGTCCCTCCACACGGTGGTGCATGGGGTCCATTCGAAATTCCCAGGTGATCTGGCTCTCGTCAGCCCCTTGGCAACCTGCTTAACGACTCTTTTGTTTGGGCCATTTTGGGTCAAACAAAGCTGGACTTCCCCATTTCCCCCGTCGCATTAAAGAGACTTGTGCTCTGCTTAAGCATCGTTTAAGACCAGCACCCCAATCCCAGCGGGACTCGGATGTATGCTACATGTTCTGTAAAGGAGCTCCTATTTTGTGGTGATCTCATGGTAAATGTCTTTAAGGTTTGTATAAAAGCCAGTGGAAAGAAGTAGAGCTTGCTCTTTATCCATTTCTTCTTCCTTAATTGGGAAAAACTGCATTATAGTAATACAGTTATAGCTTCTGGTATGAAATTACCATAGCAACTGACAATACTTCACCAGGTTGCCTAGCACACTCTGGAAGTAGTACAGAAGGAGTTCATCTCTTCTCATCACCCATAAATATGATATCTTGACACAATAAAATGACTCTCTCCCACTATTTCTTCATACAACATACAAAGAAAATGGAGCAAATACAGATGTGGAGGGGAAATAACCTCTGCTAGCTACAGCCACTCCATTCACTGATCAGATGTTTTTGTGTATCCTGGAGGAACTGTTGCAAAAAAGCAGCTCACTGATGATGATGATGTGTGTGTGTGTGTGTGTGTGTGTTCTAGGTGAAACGTCCGACACCGCTCTGAATAAGCTCAAGTGTCCCCACTGTAACTACATAGCCAAGCACCGACGAACACTAAAGCGACATCTGATCATCCACTCAGGCGTGCGCTCCTTCAGCTGCGACATCTGCGGCAAGCTCTTCACCCGCAGAGAACACGTCAAGAGACATTCCCTGGTGAGACAAAGACTCGTTTTCACTTATGCAACGTGTCTGTCTGATCTTCCCTCTTTGACCCACCCTCACGCTCCTATCCTCCTCCACCAGTGTGCTCTTCTGCCTATCACTCCATCCAAACTTCTTTATTGACTCCTCATTCATGTTTTAAATGTTTACATACTTTAGTTGCGTATTCACTTGCTTGTGAATTTAGTAGAGCAGCAAAAACTAATCAATAATAATCGATTATGAAAATCGTTGTCAACGAATCCTGTTACCGGTTAGTCTGTCTGCGCGCGGCACGGGGAACGTTTACTCTTTACGTTACTTCTGTTCAGAAAACACGCTTCAGAGAGTAAATACTAAAGTTGTGTCCCAAATGACATACTATACACTACGCACTCTGTACTCTACCGTCTAGTGTGTGCATTTTAGAAAGGTAATATCTCACTTTTTTTTTTTTTTTTTTAACTAACCGGAAGTATAAACTGCTTCCTAGTAGATGGCATATGACGTTAAATGCACGTAATGCAACACCGCTAACTTTAGCAGATACCCAGAGTCAATGACGATGACTTTCTTCCTTTTATTGTTTGTCAACTTTACCTCATGATCTACATGACCTCAGTCACCATCAGATGGAGGCGTAAGGCAGGGGGCAATTTGTATTGAACACCACGGAGAAGACTGTAATCTGTAAACTTTACAAAGTGGAGCTTGTGTAGCACAGAAGCACGACAGTGATGCACGAGCACAAACATGTTTATATCCAAAATGCTCCACTGTGTGCAAGGGCTTGAGGAAACTGGTCAGAGTTGCTTTAAAGGTGTAGTTTAATTCCAATGTAAAAAGAGATGCACACGAAAACACATGTTCTTGCTTCCACCCAAAAAAGGGGCATTTACAGCATGGTATAATAAATGATCTGTGGGGTATTTTTAAATGAAACTTCAGACACATTCTGGAGACACCTGAGACTTGTATTAGAACTTGTAAAAAGGGGCATAATAGGTCTTCTTTAAGTCTATTTTGTTGTTATCAACTGTTCACTGATGGAGATTTGAGTGCAAAACTGTTTGTGGCAAGTGTAGATCCAAGCCATCATAGCAGCTGAAATCATCTTAGACATGGAATCTATTCACTAGTCTAGCTCCCGTTCTCCTGGACAGACACAAAAAAAAACCCAATAATGACCAATATTAAGCAGTTCCTTAACTTATGTCCCCTCCTCATTCTGTTTGGCAACACAGAGGTGCTGGTGCCTAAAAATTTAACATCAGTTATACAGAACTGGTTTGGGTTTTACACAATGGACACAGAACAAAGGACAGCTGTTTGCAAAATATGTGAAAGCAAGATAAGACCGACATGTTTGGAGGAAACATGACAAACCTGTTTAACCACCTCAAACAAAAGCACCCCAAAATGTGCGGCGAAAGCCAAATAACACGGGTAGAGAAGACGAGTGCAACAGCACCGCGGCCAGAAACGGCACTGAAGCGATGGGGCTGAAAAAGGCACTACTTATGAGAAAACAAGTAAATGTTGGACAGACATCACTGATGCTGTGATATTTTACCTGTACAAGGATATAACACCCATCAAACAGTCAAAAAAGCTACTTCTAAAAATACAGGATACTTGTTATAACTTGCCGAGTTGCAAATATGTTTAACACCACCGTTCCTCAGATGTACACAGAATACTGAGACAAGTACGATGAAATCCCAGAAAACTATGAATAATGAATCACTTAGTCTAAAAAGGTTAAATAAAAAAGGAAACCAACTCTGCTAATGTACTCGGCATATTTAAATACTAGAATAAATATTTAAATAAATAAATTTGCTGGAAAACGTATTCTGGTCTAAAATGATCTCAAAATGGTTTTTGTTTTCAGTGCAGGTATTTTTCCCTGTAGAGCTACAGTTTCATCAATAGGGAAATTAGTGAATTTTGCATTATGGGTCCCCTTTAATTTCCTGGTTACACAGCTGCACTATTTGACCATGTAGTACATAGTTATAGAAGGGATTTATTTATAATCGCACTGTCTGGTGTCATCCAGATGAGTACGGGTTCCCTTTTGAGTCTGGGGGAGGGTTTCCTGGCCACGTCGCCTCTGACTTGCTCATTAGGGATAAATTTATACATTTATAATCTATATCTATATAAGTGTTATGTCTGTGAAGCTGTTTTGTAACAATGTGCATTGTTAAAAGCGATATACAAATAAAACTGAATTGACTTGAACGTCTGAGCATTTTCAGTGCAACCGACAAAATGTGTTTTAGTATCACGAACTCATGGTACTCGCCAGCTTTCTGTTTACTACATTACTATAAAGCTATAAAATGTCAATTAAGAAAGCAAGGGAAGAATTGCCTTGTGAGTCTAAAGATCAACTGATCTCAGGCGAGGAGTTTACACTGTTAAAGTTTAGATGAAATAAGATGGATTAAATTGTTCATTGTGCTTGAAAATATGCTTTTATTCAGTGCGTCATTATATAATGTAGGCCTGCAACTAACGATTATTTTTGCTAATGGATTAATCTGGTGATTATGTCTTCGATTAATCGGTTAGTTGGATTGAAATATTATGGTATTAGATTTTGAAAGCAAAAAAAATAAAAAACTGATTGTCCACAAGCTTTAAAGCAGAAGTTAAATCACTATTAAAAACGCTAAAAAAGGAAAACGAAAGCACAAACTAAGTGTGAACGGGTAAGAGGCTGAATGTTCTGCAGTAACACACATTCACTCATCTGAGCACAGTAACATGTTACTTTATTCTGTAAATGTACGACACTTCTTAGATTTATACACAATGACTTGTTCTAACCCCATTACAGTTACTGCTCTCATGAAAATTACTTTTGTTTCTAAATATAGCTCAATAGACTCTCGCTCATTCAGTGAAGTTTAACGGAGACTCGCTCGTTGTCAGGACGAGTCTTTATGTAAAATGAAATACCGGTGTGAATATCTGACGTTTACAGATAAGGATATAAAGGTAAAAATGTCATTTCTGCGCTGAAGAAAACACGTCTGGAAAACATTAAACAGCAACTGTCGCAGCATCGGACACGATGAGCCACGTTAATACACTTACGAGTTTGTTTGATGCTCTTAATATAAAACATTCTCGTGTTTTGGATGACCTGGATCGTGCACTTTTCCGCAGCAGCTTACTCTGCGACCTCCGCTGTTTCTCAGATGTGTTTTATTCATAGAAATGCGTTTTTCACCGTTGTGAAGTGATGTCACTGACGGGATTATCCACAGTGACCCACAGACCCAACCAATCCATAATGAAATTCACTGTTGATTATTTTAATTATCGATTTTATCGATTCGGTGTTGCCACCTTAATATAATGTAAACAAATTTTTAATGAAAAGCAGAAAAAATGTCACGTTGTATCAACCGGCAAACTGGATTTTTTGCCAGCGTAGAGTAACACGCAGCAGGAAGCAGCCAGTGAAATTCATGCATGGTTTATTTCTGGTCACCGTGGCTGCAGCTGTCGATGCTTAAGGTCCCTATTATTGAAGCTGTAACGTGTGTCTCTGTCCTCTCACAGGTGCACAAGAAAGATAAGAAGTACAAGTGCATGGTGTGTAAGAAGATCTTCATGCTGGCGGCGAGTGTGGGGATCCGTCATGGCTCTCGTCGCTACGGTGTGTGTGTGGACTGTGCTGACTCACACCAGGCCACACAGGAAGGGCTGGAGGCCATGCAGGAGCTGGAGTTCAGCCGTGATGAAGACTTCGAGGAGAATGCCGAGGGGGATGAGGACATGGGGGAGGAGGCTGATGCCGAGGAGCCCAATGATAACGACCAATCCAACTACGAGGGCGACACAGGTGCCGCCCCCGAGGAGGACTAACGTTAATGCAACTTCAACAAAAAAAAAGCTGGGAAACAATCAACAACTCCAAAGTGCTATCAAACCTCACGGTTGCACAGTAGTGTGTATGTCTAAATGAAAAACAAAAGCGTTTGATAGATAGGGACTTGAAGATGTAAAGATTATGTGTGTGACAGAGTCTAGGCCTGCTGCCTGTTAGAGAAAGAGATAAAATGATGATATATGAAAATCAGGTTTTTCAGTGATGTATTTGTGTTTTCCTTCTTCTTTACTAGGGTCTGATGGTGTACAGTGTTTGTTTTAAGTTACGATAGGCCAATCATCTTAAAGATATTATTTAATTTATGAAGAAAGTTAATATGGTCTTATTAAAATGCTATAATTTGTTTTGTTTTTTTTCCATGTCTGATGAGAGAGGTTCCGTTTAGGCTGCGATTCCTGGCAAGTCTGAACTTCCACGAGTTATGACTGTCCTGACTTTAACGACAGCATTTGGAGATGTTGCCTACAGAAAGATTTTCTTTCCTTTTGAGTTGTGTAGATATGTTTAGTTATCATAAAAGATCTCCGAGCTATATTTCCTTTCCTTTTTTTTCCCTGCACAAATCTTGGAACCAAAAAAATCTGTTTTGTGACTCTAATAGACCACAGCCATATTTATGATTAAGTTATATTGGGGCTGTGCCATTGTGCCAAGCAGAACGCACACCGAGATTTGGCAGGAGGCGAACTACTGAAAATGCTGAGAGTAAACATAAAGCAGAGAAAAAGTAAAAAAAACAAAAAACAAAAAAAAAAATGTTTAATGGGAATATATTATTGCTAGCTTTATATGAATCACAGCATCACCGTAACACTTTATAGAGCATTTTGACATTCACTTAAAGCTTGAATTTTGCCAAATGACGGAAACGTTTGGTGCTGTAATGCTTGTTTTTGAAATACTGGACCTAAAAGCTGTATATGATATTAATAATCGTAAAGCCTACTCAACTCAGATATTTTAATCCGCTCTATATGTAACACTGTTGTGCTAAAGAGCCGATCAGGTATGCTTTGCCATTGTGTGTTGTTTTTTTTTTTTTTGGTTTTTTCTTTTTCTTTTCTCTCTCCATTTTGTTTATTTAATGCACATGCACACACATGTATACCATTTTTATTTTTAATCTAACCTACCGGCAGTACAGTAAACAACGACCCAAAGTTTTTGGACCTTCCTGATTTGGTGTGATGAGGTACTGAGCATACTGATAATCACTTGAATGGTGTGTGTGTGTATGTGTGTGAGGTAATTGTGAAGAATGCTGATTGGTTGGGATGTATGAAGTTTGTTTTGTAGGAGACTTCATTTTCATGCAAAAAAAAAAAAAAAAAAAAACCCACAAAAAAACAACACATACTATATACAATTATTTTATTTGACGCTATGTTGTATTTGTCTGCCGAGAAAGAAACACTTTGGTCATGTTAATGTAAAGTGGAGCTCTATGGAGAGTCATAGTCACGCACTTACTACTTTACATTCATTATATTTTTTTTTTTTCTTATTTCCCCAAAGCCGGTCTGGATGGAAATAAAAGAAAACTGTTTTGTCCATGTGCAAATTTTTTTTTTTTTTTTTTTTTTTTTTTTTTTTTTTGGACATTTCATTATTTAATATTTTATATATATATATATTGATTCCAAAATGCAATCAAGACTGTTAATTTCTATTTGTCCTACCAAAATCGTTGTTTAATTAATGTTGAATTAATGTATGAGAAAGCCAGGTAACCTGTTTAGTGTAAATCCTTGCTTGTGTGTATGTACGTGTCAGATTTAAATGTTTTTTATTCTAAAAATCATTCACTTTACCCTAGATGCATATATTGTTTTTGGTTTTTATTCCTTTCTATGATGTTTTCTTTTTCCATTTCATTGAGCAGATTTTATAAGAAATATTTGTGGTTTGAAACTTAGGAACAGCAGTTTCTGGTCATATGCAGTGGATATATTGAAGTGCTCTAATGATACAAAGTATGTCTATCTTACCCTTTACTTCAGATGAACATGTATTTTGAAAGCTCTATAGAAGATATTCATCCTGTTTGTATTATTACCTTCAATCACTGTGGGAGGGATATGATATATATATATATATATAGATGAAGTATATGAAATATCTATATATATATACACACATGTATCGAAATAGATATTTAATTTGATTTGAATTATTGGAAGTTGGGTTTAGCTTTTGATGTCCTCTCCTCCATCCTCTCTTCCTGTTCATCTGTGTGCTCGTTCACCCACACACACACTGTTGCTTCTTTCACATTATGTCTGTGTTTCTGATGAACTTAAAATGACTTCCTCCTTACATTTTATGCTATATGTGGGTATAATCAACAAAAAAGCAGAACACTACAGATGAAGGGTTTTTCCAGCTGTATTTTTTTAAAGCCGTTTCAAAGATGTATTTTTCAACGCTCTTACAGTGGATGCAAACCGAGCTTTTGGCTCACCTCATACACAAAGCAAATCAGGTTACTCTTTTTATGTTTGTTTTTTTTTCCTTCAAGGTTTTAAGATGAATACATTCTCCTTTCTGTTTCAATTGTACTACTGTTCCTCTATAATAAATTTTAAAATAAAACTTTGATATTGCTCTAGTCTGCTTCTCCTTGTCAGAGTGATTTGAATGAATGATTTTTATTGTATGTATTAATTTTTCCACATCCATTTTTTTGTGTAATCTAGCCATTAAAAAAATTATATATGTATGTATGTATGTATGTATGTATGTATGTGTATATATATGTATGTGTGTGTGTGTGTGTGTGTGTGTGTGTTTATTTATTTATTTATTATTATTTAAAATTCAATGTATTTAGGGAAGATCAACTGAAGTGAACATTTATCCTAACATCTCACGGTTAAAATGACCTTTTTTGTTCCTGAACCCTTACTGTGCCCCATCCTCTCAGATTTCAGAGGCCAATTTCTCATTTTGTTGGTTTCTGATGAACTCAAGATGACGTCCTTATTACGTTTTATGCTGACTACAAGCCACAAAATAAGCAGAACACTACAGATAAAGGGGTTTTCCAGCTGTAGTTTTTAAAGCCAATTCAACATTTGTCTTGTTCTTACAATGGTTGCTGTCATATACTCTACATTTCAGTTCAAATTATAGCCAAACGCATATCGATAGCAAGTTAAAGACATGTAAATAAGTTGGAAATGGTGTAACCAATTTTGTACAAGTCTGAAAGTCCTGTCATATGTGTCATGGGTTCAGATATCAAAATGTATGAATACTACTATAGTAAAGGTTGGCTCATGAATATTCATCATATTGAGCTGACATCACTGTAGATAACTGAATCCTAGTGACAACTTTTGCCATACAAGTAAAATACATTTTATTTAAACAAATCTGCCATAACAGTAAAACCACTGACAGGTGACGTGAATAACTGATAATCTTGTTACAGTGGCACCTGACAAGGGGTGGGAAATATTAGACAGCAAGTGAACAGTCTGATATGTTGGAAGCAGGAAAAATGGGCAAGTGTAAGGATCTGTGCAACTTTGACAAGAGCCAGACTGTAGAGATGATCCATCCATGAGGGACCATAGAGATGGAGATGATCCATCCATGAGGGACCATAGAGATGGAGATGATCCATCCATGAGGGACCATAGAGATAGAGATGATCCATCCATGAGGGACCATAGAGATAGAGATGATCCATCCATGAGGGACCATAGAGATAGAGATGATCCATCCATGTGGGAATATAGAGATAGCCAGATGGCACAAAATTCATGGAAAGGTTTTTAAAAATATTGATTCTGATTTGCAAAGAATAAAGCCAAGGCTGAAAGTTTTTTGAGAGTGCACCATGTTTTCATTCATCAGTATCTTCACAAATAAATACTGTCACTACACTACACCTTCAGACAGTGATTAAACCTCATTCTTTGTCTTTATACATACAGACGTTTACATTGATGGGCAGCAATACAGAGTGATCATTCTGTAATAACTTTCTTTTGTCTCTATACATAAAGAGATATTTGCACTGATGGGAGAACATAATAATCACCTGATTTTGTAAATATGAGAAATGACATTTGCAGGAAGCTCCCACTTTTTGCTTATGTCTACTATAATTGCTAACATTTACAAAACGAACCTACAATAAATAACAAGTCTATTCAATGAAAGTAAAGGTCCATGTTTAATAAAAATCTTAATGAAATAAAATAAAAAATGAGGTTGTTCAATTTAGTTTTATACATGTTCTCATACTTATAGCTAGCCTATATTTTGCTGTAATGTAACAAATGTCTCAAGATTTACTGGGTTTTATATGATTCTTTGCTCTTTTTTTCATACTGTGGTTTTTAGTGAAGTGAACTGAAAACAAACACAACAATTCCTCCTCAGCATTCAGCAATTACACGAGAGACGCCATGTTTGTAAGCGTTGCTATGGTTGTTCCGAGAAACTACTTCTTCTCTCAGCTACTTCCTGTTGGTTTATAGAACGATTACTCAGAGTCGCCCCCTATCGTTTAAAAGAATATTACAACCGCAAGCGCGTCAAATATATTGTGCCGTGCGTCGTGCGTCGTGCGTTTGTGGAGATGCGCGCGCAGTCAGTGGAGGCTCGCGCAGCGGAGCCAGGCGGAAGTATAAACAGGGATTTAGCTCCATGAGGATGATGTTCATGGTCCAGAAGCATCTGGAGCTTTTCTTTTAAGAAATATCTCCATATTCTTTTGCACTACACACGCCTCGTCACACGCTAATTATTAGGATAAAAAACAACTTTCTGTGTTATTATTTCAGACATCAGATATTTCTCATATATATTAAATGTTTTATACACATTTAAGCATTTTAGAAATGTTTGAAGTATTTTTACACGGCAGCCCTGCTCCCACTAGATGGTATACCAGCACACCTTCAGAGGTCTTGTGAAGTCCATGCCTGCATGGGTCAGAGCTGCATTGGTGGCACAAGGGGACCTACACAATATTACAAAAAAATGTTCACCTGGAGCCAACATTGAAGAGATCATCACTGTGAAATCAAGCAATCCCTGTAGGCCTACATTTACAAGCACTGACAACTTTGTGGTATTTGCAACAAGAACTGGCTGACCGCTCTGGCATCCCTCTATCATCCCTGAGCTACTTATTGCCAGCCATATGAGATAACATTTAATTAGGATGTCACCCTGATGCATTGAATTTCCTTATACTCAGGGTGAACACACTGACATCAAAAAGTATTTTGCAGCGATTCTGTTTTTGAAACGTAATATTGGTTACTTCACTCTCTTACTCTCATTTGTTAACACTATCTAAAGTTTGGCTGTGGCTCCTGTCTGTCACCGTGAGGTTGGACTTCTTTCAGCTTGTTAAATGATAACATTTGACATAGCTGCGAATTCCCAACCGAACATTCCTAACACAGCGCTGACTGTGAATTATTGTTGCAGGACTATTAGGAGATTTGCAGCAGCTCAGGAACATCATATTATACAGCATTTCCCCCTCCCCTTACTACATAATCATGCTTTTAAACAACAACAAAAAATCCAATGAACTGTAGCTTTGAAGTAAACAGTTCTAGACTGTAAGCTTCAAAGCAAACATCCATCGATCCATCCATCCATCCATCCACCCATCCATTTTCGGTATCACTTATCCTACACATGGTTGCGGAGAGCCTGGAGCCTCTCCCAGGGGACTCCGGGCACAAGGCAGGGGACACCCTAGACATGATGCCAACCATCGCAGGGCACAATCACACACACTCACACACCCATTCACACTCTATGAACAATGTAGACATGCATAGCAAACATATATAACCCTAAATACATAAAGCCTTTAAGTTATAAGGTATCAGCTATTCCTATATCTAAATGCAGCAAACTGTGATATCAATTCCAGAAAAAATATTCGTTGATGATTTAAGTTCTGGGCTCAACCTTAAATGTGGCCTCTTCTTTTTATGCCCATACAAAAACACATCAAGTGCTGCCATCTAGTGGAAATTTGGAAACTATTATATAGGCCTTTATAATATATAATATATTTTGCCTGTCTAAATATGTGGTGTACTTTTTTCACGACTGTGTGTGTGTGTGTGTGTGTGTGTGTGTGTGTGTGTGTGTGTGTGTGTGTGTGTGTGAGTGTGTGTGTGTGTACAGTCATGTGAAAAATAAAAATACACCACATTTGTAGACAGGCGAGATATATTATATATAAGTACAACGCTGTTCAATTCTCCACTCTGATTGGTTAAAAGATGATTAATTTTGTGCCAGCTGTGAGTTTTATATGAACACCTTTCAATAAAAACAACTTACCCAGGAACGTTCATAGCAGATGATCTACATAATCTAAGACTAATCAAAAATAATAATAAAACAATAAAAAAAGTATTTTAACAAAGAAAAGTGTATACTCATTGATATGGTTACCTTTTCTGTAAGGTAACATTAATTTAATATTTATGGATGGGGTTTCCAGTGTTAGCACTTTATAACAGCCAGGTTTCTGCCATGGGAAGGTTTTCAGGACAGAAACTTTCTCGGTAACATCTTGTTCTTCAAGAGAAAAAAAATTAAAGGAGGATGGTGAGAAAACGACTGTTTAAATACGACGCTATTCTTGTAATTTTTACTTTATCCTCAAAATATTATGACTTTATTCTCGTAATCTATTTTTTTTTACGTGGCACTAAAACACTGTCGTACTAAAGCACTCTTATCAAAAACAGCTTTTGTTTGCAGTCATGGTAAAACAAGGGATATGTAGTGACGTGCTGTTTGGTTCTACTCAGCATGTCAGAACCATTACTGAATTACAAAATGTTTATTAATGCTTGTTTATAACTCTCCAAATGATGTATAAATTATTATTATTATTATTATTATTATTATTATTATTATTATTTTATCTTTTTTTTTCACTAGCTGGTGAACTGGATGCTAGTTATCAGGTAACATAGCTATGATTTTGCAGCTGTGCTAACCTCTGGGCCACACACAGGGGAAACATAGCCTATAACAGCAGGTTAGCACTCAATGTACAATATATATATATATATATTTTTTTTAGAAAGTAAATACATAGTATATAATTAAATATAAGTAAGTGACCTTTCAGGATTTAGTGCAGACCACCTGACTAGTTTCTGAAAGATACCCTTAAGTGTGATTATCCACCTGAATGCTTATATTATCTTAACTGATGTAGCACTAATGTTTTCATGTCTACATTGAAAAATATATTTAAGGATTTTCGCCAATTACTTCTACAACCACTTAAAACAATCTCTTCTACTGTCTATGGACTAACAGTGTTGGTTGTTTTGCTAGAGCTAGCTAGGTTTCAAGCTGGGTAAAGTCTCACTCTGGACAGAAGAAACCTCTAGTTAGGTGTGAGCTTGGTTTGGACTGGCAAGAGAAAGATGCAGCAGTCATGTTTTGAAATGTTCTTCAGTGGATATCTTGTAAAAGTATTTTCAAAGTTAACTGTTTCCGTTTTAATTTTTAATAATTTTTTCTAATTCTCAGAAATAGTATTCTCTGACTAGTCTACCTAAGCCAGACTGCTGGTGGACTTAAATACTCTGAATAGGTGCATTAGCAAATGTGGAAAGCAAAAGTTTCAACCACAGACTGTAGGGCATTATGTCATTGCTTGATTAAACCATGTCTGTTGCCATTAACTTTTGTTAACTTATCATTTAGAAACAGTATGATGTAGGGATGGGGTATTGGAGCTGAGGATTTCACCTGACTGTTCCGGGAAAAGATTCAAAGCTTCGAGAGTGTTGAAAACAGCGCCATCTATTAGTTAGTAAAAAAATATAATAAAAGCAGTCAAAAGCCTGTGGAAGAAGCTCCGTCGGATGAAGCAGCCACCACACACTCCACAGATAGTTTCAATGTTATGTATGTTATGTACACAAATAAAAGCCGTGTCTGTTTTGAATTTCCAAAAGTGCAAAAATTTAGCAAGGAAAAAACAAACAAACAACAAAAACAACAAATCATTAGTGACAAATAATTAGTGATGCTTTAAATGTGACATATTGATTATCCAACTTTCAAAGCACAGTACTCCTCACAAACCAACCAACCAGACTGAGGCAACAAGGACTCCGAAAGTAAGATCTGGGGTTCGAACATTCCGACCCGCCAAGCAAATCACACATGTGATTGGACAGAAAGTGAGGCTTCGTTTGTCGTCGATCACGTTACTCTATGAAACCAATACACACCCTGACACATGGCTTCACTGGAAATTGTGTTGCATGCTCGATACCTGCCTTGAAGCTTCAGTGTTACGTAACATCACTAGTATGGTGTTCACATAATTGTGTTTTACATTATACCTAGTGGTGGATACGAAGCTGATCCCAGGAACACTGGGCACGATGCACGAACACACCCTGGATGGCATGCCAATCCATTGCACCATGTACAAACACATTCACACACTCAGGTCACCAATAAATGTACCAGTATGTTATTGGGAGGTGGGAAAAACCAGAGAACCAAGGAAGAAAACTCATGGGGACATGAGGAGAAAATCAGAAACTCCACAAAGACAGTAAACCGAGCTCTGGCTCGAAGTTGGTGTTTTGGTTAATGTTTAGCTAGATAATAATAGATATGTTTGCTTAAACATTTAGCAAACACTAGCTAAGTTAGCACTTAGCACTTACTGTTTCTGAGGTCTATCATCGTTGACTTTTTTCAATTTGGTAGGGTGAGCAGGGACCTAGTCTTTTTGTCATCCGGCTAAGGAGGGGCTTTGTTCTGCGAAGCAGATGCTCTTTCTGGCCAAGCATTTCTTAGTCTGACCAAGCAGGGGGTTCACATTGTAGGTGTGTGGGGCTGGAGCTACAGTAGATGCAGCTGGAGTGCAGCATCTCTGAATGAGACAGAGACAGGTGGAGTAATTTCAAAATCAGACACCAGGTGGCAGCCCATCATTTTGTTGTGATATTTAAGTCTCCTAGTACACTTTCTCACATTCAGTGCAAAAATGTCTAAAATCAGTGGAAGTGCCTTTTGAATCTTTTCTTTTTTTACACTATTGTAATATGTTGGGATTTTCATATGCACTCTGAACCTATGCAATGATAATTTATTATATGAGAAAATTTTATACAATTTGTTGAGTTTGCTTGAATTTGAAGATAATATGAAATTATGTCAGTTGTATAACAGAGAATACAGTCTCTGTATTGTGTATGTGTTTGTGTTTGTTCTGTAGTCATTTGTGTTCATTTGTTTGAGATTCAGAGGCCTCAGTGACCGTATGTGTGTGTTTATTTATATACTGTGCTGTGTGTGTGAGAGTGTCCATGGGTGCTACTTTGTGCGTGTGTGTGTGTGTGTTTATACACTGTGCTGTGTGTGTGAGAGTGTCCATGGGTGCTACTTTGTGTGTGTGTGCGTGTGCATGTAGTGTGTTTGTTTATATACTGTGCTGTCTGTGTGAGAATGTGCATGGGCGCTACTTTCTGTGTGTGTGTGCGTGCGTGCACGTGCATGCATGTGTGTGTGTGTGTGCGTGCAGTGTGTTTGTTTATATACTGTGCTGTCTGTGTGTGAGTGTGCATGGGTGCTACTTTGTGTGTGTGTGTGTGTGTGTTAATATACTGTGCTGTCTGAGTGTGAGTGTGCATGGGTGCTACTTTGTGTGTGTGTGTGTGTGTGTATATGTGTGCACTGTTCAAACATGCCCCCAGGCACCCACACACTGGCCCATTCTCTCGGCTGTGTGAGAATGGAGAGCTTTGCTTTGTGTGGGTGTCTGTCAGTGCTGTTGTGTGGAGTTGGCCCCATTGTGGTCGACCACTGTTCCTTATTGACACAGGACTCTCTCTGCTCTCTGTTCCCAGGCTCGGAGCCTGCGTCCGGACCTCCAGCACCCTGAAACCGGATCCGGCGAGCACCGTCACTGCTTGTGCTCTCTCTCTGCACTATTGTCCGTGGCCGTATTTCAATCCAAACTGTGGCTGGGTCCATTAAAGGACAGCAGGTAATGGCGTGGTCACAGCTGCAGCTGCTGATGGGGAATGTGACGGCTGCTTGTTCAGAGCCACTCCTGAATGGCTTCACTCATTTTCTCCTCTTTGTGCCTCCTGTAGGTCTGTGATGGTATGATGTCGCCAGAACCTCAGGGTCAGTGTGTGTGTGTGTGTGTGTGTGTGTGTGTGTGGTGTTAATTGGTCCTCAGAATCAGGTGGGTAGAGTAGCCAAGTACTCAAGTACAAGTAAAATGACTCATAAAGATAATTACTAAAGTAACAGTGAAAGTAATAATATTAATAATGACTTGAGTAAGAGTAATAAAGTATCCAATGAGAACTACTCAAGTAGCAAGTTACTAGTTACTTCAGATCTGATTAAAATGAAGGGAAAATCCTGAATCTCGGACTACATGGAGAACTGTAAGTCACACCTCTCCTTGAAAGGCTGTCTGTTCTGTTTATATGATATAAAACCTGGGTTCAAGATCAAGCAGGATATCCCAGTCCTGTGATGGGTACAGTAACACAGAACCTGTCATTTTCAACACAAAACCTCTCTCTCTCTCTCTCTCTCTCTCTCTCTCTCTCTCTCTCTCTCTCTCTCACACACACACACACACACACACACACACACACACACACACACACCAAAAAACAAACATTTCCCCAACAGTTGACTGTCTTAACTTGTTAACAACACAAACTTGTCAGCATCTGCATTTAAACAAGACAACAGAGAACAAAAGAACAGACTATGAAACAGAGCAGAAGAGAAAGTGTGTGTGTAGAGAGATACTGTGTGTGTATGTGTGTGTGTATGCGCGTGTGTGTGCGTGCGTGTGTGTGTCTGTGCGTGTGCGTGTTTGTGTGTGTGCGTGCGCGTGTGTGTATGTGTGTGCGCGCGCGTGCGTGTGTGTCTGTGTGTGCGTGTGCGTGTTTGTGTGTGTGTGTGCGTGCGCGTGCGTGTGTATGTGCGCGCGTGTGTGTGTGCGCGCGCGTGTGTACGCGTCCTGCCCCCCCGCTCGCTTCTTCCCCCTGTCCAGGACTGAGCCATTAAAAAGTGAGCCGTTGTTGCGTCCGCATTCAGACCCCTGCATCATATCACGAGACTCGTGACCTCATTATACGTGCTATAAACTAATTATTAAAATTACATTCTGTATATTCATTAACATTTAACAGTAACGGAGGGACGCCACCGAATGTAGCGAAGTAAAAGTACATTTCTGTGATTAAAAATGAACTTGAGTAAGATTATAAGTATGGCCAGTTAAACCTACTTTGAAAAGTACCCCCCCCCCCAAAAAAAAAAAACCAAACAAACAAACAATTAAATAAAATAAAATAAAACTTACTCAAGAAAATGTAACGAGTAAATGTAGCGTGTTCCCCACCTCTGCTCAGAATCTCCTCAGAGGTAACTGGGGAGGTAAAGACAGTTTAGAGATATATTCTATTAGAGATTTTGCTAATCTCTTCTGTCAAGAATTTATTAAACATTCAAATAAACAAACAAATAAATAAATAAATAAATAAATAAATAAATAAATAATAATAATAATAATAAGAATTTTAGTGGTAGTTGTAGTAATAGTAGTAATATACATATCTAGGGCACACAAGACATATCCTTTTTGTGTCTTTTTTTGTATCTGAAGGCTGTTTATTTTAAAGAAATATAATAATATGAATTATATAAAATAATATAAAATGATATAAAATAATATTATATCATTCCATTTTTCTCTGTTTCTCACATTAATTATATAATATAAAGTATGTACGGTTAAGCTTTAAAGTGCCAAATTGTCATTGTTACAATTGCAACATAAAATGTAGAACAATAAACAGCTAAATGAATGAATAAATGAATAATTGTCACAATAAAAGTATAATAGCGATTTTTTTTTGCTGTTTTGAAAATCCATTCTTATCTTTAATCATCCTAATTACTAATTTAACACATTGAAATTTTTATATAATTAAAAGCAATATAAAGTAAAAAGAAAAGTAACAAATGAAAAGAATGCATAGAAATGAGTAGAATAAAATAGAATTTTAATAGTATAAATAAACTAAAAAAAAAGTATCTTAGTACAAACATAAAAAATTTATAACATATTTACATAAAACATTATAAATTAAATGCTCAAGTAAAAATGTTCCTGTCAATGTAAAGAGAAAATTGCTTTATACTGGCACTAATATATTTTCTTCTCATACTGTTTAATAGTTTGCCAGATGTTTTATAGCACAGCTTTATGGTATGGTATCAGTGCCCTGGACTGTTTAGCAGGAGGACAGGTTGTGTTGCTCAGAGTTTGGACAGGATATGCAGCTGCGGTTTGAGATCAGCTGCGTCTCAGAGCTCAGGCTGCCAGGTTCAGTATGTGAAAACAAGCAAAGAAGAGAAACAAAATATTGCCTAGACACTTCTGTCTTACACTGGATGGACGAGACAGTGCTCTGTTGGGAATTGTCCGCTTGGCGAGTCTCACACACACCGGCCTTGTTCACACAGGTCAGTTCTGAACACGTTGTTCCTCCTGTGCGGGACAGACTTTTGACATTTGTGTGGGAAAAATTCAGGAATTGAACTGAACGTAAACGCAGCTATTTTCCTATGTCTTCACTTCAGCTCATCATTATAATGATTATTTGTTTAAGGACTAATCCTGAAGTCAGTTACCCAATAAACACCTCCAGCTTACAAACCCAATGACTTTTCATACATGGTTTCATCAACACACACACACACACACACACACACACACACACACACAATATCGTATGAGTCTTCATGCCTGTAGCTATGTGTGAGGTGTGTGCGTTTGATTGTGTGTCTGCAATCTGTCAGTGCATGTTTATATACACAGCACAGCCGTGTGTGTAGCCATGTGTGCACACGTGTGCCTATGTGTGTGTGCGCGCCTGACGAGGTGCCGGTTCCCACAGCTCTGATCTAATTCAGCTGTAACCCAATCTCCGTGTGAGTGTCGCTCAGCCAGCGTTCTCCCTCCCACCACCAGCATTCAGTGCGTGGGTGTGTGTTCACGCTTGTGTGTGTTAGTGCATGCACGTGTGTGTGTGTGTGTGTGTCAGTCACTTCCCCCGTCAGTCCCACAAGCCCCTAGGCACAGCGGCTCACAGGGATTGGTTTACTGTGTCAACTCCGGCAGGCGCGCTCATATGGCCTGGTGCATCCTGTGTGCACACACCATCGTGACACTCTATACCTGACACTTAGCAACTGCAGGAGCCAGGAGGAGACAAGCAAGAGAGCAACGGAGGAGAGTAGAAGAGGTGCAGATATGACACACATCACTCCCAGCACATATTGCTCCCATTCTTTATCAGTTACAGTACAATGACTCTCTGTTGTATCCCGTGTATAATACAGCAAATACTGTTCCTTTGAGCTGGAAAGCCTTGCATGGCCTTTTGCATTAATTCTAATAGAGTTTCATTAATTAATCAACACAAATATACACTCTGGCATGGGATTACTTGCATTCTCCATGTTTCTGAGAAGTGTGTTCAGTATTAAGGCCTCAGTACAGAGATTTGTCCATGCACACGTTCAAAAATGAGAACTGGCTAAAGCAGGAACCAACAAAATATTGAGGTACTAGATCATTTTGCAGAGACAACTAGCACTGGATCAACTCTCACAGTAATGAGAGTAAAAGTGACCACATTATGGTTTTGAGGCACAATAATGCCATTGCATAGAAGAATTAATCTTTTGTCTGATGAGTTGTTTGGTGAACCATCCATCCCTCCATTTTCTGTACTGCTTATCCTTCACAGGGTTGTGGGGAGCCTGGAGCCTATCCCAGGGAACTTGGGCTCAAGGCTGGGGACACCCTGGACAGGGTGCCAACCCAGTGCAGGCCACAATCACACACACTATGGACAATTTGGAGATTGGAAAAGCTCCTGAAGCACAGGGAGAAAATGCGAACTTTGCACACACAGGGCAGAGGTGGGAACGGGAACTCCCAACCCTGGGGGTGCGAGGCAAACGTCCCCTGTTTGGTGAGCCAAATTATATAAACTTAAAAGAAAACATCTAACTGAGGAAAGGTTTTTTGAATTTTGTGATGTGCATAGACTAAACAAAAAATGGAAACGGTCCTTCAGTTATGGCACCGAGGAACCATTTTTGGTTTCCTACAGAAGATTTTGATTGATGTATCTTAAACAGACTTTGTTGATGCCACAAAGGACTAAAATAAAAATCCCTCTGTAATTGTTACCATCATGTTGAAAGATCTATTTGGTGGCCAAAGTATCACACACTGAAAGCCTGTATAGGGAACCAAAACTGTCTGATTAGGAAACAAAAATGGTTCCTCTATCATGTAATTTTAAAGAACCTCCTCTAACACTTTAATTCTTTAGAGAGTGAGAACAGAAAGGGGAGCACTGGAGGGAAGAGAGCACCGGTAGAGATCTGGATGAAGGAGATTAGCAGGAGAAGGGTGAGTTGGAAAAGGAAACCAGTAAGGAAGAGCAGAAAGAAGGAGATTGATAGAGAAAGGTAGTAGCATAGCGATCAGTATAGGAGAGTAGGGAAAGGCAAGAAGCAGAGCAGGAGGATGGTGATCAAAGAAGGAGACAGGAGTTCAGTGGAAGACAGCAGGAAGGAGATCAGGAAGACAACAGGAAGGAAATCAGAGCACAACAGCAATAGGAAAGAAGCAGGACAAAAGGAGATCAGGGAACAGGGATGAATTCAGAAGGAGACCAAAAGAGACAAGCAGGAGAAAGGAGATCAGTGGAAGAGTGCAGATTGGAGGAGAACAAATGAGGTGAGTTGGAGAGAGGAGATCAGTAGAGGAGTGCAGGAAGGAGTTAAGTGAGGAGCAGTAAGGAGATCATCAGTAGAGAGCAGCACGAAGGAGATCAGTGAAAGGGAGCAAGAGAAAGTAAATCAGTGGAAGATAGCTGGAGTAAGGAGATGAGTGGAAGATAGCTGGAGTAAGGAGATCAGTGGAAAATAGCTGCAGTAAGGAGATCAGTGGAAGATAGCTGGAGTAAGGAGATCAGTGGAACAGCAGGAAGGTGATCACTGGAACTTAGGAGAGGAAGTAGATCAGTGGAAAAGAGCAATAGGTAGAACCTGGAAGAGAGAAGGAAGAGATCAGACAAAAGAGCAGGAGTAAGGAGAACAGAGGAGTGTCAGCAGGGGAATGAAAATCAGTGGAAGAGACTAGGAGGATGGAAATCAGTAAGTTAGAGCAAGACAGAGGAGTACAAAGAAGAAGAGCAGAGATCAGTGGAAGAAAACAATAAGGAGATCAGAGGAGGAGATCAGGAGGTGTTGGGTACCAGTAAACCATTTAAGAACTGTTATGTTTTTCTACTAAGGAATGACAATCCAGACCTTTACCATCTATACACAGCACAGAGGCCTCTTCATAGACAATGATTACTTGTAAGATGAGAGACACATGTTCTTTTTATTAGTAGCTGGTTATTTAGAGTGCATAGCTGTTAGCATTAAATACTGCAGGAACTACATTTGCAAGTTTGAAATGGAATCAAGCAGAACAGCTCCACAAGCTCGGGCACCTTGCAGGAAGAAAAGGGTTAACTGTGTTTTGTGACATTTTGCCTACAAGGACTAACAAGGAATGAGAGTGAGTGTCCTAGTGTGTACCAAAGTTGTTGTTGGATTGGTAAGAAAAACAGATGTGAAGCAGTGTGAGAGGGAGCACTCTGTCAGAGAGAAGCTTGGAATGTGTGTATGAGTGGAGCAAAGGTGTAGTTGACTGAGTCGAATGAATGGATTCCTGGAAATAATGCTTGTTAAGTGTTTACCAAGGGGTATGTTGTTTGTTGCATTGGGAGGCACAATGGCTTAGTGGTTAGCATGTTTGCCTCTCACATCCAGGGTTGGGGGTTCAAATCCTACCTCTGCCCTATGTGTGTGGAGCTTGCATGTTCTCCTTGTGCTTCAGAGATTTCCTCTGGTTTTCTCCCCCAGTTGAAATCCATGTGTTGTAGGTCGATTGGCATTTCCAAATTGTCTATAGTGTGTGGGTGAATGTGTGTGGGATTTTGTGCTGCAATGGGTTGGCACCCCATCCAGGTTATTCCTACCTTGTGCCCTCGGATAGAATCCAGAATTCTGTGTTTGGTTATGGCAGGTATAACGGGACCCCTGTCTTCCAAATAGTTCCACTTTTGACTCATAAATCCACAGAACATTCTCCCAAAAGGTTTGACGATCATCAAGGTGTGTTTTGGCAAAATTCAGATGAGCCTTAATGTTGTTCTGAGTTAGCAGTTGTTTTCACCTCGCCTCTCATCCATGGATGCCTATTTTGCCCAGTGGAGCAATAGTGGAGTCATGAATAGTGACCTTTATTGATGCAAGAGAGGCCTGTAGGTCCTATGATGTTGTCCTTGGCTCTTTCAATGACTTGCTGGATGAGTCTTTGCTGTGCTCTTGGAGGAAATTTGGAAGGTCAGCCACCTTTGGGAAGGTTCACTACAGTGCTGAGTTTTTCCATTTGGAGATAATGGCTCTCACTGTGGTTCTTTGGAGTCTCAGAGCCTTTGAAATAGATTTGTAACCCTTCCCAGACTGATGCATTTCAATCACCTTCTTCGTCATCGTTTCTGGAATTTCTTTTAATTTTAGCATAGTGTTACTGGGTAAGACCTTTTAACAAACTTCATTCTGTTGAAAAAGTTCTATTTAAGTGTTGATGTGATTGAATAGGGTTTGCAGTAATCAGGTCTGGTTGTGTCTAATCCAACTGAACCTCATTATGAATGCAGTTTCATAGATTTGGAGAAATAGTAACTATGGGGCAAATACATTTCCACACTGGCCCAGTTGTTTTTGGATAACTTTTATGCTTCAATAAATAACATTATCATTTAAAATCTGTATTTTGTGTTTATTCAGGTTGCCTTTGTTTTAGCTTAGATTTTGTTTTCATTTCTGAAACAATTGATCTACACAAAAACAGAAGAAATCAAATACTTTTTCCCAGCACTGTAGTAAAACATTTTTCCTTTATTGGACTGAGCTAGATGACTCCACATGCCAAATTGACATCTATTGTAGTAGTTCTGGAGGCATTTGTCCCAAGAAAGAGCTAAATATATGCTATGATGCACACACACACACACACACACACACACACACACACACACACACACACACACACACACACACACACACACACACACACACACACACACACACACACACACACACACACACACACACACACACCAGTGCTCACAGAGCAAATAAACACAGAGCACTCACCTCCCCTACTATGTTAAGCAAACACACAACCCCTTTCTCGCCACCCCCAAGTGACATTAGAGCATGTTCACACATATATCACTTATGTGCTGAAACTACATTCAAGGCTGCACAGAGCAAGCTGGTCAATTCACACTGAATTTACAGGTTTTGTATGTCTTACACATTCTTTGTCTTTCTCTTAAATCCTTCAGCATATATACAGTACATAGCACCAATACTTCATAGATATTGACTACACGCTATCCCTGAGCCTCAGATATCACCAATTCTTATTTCTAGGCCAGCAGCAAGGAGGCGCTACCAAGCTTAAATTAAGTACACACATTTTCTTATAGCGAACAAGACAAAGCAGACAACTGGGTTAAAGACTTTGAACATCCTCCAGATGACAAAGGCCAGCCGTTATCAGCGGACATCATGGTGGCCATCCAGAAGCTAAACAACAAGACAGATCAAAAGGTTTGGTTTGGTTTCATTTCAACATCAGTTTCAAGAGATGCTCAAAACTAAAGTGCTGGAAACACAGCAAGCCACTGTTGACCATAATAAATGCATCTAGAGTCTTGAAAGTCAATGATCCTTGCTATGTTATAAAAAGGAGCATTACTAAAGCTTTTGACACAGTGAGGAAAAATTGTAATGGCGGTCTGTGAATCATCGCATATTTTCAATTCACCCACTGAAGCCAAATAATTCCTGAAGGAAAAGGCACCTAATAGATCTGGTAAGAATTTGGGTTGACATGTGAATAACTTACTACCCGACAATAGGTGCTAGATATTTGCACTTTCCAGGCCAGCAGTATTGTGATGTTGGAAATGAATACATTTGAAAACCTCTCTTTTTTGGTGGAGAAGTTTGAAACTACAGGCTAGAAACCAGCACTAGCAATAGCACCTTACTTATGGACAAAAAATTCTGGCAGTGGCAGTCCTGAGATTTGAGAAGAGATCTTCTCAAGATCTTCTGAATCTTGATACTTCATTGAGTCCTTGAGGTGGTATTTGGTCTTGCATAGTTCCTGAGGTTACAGTATTTAGAGCTAAATTAAGATTAGAATATTTTTTGTATTAATCCTTCATGGGGATTGATAGATACTAATAGATACGCAACATCAGCAACTCTATAATACTTTGCAGTAGTTTATTTAGTTTAATTGTATTCGGCATTTTAGTTGATCATGTAGCTAATACGTGGTGAAGTCTTTCGTGTGTGTGTGTGTGTGTGTGTGTGTGTGTGTGTGTGTGTGTGTGTGTGTGTGTGTGTGTGTGTGTGTGTGTGTGTGTAATCTGTAAAACATGTCCTCAGGGAGTCTGGTTGAAATAAATCTGAGTTGAGAAAACAAACCCTGTAGTTCCGCTTCTCATGCACACTTTGACACTTGATATCTCTCTCTTTCCCTCCCTCTCTTTTTTTTATCTATCCATCTGTTGCATGCACATGCTCATTCATTGTTCCTGTTAGAACACAAACATACACACTGACACACTCACAAACCACACATTAACATGTTCTCACACGTTAGCTCTGAGCAATTCCTTGTGGGCTGATTTTTGTAGGTCTTGGATTGTGCTCGGTTGAGTGTACCAGTGTATGATTCAGGTCGCACGTGCTCTAGAGTAGTGATGAACGTGAGTGTGAGAGAGTGTGAGAACTGGACTAATTGAGTGCTCATTATGTAATTGATTAGTAAAATACTACTGGAAAATCCACAAATTGATTTGATTTGACCTAAAACCCCTTTTTAAAAAAAAAAAAAAAAAAAAAAAAATTGAAAAAAAAAAGAGCATCTAACTTATTTGACATTGAAATGTGTATAACATTTGTCATTTGTATAACAACTGTCATTTGTCAACCTTAGTCAAGATGTCAAAATACTAGCTATAGCTAGTGTTATTTCAAAAAGGTGATTTCTATGAATTCTATGAATTGACTCTGAGAACTGAGTCTCTGATTTGACTCTATAATTTGATCTGTGAATTGACTCTGACTCAACCTAGTTCCACTCATAAGCCCCTACTGTAGCAAGAATAGTAACTAAATTCAACACATGTACTGGGGTCCAGTGCAGTTCACTTCGCAATGGAAGTTTCATAATATGGTATCATAAATTTCTTCATAGAGTGCTGCTGATGTACAGTATGTTAATTACAAATGATTTGCAGAAGATAAATGAAAAGCAGAAGATAGGAAAGGATGGCAAACAGTCTTGGTTGCAAAGCAGATACATTACAGTGCAGAACTAAACAACTTTCTTTACTCAGCACTGGCAGGGACAGAGGCAGCTAAAAAGGCTGTTTACAAGTGGCCAGGCAGAAAGACAACAAAAATATTCGTCCATCACAATTTTATCAGAGAGAAAGGTCCCTGTTTGAGGGGCACTGGCTCTCTTGCCAGTGGCTGCTCTGTGCCAGCTGTCTTGGCTGTGCAGCACTGCGGTTTTCCCAAGATTCTGCCTGTGGGAAAATCCACGCTGGCCAGTAATTGATTCCGCCCTGCCAGCTCCATTAGTGCGCAACACAGTTACCAGCCAGTGATCTACAGACAGCCTGAGAGCGAGAGAAATGAGCGAAAACACTCTTCTCATCTCTCTCTCTCTCTTTCTTTCTCTCTCTCTCTCTCACACACGCACACACGCACACACACACACACACAGTCCTTTGCTCTCTTACTGTGGAACATTGAACACACAAATTGTAAGGTTGACCCTCGCCCCAATTAGCGCCTGTGCGAAACAGACCACCCCCTGTCTGCAGGCTCAGCCACCTGACCTAGCATGTGCAGCTCCATTCATACACACTGGGCCGTCTCCTGATGCCAACCCGTCGTCCACACACACACACACACACACACACACACACACACACACACACACACACACACACACACACACACACACACACACACACACACACACACACACAGACACTCACACACACAATTCATAGCTACTCGCACACACACCACATGTAGGAGATGAATGTATATGCACATGTACATACACGCGTACATGCACACACCCACACAGGTGCCCACACACACACTGAGAAAACACACACCACAATGGACAATGCCACACTTTCAGCAGCGCATTTCGATTCAGAAATTGACCTCTATAGAAATTCGCCGATTCACCCTCTATTTTGCATATGCACAATCACAAACTAAGATTCACATACACGTGAAAAAGAGTTCATTTACATCCCAGCCTATGTCGTCTCACTGGTTTACTGGTCACATCACACAATGGAGAAGAAGTGCTGTAGTACTTGTGATTCAATAATAGGCTTCTACTTGAGCTCATGTGACTTTGAATCAGACTTAAAATATTCTACAACACATTATTGCTATTCATTAAGATGACCAAATTTGCCCTGATAAATGAAATCTGAGGTTAACCTCCCATACCCCCCCCCCCCCCCCCCCCCTTATTGGTCAGGGTCATTGTAGTTTAACTGACTAATTGGTTCATATTTTGGGGAAATAGAGCTAACTATGCTCAAGAAAATAAAAAATATTAAGCAAGAATAATCAGAGTACGATCAAAAATTTCATGGTACAATACAAAAATAATTACTTGTGGGAGCAGACTGGTCTGAACTTAAACTTTCTGCAGCAGCAGGTGGGATTGATCTTTTGGGTATTTGTGGGAGGGGTCAGAATGGGTCAAAATTGGTTTTTGAGTGAACGGGAAAAAGAGTCCCATACACCTCTGGTGTGAAATTATGCCGCCATGTTGCCAGTTGGTTCCCTACAGCGTTCCCAAATTTCATCCCATCAGAACAATTAGTGCCTTTCATTAAGATCAAAGCCCCGTGCTTTCCCTTCACCACTGTCAAACTTTACACCATCTCTGTGTTTGGGGTCACGTCGGTGGAGATTTGTTGTGGGTTTTTTTTATTCTGATCGCTAGCACAATATTATAGTGAAGTAAAAATGCGACTGCAGAGTTAAAGACCCTGAAAAATGTTAAAATATCCTCCAGTAACACTTTATGTACAAAACTCGATTCTTAGGCATTACATGCTCGATTAGACCGACGCCAGCTAGCAGATGTGTTTGCTGATAAAGTCTGAGGTGAAAGAGCCTGTGACCTGTCTGGATGTGTTTTTGACAGACAGGATGATGGCCAGTCTTGTGCGTTTGACCCTACACTGACAGCAGTGTAATTGGGGTAATTACAGTCCCTTAAGCCCTGCATGCCCCCATTCTGTGCAGTGGCCCCTCTCTATTAATGTTCTATGAAATATTAACAGCAGTCAGCTGCACACATGAGGGGATCGAGGGTTGAAGTTCAAGCTCCCCCTCCTGCCCTGGTCCTCCTTTACCACATGGCTGATTAAAGGTAAGTGCCTGCCCTCGCCAATTAGTGTACAATACCAAATACCCCCTACGCTTTCTCTGTACTTGTGCATCTGTGAATCTCTTGCAGTGGATTGTAGACGGGGTATGCCGAATGAAATTGGGGGGTGGGAGGAGGGGACGATAAAGGTGTTATGGGGTACTCTGAGTGGCACATTCTAAAAGATATGTTGAATAAAAACAACCTTTTTTATGTTATCACTACTTAAATTGTTAATTCAAGATACAAAGTAACTTTTATTTCTAACTTTCAGTGAACTTACACTTGGTTAGATATAAAATTAATTGATAGCCTTATGTTTAATAATCCATCCATTCATTTTCCATACCGCTTATCCTACACAGGGTCATGGGGGAGTCTAGAGCCTATCCCAAGGAACTTGGGGCACAAGGCAGGGACACCCTGGTAGGGGTGCCAACCCACGGCCTTCACAATGCACAATTGCACAGACATTCACACAGTATGGACAATTTAGAGATGCAACGCATGTCTTTGGACTGAGGGAGGAAACCCGGAGGAGTATCCGGAGGAAACCGAGAAGCACGGGGAGAACATACAAATACGCGCACACAGGGCGGAGGCGGGATTCAAACCTCCAGCCCCGGAGGTGCGAGGCAAACGTGCTGACCACTAAGCCAGTGTATAAATCCAGTGTTGTGAATTATTACAAATTTACCAGTGTGATGCCGTGTTGGTTAAAAAATTAAAATAATCTATTGATATTGATTCCTCAATAGCAGATCACATGAGTTTAGAATACAGTGTTGCTTTCCCAGACTCTTTAAGTTGTCTTTTCATCTCAGTTATATACACTGGATATTTGTCCATGTAAATCCCTATGTAAATGTCAGTGTAAAACAAACAAAACAAACAAACGACAAGTTAAATAAAAACAAACAAACAAACAAACATCCCCGTGCCATTTGCATCTCACCAAATTTACCCTTCGGTAAATGTTTATGTCGTTCTATGAATAACATATAGATAGTCCTTTCAACATTGCAGTATTAAACTTACTGAACTGTATGTACTGTATATATGTGTGTAGGTGTACTTTGTAAGTAAGGTCAGACATTTCTCTGCCTCTCTGAGCAGCTGAGTCATTGAGTGTCACAGAGTAGCTGATCTGGAGCATGGGGCACACAGCCGGCAGCACACAAACACACACTGCTGTCAGTTTTGTGACATGGGAACCACCAGGCCTGGGCGTGATCACGCTCTCTGAGGTCCCAGATACCAAACATTCCTCGCTCCCAGCCACTGTGAGAACCTCACTGCACTGACAGAGGGACAGCATGGTACAGAATAGCCACTCCTGCATGAGCGAACAGTGGGTCTACACACAGGCATGAGCTAAGAATGGGTTCCCACATGCTCTAACATCCACACACAGCTCTCTGAAGCTCTATTGTGGCCAGGGATTCATGTATGCAATTAATTCTTATGTAGAAAAAGACAGGCATTTTTTATGGATTATAGTTTGTCTTCTGTGTGTGCGTTTTTTGAGTGGTGGTCTAATGTTAATTCCAAAGCCAAGGCATCCTGCAGGAACTTGTGGCTCAGATGAGGGTTGCATGACAGCTGAGTCGAGCACTTTCCCATACTGCAAGGGGTCATGGGTTCAAGCCACAGGTTGAGAAGCAGTTGTTTTGGCCACACAAGGATAGCTAGTGTGCTGTAGTCCAACTGATAGAGAAAGGAAGAGACGGATTGTACATGCAGACACATACTCAGGCCGTTTTCTAATGACACTGACCATTTGGTGAGCACCTGCAAGACTCTGTGTATGTGGGTGTGTGCTTTTAAATCATAGATGATTTAGATCAACAGGCTGATACGTGTTATTTTTCTGCCCAGATGTCCACTATTGCATAAGCTCTAAGAGTTTCTTACTCATATTTCCAGGATGACTAGCTCTTAGCCAACATCCTGTTAGGACTCGTTATAGAAATACATTTTAAAGTAGGGGTTTTATGGTATAAATCGACCCAAAGATTGCAAATGCATGTATAACCCTCATGTTGCATCTTTATCCCTGTTAACTCTGGCCACATGTCAAACCAGATTTAATGTGGCATTTTGCATCTGCTGGGATACCCTACCTTCACACTTGCAAGCAATAAGATTTTCTATGTGTATGTGTGATAGCAGCCAACAACAAAGCAACAGCATGACAAGTGACATCTGATTTGAGATTTTCACAATTCTATGCAAATGACGTATAATGCGATAAAGCGACAATTCCAAACAAATGGCTCAAACGATTCCACTGAAAAGTCCTAGGTTCTACATGTGGTTCAACATTTATTCAGTTCCCCACTCACACGTCAGTTCTTACCTGCAAGTGGTTCCATTTACAGTTTCACATTCAAAAATGCAAATAGACCTATGACTGTGGTTTCTTTTCTTGTCATATATAACATCTCATTAAATCATGCTTATAGAGACATTATGAAGAATGGGGGCAAACTTAGAAAGAAGTAGCAAAGCTCACTGATGCTTCTGGTTAATGTACTTAGCTAACACTACTGCTAATCTGCCAGCAATGATAGTACAAATCCTAGCACCCATCCATCCGCTTATTCTACACAGGGTCGTGGAGAGCCTGAAGCCTATCCCAGGGAACTCGGGGCACCCTGGACAGGGTGCCAACCCATCGCAGGGCACAATCACACACACATTCACACACTACGGACAATTTGAAAATGCCAATCAACTTACAACACATCTTGGGACAGGGAAGAAACAGGAGTACCCGGAGGAAACCCTTGAAGCACGAGGAGAACATACAAACTCCATGCACACATGGCAGAGGTATAACCAATTTTCACACTGATTTGTGCATTATTTAGTTTGTGTTTTACTAGTTAGCTTTAGAAGGTATCCATATTAGCTAACTCACTTCAAACTTCCCCTAAGGCAGGACTGTCAGTGCCACACCTGCATACAGCCACATTTACCAAAGCATACAGGGCCAAGAACTTAAGGAAAGAAAGGGAAGGGCATTTTGTGATGAAGGGTTGGGGTGGTAGGAGGGGGTGTTAAGGTTGTGTACTGTACACATGACATTTGTTTACTTGTAACCATTTCTCAGCTGTCATTCCTCAAACCCAATTATGGCTATTCATTAAAACAGCAAAGAACATGATTATAGACAGAGATGAACATATATGTCTAAATAAATCCCTCCGGCCACCATGTTTATATATTTGGAATCATGAAGAAATATGCTGTATAACCTACACTGCTTGGGATTTGTTTGTTTAAAAAAAATGTATTATTAAGTCAGAGGAGAGGAAAATACTCAAAAACATGATGTTCCTGAGATGCTGTGAGTCACCCTGTAAATCCTATAATAGTACCTCATACTAATTCACAGTTAGAGATATTGGGTACGAATTGGTGGGAAATTTTGAATACACACAACAGTGTTGATACTTCCCTCATCATGCTTGAAAATAGTATGGCCAAAGACCTGTTCCTGAATACATACAGAGACCTGTTACTGAATATATACAGCACTATTTAACAGAGGCATTATAAAAGCAAAGTTCGACTGTCTTTGAATCAGAAATCTCTGAATAATCTGCATCAGACACACAGATCTGATCTCACAGAACCAGGCACTGGCAGATTGTTTCCTGTTTTGTACAGTTCTTGTTTTTGAATGTGCAGAAGAAAAGTTATAGCCTACCAGGCACTGGGTGATTGGGTTAGAGATTCACAAACAAGTGATTCAACATTGTGGAATATAAAAAACAAAAAACAAAAAACAAAATAGTGTTAGTGAATTAACTGGCTATGCTAGCTAAACGACAAGCTCATGGTAAAAAAGATTGAAGAAGGTTAAAGATTTTGTTCTCTCTTGGGACACAATAAATGTGTACCGGTAAATTATTCTCTTGGAAGACCTAAGATTATAAAATCGAGATCCTCTAACTACAGACCTTTTTATCAAATTCATGTATTGTTTATGTTTTGCCATTGCAACGACCATATTTGTAGTTGTCGTGAGTTTTACGTCATCCTATATTGGTCTCATATTGGCTTTCAGATGAATGACATAGCAGTGGTGACACTGAGATTTTGTTTGTCCTTGGCTGCCAGATGCAGATAAGCTGTGCACAGACACTCTTCATTTCTTAAGCAGTTCTTCGTTTCATTAGTGAACTGATATTTAATTTAAATACAAAAGGTATATTTTCACTGGACATTTAAACAGAGAATTTGGTCCAAACTGGAGCCAACAGTTTACAAGTTTAAATGTGTTCATAGCTTGATAAACAACTGGATTGGCCATAGTGATGGGAGTAAAAGTGGCTGCTTCAAAGACATCATCACTGAATGCTTTGTGGTTACACCAGTTTTAGGTCCAGCATGGAAGGATTAACTTTGTTTTTCTGTGTGACTGCCTGTTTGGTTAACCAACTTATATTGGCTTAGATCCTTCCCACCCTCATGTACCATTAGGTCCTGCTGGTGCCAGTGTTGAAATGGTGCCAAAAACATACAACTGGAACCTGCTGAATTATGTTGCGAAAACAGATCCAGTTTTCTGGTGCCAATGGTACTTGTAATATAGTGGAAAAACACTAATGTCGCGTTTCCCGTAAGCCATTGCTTATTAATAGACAGAGTAAATCAAGTCCAGCTTTCAGAGGTTAAGCAAAGCAAAACATCATGTTTTCAGGGAATTGTGATCAATGGCAACATCACAATCCTGTCATGAGAGCGTGTGTCTTCAGGCCGGGGTTCTGTCCCTTTGTTGTGGCACTGCAGAATTTGTGGTAAGGCCATAGTAAAGACCATAGACAGCAGGGCTCTCCATGCTTGATCTTTCTCATACACATGGACGCACACAGTCCCTCCATCTCTTTTTCTCTCTCTCATTCTGTTTCTCACTGTTTCTCTCCCTGGTGGTTGGGGTGTGGTTGGGGTGAATCACGCGGATTCTCCGAGCCCCTCTATTCTGTCTCCTGCGCTGAGCCAGAATGTCTGGACCAGCAAGGAACAAGCCAATTATATTTGGTTTTTGTCTCTTTGTTGTTGGGGCACCATATAAAACCCTGCTTTCTTCAATGTTTTGCTTTTTTTCCTCATTCCTGTTTTCACTAAGGGCATGTTTCATTATTTGTCCCTGCCACATCAAACGCAGTGGACTCTGACTCCTACTTTCTCTGCAGCATACCATTACTTATCCAGCACGGCAAAACATCCGTATCCTAAAATAGTCTTTCCTTTTCCCTGACCCTCAGCAGGGTGATGTTACTCCATTTCACACACTGAGTGACAGAAACAGAGGGTTATAAAGGGGGACATTAGTTGCCAGGGGGTCGGGCAACTACGTGGTAAACACTGGTAGCCATGGCACAAACACTCCATTCGAGAAGGAGTTATGGACGATGTATTCTTCTCATTCAGGGCAGGTCTGCTGTAAACAATGAGCTAAAGGTTTATTTGTTAGGAGCTATTGGCCTTTGTATAGTGTGAATGTGTCTGTTCCCAGCCAGGCAGTCTGTGGAAGTGGCAGAGCAATGGGGCGAAGGCCGAGGCTGAGGCTCAGGCAGGTAGAGTTGGGGCAGGTCTGGACCTCCCGGCGCCTCGGCTGTCACATCGGCCCAAGGCAGGAGGTGGAGTTTGGCTCAGAACATCACAATGAACTCAGGGGAGACGAGAGAGCACAACACTGAGTGCTCCTGGCTGACAAGCTTCCTTTGCACAATTCATATGGTTTCTTTTCGTTTCCATCTCCACTTTCCTCCCTCTTCATTTTCTTAAGCACTTTCATCTTATCACTTTTTGTGCCCTTTTCCCACTGCACAAAGCATTGGAAACTCTTGCACCAGAAGACAACCTACTGCTTCACTACCAATGATTCCTGTTTCTACATAGTTTTTGCTACTTGCCCGAGATCAGTATTAAAATAATCTAATGTTACTCACGGGTCTAACAGTGCTGTTTGTTATTGTTGTTGATTGATTACTATATCATTATCACATATATCACTACCTGACAAAATTCATTATCATAGACATAAACAGACAAACAAACAAAACATGGGATAGTCTGTTTATTGGTGTTTATTGGTGTCATTTGTGGGGAGCATGGAGGCTTAGTGGTTAGCATGTTTGCCTCGCACCTTTGAGATTGTGGGTACGATTCCTGCCTCCATCCTGCGTACACGTAGTTTGCATGTTCTGCCCATGCTCTGGGGGTTTCCTCTCTGTACTCTGGTTTCCTCCCCCGTCCAAAGAGATGTGCTGTTGGCTGATTGGCATCTCTAAATTGTCCGTAGTGTGTGTGTGTGTGTGTGTGTGTGCAATTGTGCCCTGCGATGGGTTGGCATCCCAGTCAGGGTGTCCTCCGCCTTGTGCCCTGAGTCCCCTGGGATAGGCTCCAGGATCCCCGTGACCCTGTGTAGGACAACGGCATGGCAATGGATGGATGCTGTCATTTGTACTGTCATGAGCTTGTTGTGGAGTTTAAGTTCTTATGTTATTTATATTCTTTTTTTTTTTTAAATAAAAAAGCACACATTTATTTCAGTGAAAATACAGCACTAAATGAAATTAAATAACTTTCATTTTCTGATCATATGGTGTATGACATCACAGAGGTTTTTAAGATGTTGATAATGTCCTTATAATCATGTTTGTTTTGTCATGTTTTCCTAAACAGTGGGTTGAAAATAAGCTAATTTTAATTTTGTTCTGGTGCATATTTTTCATCATTATCAATGACAAAATGTAATTTTGTAAAAATGCATGTATTTTTGTCAATAATTTTGTTACATTAGATAGTTAACCAAACATCCAATCAGACAATAGAATAATATTATTCCAAGCACTTTTTCCATAATGAAACTTGGTGTTGTTGCTTTGAGCTGTTACTCGTCATGGTGATCATTCCAGTTGGCTCTGAAGTTCGTGAAAAATGTATATGTTTTGTTGGTTCTCATTTGGTACAGTTATTGTTTTTGAATGTGCAGTAGAAAAAATGCCATCACTGCTTTCCTTCCACTCTTCTCACTGACTTTCTCTCACTGTCTCTTTAAATCTCACTCTATCATCATCAGCATTTTTCACACACACACACCCATATGCAGTCAAGCTCAGTTGGTCCCTGAGTACTGAGGTCTGGAGCATGTTCTCCTCCATCTCCTCGACTGTTTTTTCCCAGCGGTTCTGCTCAGATGCCAAGAAGAACATCTGTACAGCCCTGCTGGTTCTCATCTCCATCATACAAGGGGAGTTCCCAGAACACAGTTCCTGTACTGGCCATGAGGGAGAGTCTGAGATGCTCATTTTCACCTCCACTCTCCCACAGATCAATTAAACGACATGGCTACAAAATGACAACTACACAATGAAAAATAAATACAACATTTCTGGTCATGCTGTTATAGAAAAATAAATAATGATGAGGTGGTGTGATACAGCTCAAGTAGAAACACATTTACACTTACCACACTGAAGTTGATCATTTTCCTACAACAACATGTCCTAGGGTATTTTAATCCTCTTATAGCTCAGCATTTTCTTCTTTTATTTATAAATGAATGACATGTCATGCTTTTTGACTGTTTTGTTGTAGAACATTAGGGAAACAAGTTAGTTCCTGTTACCACTGAACAAACAGTTCCCTTACTTTCACTTTAAGTTACTAAGACAAACAATGTAGTTTTCCCATAGTGGATCATTTCAAGGAACAGCTTTATTACTGACCATTATAAAGAGCTGACACTGGAGACTCCTTCCATAGATGTCAACAATTATATGCCAGTGGATAATAGTTATATGATAATGGATAATTTAAAGGAACCGCTTTATTTCTGACTAAGAGCTGACACTGGAGACTCCTTCCATAAATGTCAATTATTTGCTCTTCTTTATTTAAATGACAACACTTATGTGTCCACCGTACAAGTCCCCGTGAATTAACTATAGAAACAGTGCTGTATTACAAAGACAGCATTAATATAAACCTGTAATTTTCTTTTAGCCAACACTACTGTCCAAGCCATGCTGTCATTGAAAGTTAATAAACACCTTCTGACCAATCAGATTTGAGAATATAACAGTGTTTTTGGGACAAAATGAAATATTACACTTCTTGAAGATAACCCGATTCCAGTGAGAGCTCCAACGTCCTCCAAAATGAGCAGTAATGAGAAAATCAGATGTTCATTATTGTTGCAATCACAAACCTAGTTCCATCTCCGATGAGCATATTTGTATCATGATGAGAAATATGACATTCTTTCACGCACTGCACATGCAGAGTTTGGATTATTTCTCCCCTGTTTTCCGTCAATATCCATGAATCGTTATAACACAGCTCAGAGTTGTGACGCCCTCACTTCAAGATGAGAGCCAACACAGCTGAATCCTGCTGCAGCCGGTGCCTGCTATCCCCCTCGACAGAACAGGAAGTGACAGCAGTCACTAGTAACATTAATAAAGGAAAAGGCACCTTAACAGTCTGCATGGGGGAAACATCAGTTCAGTAATATACGGATGTGACTCCAGGAGTGTCCTTTATTCATAACGTCACAGGATATACTTATTTCAGACCATACTTGTTTGGTGATGGGACAGGATTCACGTGCATAAAATGAGATACAAGCCTCTAGTTTTTTTTTTTTTTTTTTTTTTTTTTGTGTGTGTGTGTGTGTGTGTGTGTGTGTGTGTGTGTGTGTGTGTGTGTATGGGGGGGTGGGGGGGGGGGGTGGACAATTTTGCTGATTTTAAGGTAGATAGATGTAGATAAGTTGCAAGCTAGTAATGGAGCTTGTCTGCAAACTATCTCAACCAGCAAAGGTGCCACGTATACAGTAGTATGAGTCCTATGTTTAATACATTTAGTGTTTGCACTGATAATGTAGTTGAGTGTATAAACTGCTGATAAAATTGAGGCCACGTTGGAGTAGTAGGACCTGGATAGCTGTTAGAGGATAGTGCCTCCTTTATGGGGCAGTTCCCAATTGTCCTCAGTTCCTGTTGTTCTATTTGTGACTCCGTGGTCGTCTCAAAGGTTTCCCACCGGATCAGATTGCTGCAGCACACAGCCTAGACAAAACTCCATTCAGGGCCTGAGCAGGCCAACTTCTCGCTCTCTCACCACCCTCTTTCCTGTAACCCTTCCCTAGTGGAGTCTGCTGGAAAACAATGCGTCGTTACCTACAGTGCAACACAACTGGGTGAGACAGAAACCAACCCACCCCAAAAACTGCCTGGGAATGGGCTCCTCTGGTGACAAAGGAAATGTGTGTGTGCTTGTGTATATGTGTGCAGTAAACACCCAAATATACTACAACAGCATTGTTTGTTAAAGGTAGAGTGACAATGTGGTTAGCTGATGTTCCCCAGGCCTGGTCAAAGGTCACTGTGGTTTTAAAATTCAAGGTTCACAAGTTTAACACTAGCAACCACATTAGATGGCTAGTGGGATATGCTGCCTCTGAAATACAGAAAAAAAACCCCAAAAAACATACCAAGCACAGGTTAAAGAAAGCCAAGGAATGTGCAGAAGCCGTTGTCTCAGCTTGTTTCACACGCCATTAAAAGTGCTCAGCTCCATGAGACTGAAGAGCCAAAACAGAATGCCTCCTGAAGACAAACATGACTTTTTTTTTTAATGTTCAGCTTGCAGAGAAAAGTTCCCATTCTATTCCTGTTTCTCAGCGAGAGAAAAGCAGCCATGCCAACAGCTGCTGCTGCCCGCACGAGCTGTAAACCGTTATTGCTCAGTACTGCACAGGAGAATCATTCACCATAGGGAAAATAGCTCAAAAGAGATCTATAGTTTCTTATTATCTATATCTATAGTATCATATTATCTATAGTTTCTTCTAGAGAGCAATGTGATCTAATGGAACTTAAAGGTAAACATCTCTTTAACTGTCCTGTCTCAGTTTTTTCTCCTGAGACAAAAGACACACTTTTCTCAGTGTATTTGAAGAGATGTCATTTACTTCTGATATACTATCATGTCTACATGTATATTCAAAGAGAAGCTGGGTATTTTTGAAATGCTAGTTTAAGTATTTGGAAAAACATACATTGGTGTGCTCAGTATCTTAAAATAAATTAAGCAGCAATCAACAGACAGAAAGTTTTACACATCTATATTATATACCCAGGTGGTGCAGGGGTAAAGCATTTGCTTTATAATCAGGAGATTATATAATGAAATCCTGCTGATGTAAAATGTGGCATTTCTCTCTCTTTTTGATTTCTTTAATCTCAGCAAAGTCTCTTTTTTGTCTCTCTTAAGCAATTATAAGAGTAACATTTGTGACAATGTTGATATCCAAATGAAACACAAGTGAGAATTGCTATAAAATCTCCAGAGATATCAAAGAGAAATCTTCAAGCAAAAAAATGTATTAGTGTTTTTGCGTACATGAAAAACAAAAAAAATGTTCCTAGTATTAATGTAGCAGGAGTAACATTTGGCTATGCGTCATACACATACCTCACACACACACTCTCTCTACAATATACACACATACACACCAACACGCACATACCCCTCGATGACAGACAGACTAATCACAATGTGCTCACCCCCAGGGCATGTGGCAGGGGTGGTGTGTGTGTGTGTGTGTGTGTGTGTGTGTGTGTGTGTGTGTGTGTGTGTGTGTGTTGTGAGTACAAACTGGGAAGATGGTGGCTACATGTCCTCGGTCGTAATCCATGACCCCCGCTCACTCGCTGCTCCTCCCTGAGCCTGGGAAGCAGTAGAGGGGGGGGTCTCACACACACATGGCTGATGTGGGCAGACAGCTGTGTGGACGGCAGTGAGCAGCCGTTATAGCAGCCCTGCTTATCACCACCCACTGTACGAGTTGCACAAGCTGTTAGACACACTCACACACACACGCACCATACACACACACACACACACACACACACACACACACACACACACACAGGAGAGGCGGGCTGGACAGCACTGTAGTCCCTCCAGTCTAGCTCTCTCTCTCTCTCTCTCTCTCTCTCTCTCTCTCTCTCTCTCTCTATATATATATATATATATATATATATATATATATATATATATATATATATATATATATATATATTCACCAAGTCTCAGATTCCTGTTCTTGCCTCTCAGGCGTGGAACCCGTTGTGATCTTCTGCTGTTGTAGACCACCTTAAAGTTCAGTGTGTTGTGTCCTGAGATGCTTTTCTGCACACCACAGTTTTAAATAGTGATTATTTGAGGATCCATTCTCCATTCATACTTCACGTACTTCTCTATTCAGAAGAAGAATGACAGTTCTCGTCCATTTGTCAATTTGAGACGATTACATTGGTTTTTACATGTGTGCTCTTTTTTAATACTCTGGTTGTCTTACATTTTATTTTCATATAACAAATCAAAACCATAATAATTCTAAGAGAGACAAAGAGAAAAGAAAAAAGGAAATGTTTCTGGGACAAAGGAGTATCAACATCATCAATGGATTTGCTATGTCACAAATCCCGAATCGGCCATACAAATCAGATTGTCTAGTATCATTTTCATATGACCTCCAAGGTAGGGTGAAGAAAACAAAACATGCAGACATTTGAATAGGATTATTTCCTCCCGCTGAGTTACACATTGTGTCACTTTCCCTCCCACATTATTTAACATTATTTAACCCAGAAGAAAAAGGTGGTCGGTTTACGATCAATTTTTTTCAATTTTCGGTATATTCTGTACAATCAAGATGGTTTATTCTGCTTGTAATTTGCAAATGAACAAACATAACAATCGACAATTACATAAGAAACTAAAGAGTAAAAAATATTTACTGCATCATGAATATACACTCACAGTCCACTTTATTAGGAACACCTGTACATCAACACATTCTTGCAGTTATCTAATCAGCCAATTGCATGGCGGCATTCTGAGATTAGATAACTGCATGAATGTGCAGGTGTTCCTAATAAAGTGGACAGTGAGTGTATATCATATAATACATGCACTATAATGCCACCAGTGAGTGTTTTTGTGCTTTGATAAGAAAATTGTTCTCTTAGAAGAAAATTAGTGCTGGCATTTTGATAGATGAGATTATTTTGAGATTTATGGTACTTTGGTGATTGTAGTGCATTTTGGTCATGAAATGATCAGATGCTTATCCAGAAAGATGTATGAAAAGTGAATTTAGTAATGTAAAAGGCTTGTTAGCAGTTGGCTGGGAGGGCAGAGGAGTGGAGCTCAAGCAACCCCGGGTTAGAGTTGATGGAAATGCATATCCTATTCCGGCGTAATAATGATAATAACAGTGATTGTAAACAGAGAAATGCTTTATTGTTGGCACCCATGAAAGTCACAGTCACAGCATTTTCATATTTATGCTACAATGATAAAAATGAAGGAGAGACCTCAGTGGAAAAGTAAGCATGAGGATGCAAACTTGATTTTTAGGGGAAAATCTAATGACATGAGGTGCATTTTGCCTAAAGATTGTTTTTCTATTTGCTGTTTTGTTTGAAAACTAAATTAATCGTAATCTAAATTAATGAAGAAATTAATCTTCATGAGCTACCACAACAGGTAAGTTGCTGAACTCACCATAAGCTTCCCCAAATAATATCATTCAGTAGTTCTGTGGCGTTTACTGCTGTAAATTATGGCATGACACTCATATTACTGTTTTATATAATATGAGCAAAATATATAATATGAGTGGTATAGTTCTCCCTGTAGTACCACTCGATATTTCTTTTGTTACAAATGGATTTATCAGGTGGTTGTTTTGCAGGAGATGAAGAGCTGGCATGAGGCACTGAAGCACTGCAGAAATGTCTACGCTGACCTGATAAGCTTGAACCCAGAGACAGCTCTGGTTTTGGCCAAAAACATGAGCATGAATATTCAGGCAGCCAGTTTTTTGACAGGACTGCACTTTCTGGTTGGCTTATGGTTCTGGGTGAACAAGGAACCTCTGGGGTACTGGCTCATGCTGCCCTCATGTCCCACCAGGCCTTTCCTATGTGGAGCCTGACAAGCTGGAGCTGATGTCTGGGAAAACTCAAACTGTGAAAAGAAACTGAACTGTTTTTTAAAAAAATGGGTACATTTATGAATTCCCCATTAGCTGTACCAAATATTATCACTCAGTGGTAATGGCGTTTAATCAATCTGGCATTTACTGCTCTAAATTGGTGGATGGTGGCATCCATTTAGGCCTTTACTTCTCAAAAGGCAAACTGAAGAGGATTCATGCTAATTTTACAATCTTTTATGAAGAGATATTTCCTGTAGTAGAATTTTTTCCTTAATTCATTTGAAATCACATTACTAACTATATGATTTGTATTATTATATCGTTATAAGTCTTTTTCATAGTATCTGTAATATGCATATTGATATCCCTCTACTGCACATTGGTGCCATATGACAACATGCCATTTATCTGGAATTTTCTTAGAATATTTTTTTTTTTTTTTTTTTTTTTTAATAGACAGTGAGTTTTAGTTATGTAATTGGATGAATCTTCTTTTGGAAAAAAAATATTGTATTTGTATGTTGTTGTTTTTTTGTTTTTTTTTAGTAAAACATGTATGTTGCCATACGATATTATATAATTTGGCAAGTGACTTCAACAGAAAAATAATTAGCATGAAAGTGATCAAAAAACCTTGATCTAAATGCAACTTGTACCTCTGTTTCAGCAGTGGTGGAAAAATATATATCAAATGTTAAAATCTCCATTCTTGTATGGTATTGTCATATGGCAATGTACATCAAAATGTCCCATAAAATAAGATTTTAATTAAATAACATTTTAGAAAAGTAAATCTGTGTGTTACAGCCCCTTGAGTGTTTTCTTTTTAGTGTTTCCTAAAGGGATTCTACCTGAATCCCTCTCTTATAGTATTCTATGCATGTACAAGAGAAACATTGCTATGCACTGGTCCAAAAGACATGACCAAACATACACTAACTAAATTTGTTATAGTTATTGAAAGGACCACAGCCCAAAATAATGAATAAGACTTGAATGACATTCAAAATAAGTAGTAATGTAACTATGTATTTAATTATTTTGTTACACACACATATAGAGGCTTTAATAGTCAGGATGGTGGCACCTACTTTAGTCTGGTCAGTGTTATGAAGTTGGAATGGTAAGTGTGTGATGGTGCTATTTTTTTTAGACACCCTGCCCCCCAAGTTTCTATGTACGGGCCAGGCAGTTTCTACAGGATGCGCAGACATTATCTTCTTGCAGCAAAGGGCAACAGGTGAAATAAATGTAACAATTTTTTCACTGGAATCTCTATCTGAACCCTGATATGCAAACATTTCACTTCAGGTCAAACCCTTATAACTCTACACATGATACAAAAATAGCACGTTTTCACATATCTTGGGTTTCACTCATAACAGGGTCAGTGTTTTTTTTCATTTTCCATATGTGAGGAAACCTTCGAGGTGAGCCCTCTGCTCGTGGTAGGAACAGTGTGAGTGAGATTGCAGTGTTTGTGTAAGGGAAGCGCTGGGACCTTGTGAAAACAGTCTGTCGAGACGGGCAGCAGCCACAGTGCAGCCTGTCAGTGTAATGACTGAATAAACACTAAACCAGGCTCCCCGACGCTCTCTATGTGTTCACACATCACTCACAGCCTTCCACACCGTCAACACTAACACAGCAGGGTTTAAAATGCAGGTTTGGGGTGTTATATAAATGTGGAACCAGGTCATTATGGATGTAGATTGCTGCGCCTGCTCGTTTTTTTGAAAGCTGAAATAACACCAGAAAGCCACCGTATAACAAGCAGAATATCAGCTAGAGAGCTGGGAGAGTGGTTTTAGAAATTCATCTAAATAGATAAGCCAGCATTTCTTACAGACAGCAGAATTCCAAGATCAGAGTTAATCTATATCATTTTATATAAGCATACACGAAGTAGTTTAATATTCCGCTTACGAAATTTAGTCAATCAGCCAAGACAGGTTTGGCATCCATAAGTTTTCTTTCTTTTTTCTTTTTTCTTTTTTCTTTTGACGCTACAAGGCTGTGTAAATCATCATACATGCACTCTAAACACATATTTTGGCTCAGTAACATTATTTGCATATACTAACACTTTCATACACAAATCAAGTTGAAACTAAATTTCATCTGAACCGCTTCTTACAAATAAATCCACCTTCAAACATTCCTCTACCCTGCAATTGATGCAAAAATGTTAACTAATGTGAGTTTCAGATTGACTTCTCTTTGTTTTGGGTGTCATTTCTTTAAAGAGTTTTGTTTAAATTCATTTAATTATGTTTGGCCTAAGGGTCAGGTACTTACTACATACTTTTTTACTATATTCTTTTTTCTTTACTACATACAGAACTTGCTATCATCACTTATTAGCATTTAATTGATATTTACTTTAAAAAAAAACAACAACAAAAAAACAAACACTGATCAGTTTAGCTTAGTTATTACAAACCTGCCTTTAAACTTTGAACCACACCTCTTACCTGGTGCACTGGACTGAAGAAAATGATTCTGTCTTGAAAATGGCTGCTATGTTTGGTTTATTTATTTATTTATTTTCAACATGATACACAATAATTTTTTTTGTGAACGCTTAAAAGGGCAAAGCTTGGCTCTGATAGATTACCCAGAACTGTAAACCAGTAATGTTTCTCTTAATTTATGCAATTTATGCTTTTTGGTCACCTGAAAATTCCCACTCACCAGCCAACTGGGTAGGGTTAACGTCCCTCTTCCACATACATGAACTCAAAAATGCCCATGAACTGTTTTGATCTTTGCCCTAAAGCATTTTGTACTAAAGCCCTAAAGTATCTGTGTATTAAAACTATTCAATGGACTCTATAAATATAGTGGTTGATGTTGATTTAAAATATTAATTCACTCATGACCAACCAATTATATCTAATACCCTATCATCACATATTAATTGGTTATAGAAAGGGTAGTATTTAGTATTTTTTGGCACAGGTGTTAGTACTAGAGGTATTGTTTCCACTTCCAGCACATACAGAACAGAGAAAACACTCAAGGTGTGCTCTATTTATATACGCTACTTGAAATCTGTGTGTGGAAACTGAGACTGTGACTGATGACCTGAGATCTGTGACACTTTGACAGCTCAGTGACATTTACAAGCCAAGTGTGACCATACAGTTGTCTGCAGTGATCAAGCACACAGAGCCACATGGTCAAGCTGTGGTGCAACAGGTCAAACATGTTATTAAGTGTGTGTGTGTGTGCATGTGTATGTGCATGTGTGAGTGTGCTGTGCATGGTTTGGTATGCTTGGGAAAGAAATCTGGAGCAGGCAAAGACAGGTAGTGAGAGACAGCTACTGTTTAACAGCGGTTACACCAGGTGACAAAACATTTCATCTGCTGCTAATTTTGGTCCAATCTGATTTTGCTTTTCGTTTACAAAATGCAAAGACAACAGATACAGAGCAAAGAAAGCAGACCAAATCTACTGCGTCATCCAGGAATAAACAGGAGACAGTGAGAAAACTTCACATGAGCTGAGTCCTCATTAACCTGTGGGCAGTAGTGGTTCCATGGTTAAAGCTCCAAGATTAAAGTGGTTCCATGGTTAAAGCTTTGGTGAAGAGACCAGATGGTTGTGTGTTTAAATCCCATGACTGTCAGAAAACTACAGCCTAGAAGAGAACCTTTTAGTCATGGAAGAATCTCTCATAACTCACTGGTAAGGTCTAAACCAAGCATGAACACACTTGAGCAAGGCCCTTAAGCTTCAATCATAATGTACCACCTTTGAAGGCATCTTAGATAAAGAATCTGCCAAATAGATTATTGTTAAATGTTTCACTTTATCATTCAACCTATGTATCCTACTCATTATAGCATCTCTCATTTTTTCACTATTCTCTCTGCTCCTTTCTGAACACCCCAGTTTCGGTCAGGTTTCAGCAATGCAGGTTTAAGTCAAATGCTGCTCTTTTGCAGGGGCCAGTTTCCGGAAGCGTCTGCTGCCCTGTCTCTTGCCCGATTTCAAGGCTCAAGTGCTCAATTTCACGGGCTCAAAGGATTAGTGGGGGTTCCCAGCAGCACTGCAGACATGTAGGGCATTCACACAGCCTTCATACTGACCTGACCATTACACAGGTCACAGGGCGGTGCTATCCCAGGCCGCAGCATACAAAGGCCAAATCGCTGCCATTTCGTCAGGGCAAAAGTCAATTACAAGAATGGTTTGATCATGGCTTGTTATCAAATAAGGAAATGTGTGAATGTGACAGGCATTGTGTATATATTTATATGTGCGTGTGTGTGTGTGTTGGCAGACTTGTCATGAAAAGAGCAACGAGACGAGCCTGCGGATTTAGCCTGCATGACAGAATAATCACATTGAAATCCATACTGTACATGAGTAATGGAGAACAGATTCAAATCTCTCTCATGTTCCAAATAAATGCACCATGTTCAATTCTCTGTGGCATATTGCAGTCAAGAAAAGCTCAGATTTCTATTTTTAATGGACACACATGCACACACACACACACACGAGAGAAAAGTATAGCCACTTCACAGACCTGAGAGTTCACAGACCTGAGCGCCCCTTTTTCTCCCTGACCGCAGTGCTATGGTTGAAGTTTGCATGTGGACGGCCACCCACTGCGAGTCACCTCAGAACTTCAAGCACTTCATTATGACAATGAAAGTTCCCTGAGAACTATTACATCTCAGACCAGTGTCAAGCTCATATCAACAAATGGCAAAAACATCAAATTCTTTTCATCATTCCTTCCAAAAATGAAAATAATGCTGTCACGATTGAAGTCAGCTCGACTTCCACAAAGAAGTCTGAATATCTGGATCCATTTCCGTGGAATCAAATAGAGTAAAATCTGATGGCTGTGACCACAGTTATGTAGTCCCAAAACACATGACAGGCTGTCAGCACTAAAACTCTGCTTTTGTGTTTGGTGCTCATGTTTACCTCCTCAAATGTTCACTTAGAACTCGCAGATTGGAAATTTTTTGTTTCTGTAAATCAAAGATAGCTCTACTCTGGAAGAATTAATACTGCAGAGGTGTGTGAGACTGTAAGTGTAGATAGATAGCAGATAATCAGTGACTACTAGTTAAAATCTTAGATTTGTGGCTACATTTGATACCTATTAATACCTCAACAGTGAAACTATTAGGGTTTAGCAATGCATTATTATCACAGGGTCACACTGATGGCATAATAAGAAGCATGTGAGGCAAATTATTACACACTCAGATAGGCAACTGCAGTCATGGTTTTAAATCGCCCTGCTAGCCTATTTATACCAGCCACTCTTGGCTAGTACCATTTTGGTAGTACAGCAAGTTAGTTTGATGCAAGTTATCATCTGGAAGTGGAAGCTAAATATGCTAACATTAAGCTTTCTTAACTTAGATTTGTTGGTTCTAATGTTCATTCAACAAAACAACCATTACCTTAATAACTGCCAAGAGGAAAGTAAGAATAAAATGTCCTATACATACATACATACATACATACACATATACACATATACAGCTTGTATACACTGTGCAACTCCTACTGTCATTTTTATATTTATTCTCATCGTGTTTACGTTAAATTAACTTTAATTACCTCATCAACTGGTTAATGCATCTTGAATGCCTGATTCTGATTATATTGTATGTGTATTAAAGTGTAAAAGACCCATTTTTCAACGAAAAAGCTGCCCTGCGTTGAGATGCTTCTATCTAAATCCAAAAATGGAGTCAAACATTTCTGTGCACAAGTTATCAGATTAAATTATTAAAATTGAATAATCTGTTCAATGCTGAAAACACATAATGATTGGCATGATTAGTGTATAAACACACTAATAATGCATCCATCTCCTATACTGCTTATCTTTCAGGGATGCGGGGAACCTGGAGCCTATCCCAGGGAACACGGGGCACAAGGTGGGGTACACCCTGGACAGGGTGCCAATTCATCACAGGACACAGTCATATACACATTCACACACCCATTCCTGCACTACGGACACTTTGGACATGCCAATAAGCCTACCATGCATGTCTTTGGACTGGAGGAGGAAACCGGAGTACCCGGAAAACACACTAATAATAATAATAATAATAAACCAAATAACTTGAAGTGTATAAAGCTGTATGCACTTACATTTAGGATTTTTAATGTTTTTCCCAGTGAACAACTATCCATCTACAAAATTTGTTTAAATCTCTGATCATCGGCTATTTACAACAGACATTAAGATAAGCTAGTTTTTGTCTTTAGAGAGAATAATAGCAGTGAAACTACTCAGCTTTGTGTAGAATCCACACTCTGTATGGGGGTGAAGTGCTAACTCGTAGGATCTGGGTGGAACTGCTGGAGATCTCCAGAGAGGAGAAACCAGAATACTTTTATTATAATTCACAAAGCCATCAAAGAGAGGCGCAAACAAAGATGGGAGGAGGAACCCTGCAAATCATTATCACAATGCCTACACACACACGCGCTTGCTCAAACACAGAACCACATCACATGCCTACAAACACATTTACAAAGTAACTTAGGGACAATGTGAAATATTCAAGCAATATAATGTATTTGGACATGTCATGGTAAGGGATCACAAGGCAATCCTCCAGAACACAGGCACCACACACACACACACACACACACACACATGCATGCATTCATGCACACACACATTCACACGAGCAGCACAATGCAAGGTGTCACACACATCTCAGAGGGAATTAGGCACTGTTTCCTCTCCCAGTATACAAAACAAAGCCAGTCTTCCTCTGTGAGTGGATTCAATACACTGCTATTTATAAACAATAACATGTCCCGCTGCCTGTCTGCCGAAAAGCACATGGTGGCTTAACACATTGTTTCTGAAGGCAGAACATCTGTCTGCGCTGGACACTGGATGCTGGACACCATGGCGCACCGGTGTCTCGGAGTGTGCAGGAACGTGGCTGCCAGATGTTGACGTCACCGCTAATCATTTGCAGCTTCACACCTTCTAAACACAGCACAGGCATATCACAATCATAAAAAGGCTGCATCATCATATAAAGTAGATTTGAATGCATACATTGGGATAAAATAAGCCATAAGGTAAACGAGAATGTTATACAAGGGCTGTTCATGACTACTCATGGTGTAAGTAATGAGTGCAAGATCAGTGTGGAAACTACAAACGACAAAGATGACAATGCAACAAATACACACCCACGCAGGACATGACAGTACACACTGTACAGAACAACAGGCGGAGCATCAGAATCTGATGAAATAATAAACCCCAACAGCATAATTGTCCAAATCTGTGCAGACTGACTGTGAAAATTACATGCAGTTGTTGTGGAATATTGTAGAGTCACAGGGGACTTGCGCACACACATCTCACACACACCCACACACACCCATTCACACCTAGGGATCATTTAGACTCTCCCATTGATCTAGTGACATGTTTTGAGAGGTGGGAGGAAACAAGAGAACCCAGAGGAAACCCATGTGAAACACAGGGAGAACATGCACAGAAACTCCACACAGACTGTCAAGATATTGAGTACTTTTGCATTCACACATGTTCCTTCATTATTAAAATAAACAAAAATGGTTAAATTGTGCAGGTACATAAAAAAAATTTGGGATAAAAAAAATCAGTGCCAATAGTTTGCATTTCTTCTTCTGAATGTGACATAAAGGTTTTTTGCACAAAGTCTAAATGTTTTTTTTAGCTGTCTCCAACTTTTTGCATCTTCTTCTGGAGCCCCTCAGCTGCAGTACTATAACTATATAAGGTATATGATAGATATAAATAGAGGTACATAATTATTTTTTAATCCAAATATGTAGTCTATGTAGCAAATATCTGTACATCTGTATTGTATAGTATAAATGTCCAGAAAATATTCATCTGCAATGAAATTTCTGATAACATTTCAGTTTAATCAGACTCTTAATCAGAAGGGTTGTTTTCTAAAACAAAAAAAGCATAATGGCTACCAAGTCATGCCATGTCACACTATTGTACAATGATCCCTAAAAGCCTCGCTCCTTCAGTCCCTTCAGTCCCTTCAGTCAGTATTTCCCCTTGTATGACACTTAAAGTGATATTTCCCCTTACCTAAGGGAATGACTTGAGGGTGTTGCATATAAACCGTTAAACACTTCCCTTAGGTAAGGGAAACCGTTAAGTGATTCATAACAGCGACCCGGGTTTTGCAGTAATAAATTTCTATAAAAAATTTCTATAGTTGCCATGGACATGCTATATGTAACCCAGTTATCCATTAGAATTTACAGAAAACAACTGATAAACTGGATAAAGAAATGAATAAGGAAAAAAACAACAAAAAAGAAAACCAAAATGTACAGTGGAGGAGAAATGTATTCTTTTAGATGAATATGGGAAGAGAAAATGAATTTTAAAAAGCAAACTGAATTCCATTGTAACTGCTGCCTAAAAAAACAGAAACAATGGGAGGAAATAACTGAGCAAATTAACGCACGTAATCTCAGCATAAAGAGGACGGTTCAGGAGGTCATTAAAAAATATGAAAATGTCTCTGTTGTAGCAAAAAAAGAATTAAGCCTTTATAAGAGAGAGTCCAATAAAACTGATAAGATAAAACTATACTAGAATACTTAAAGTTTGTATTATCTTCAGTGTAGTGGTGAGTGCGTGTTGTTGCCGGATTCTGTCACAGAGAGCTAACGACAACAAAACTGATAAACAGGTGGAGGGCCACCCCTGGCTGTACTGTAAGACTCTATCAAAATGGCTCAAGACATCCTTGAGGTGGACTCACCTGTCCTGACAGGTATACCTGGTGTTTTAGAGTGTGAAGCTGAGCCACAGAAACACAGAGTGAGACAACATTACTGCCTCGTATCAGCATAGCATAAAATGTAGCTTTCAAAGGAAATAGGTTTAGAGGAAACACGATCATGTTAAGATCATGATAGAGATATATGATATGATAACTGATATTCTGTTCACACGTAGACCTTTTCAGCACTGTGGGGACAAGCTGCTTCAACACCGCCAGTGCGCCAGAGCACCAACCCAGGCAATAGTTAAGTGAGGACTTGCTGCTGTTAACAACTGTGTTTTAGGCTATTGTTAATTCGACTTGGAACAGGTGGATTATTTTTTTATTTCTCCGAAACACTTAGAAAACGTGCGTTTCAGAAAATTGCAAAAACACCCTCTCTAACCGCTCTAAGAGGCGAAGTGGTGAAACTGCAGAGAGAGGTCCTGCTCAACTCATATGCTGAGTGGACTCCATCTCTTGGCATGGATTTAAAGAGACCGGGGGTGAAAAGGGAAAGCACGACAGACCCACTGAGAGGAGAAAAAAGCTCCAGCTCGGACTGAAAGAGGGCTCAGGGCATGCTTTGTTGGGGGAAATAACGTTGTGTTGTTGGGTCTTCACCTTCAAAAGAGAGCCGGCGAGAGCACTAATCACAACATGTGATGAGACACTAGAACAAAGGCGAATGGCAGCAGAAAATAACAGCGTGGGAAACCTCTGTGAACTTCAGTTACAAGTCAAATCCCCCTCCTCCTCCTCACACACACACAAACACACACACACACACACTCCACAAACACACACCAGCTCCTTTGCATCCACTGCACGCCCCACTACTGACACCCCACCAACAATCATAGGCAAACATGGGGGAGGGGGGGATTATCTTTACCGCTAAGACCAGGCTGGTAGCAAGAACAACAACATGAAAACAAGCCCAGGGTGTTTCCTCTCATTCATGTATGCAGAATGAGGGGCTTCTCTTCTTCACAATTAAGCGTGCTGTGCAACGGTCGATAAGGATCCGGTGCCCTGCCTTTCAGCCTGCAACGTAGCCCTGTGTATGTACACAGACTCTGTTCTGTGGCCTTTTAGCTATTCTTGGAGCCAGAATACTGTGAAATCAGAACTTATTATTTATGGGAGGCACTTTCGGTAAGAGAAGAGGAAGTTTGCCATGTACTCTTTCTTGGATTGAGGCAGTGATATAAAGTTCAAATCCTGAAGGTGTGACCTTCCAACCTGAAACACATTAAACAGGTCTATATAGAAATATTTGTGATGTGCTTAGCGATTGTGGTGCAAAATTGTTGGTTTTTGTGGATCTTCATTATTCAAGATGACAAGCACGACGCCACTGATGGCAATATTAGCATGAGAGTTAAAAGTTTGGAAGCTGATCTGTTTAAGAGTGTACAAATGAGAATGTGAGAGAGCTGGACACCAAAAAGGAATAAACATATTGATGAAAGAAGTTCTAAGTCATTAGTTTATTCTAAAATAAATCTTGGACACAAGTTAAGTGCACACGTTTTAATAATCAAAGTCATTCTGGATTAATTTTCTCTTTAAAAGCTGAAGTGAGAGATCCTCATGTTATTAAATAGGGTGTTAAAGTGAAACTTGAATCAAATTATCAGTCATCATGAACTTATTTTGTAGAACCTTTGCCACTTTCCTTCAGTTGCTGCTATTGCTTGTCTGGGGTTTTTTAGACATTTAAAGTGGCCCACACCATTGTGTATGGGACAAAGTTTCAATTTCTGATGGCCAAATAATTACATTTCTGTATTGGCTTCATAACTGCTCTATATAGTTTAATAATTGCTCTGTATAGTGGCAAAGATAAATAAACACATCAAGGAGTTGCACAATCTGATTATGTATGGGACAAAATTGCTCTTTTACAATATCAGATTTTTTTCTTTGGGGGGCATGAAGGCTTAGTGGTAAGCATGTAATACTTACCACTTGAGGGATTTGATTAAAATATCTCAAATAATGCAAGGATTGTTTAAATCAACATTAAATCGAGGTGATTTTTAAATATATTGCATAAGAGTAGTAGACCTCTCAGATGAGCTGAGAATACAAGGCTGATTTACACTGTGCCACACATTCAGCCACGAGGCTGCCGTGTATATACTAGATGATATGATATGAACATAAACATTGATAAACTGCTGCTCTCATTACAAGAGTGAACATGCAGTGCTCGACAGAAGCTCGGGAACCGTCACCGTTACGTGCACACGTCAGTGAAGGGCGTGCATCAGAACTCCCCCATAGGCTCTCAGTAGTGTGCGCGCAGATCCCCAGGCGGGCGCTGGAGCTCCTCGGGGCTGAGGTTAGAGAGTCTGAGGCTTCCTCTGTACGCCGCGCTCCCCGCGATGAGTCAGTATCAGATTACAGGTTCACACGCTCGCGCGCAGACCGCCCGTCGCCCCGACCAATTGCCCCATTCACGGCAGAGCCGGAGACGGCCGTCCCCCCTGATTGGCTGATCCGCTCCGGGGCTAAAGGAAACCAACGGAACTTTCCCACGGCCTGCACGTGCTGACAGGCGGCCGGCCTCCTCCCTGCCGCCGCCTGGGCAAAACGCCGGTGGAACATGGGGAAGGGCGGGGTTCTCAGGGCTAAGATTCACTCTAATTGGTTCTTCGTCGAAATTATGCAAATTACTAAGGCGTGTTTAGAGTGCAGTTTCGGCGAACTGATCTCCTCCGAACGCGAAGGCGCACACTGATTGGCTCTGCTTGGCAACTAGACCCGCCCCTCGCGGCGTGCTGTGGCGTTGAAATGACACCGTGGGAAAGCCTAGCTGTTCAAACGGACGAAAACCGCAGCAGATTTACCTGATACAGCACGGACAAGTCGCACACTCACTCAGAGCTTCAAAATGAAGAGAAATCACGACTTCAGCTCCTCTGACAGCGAGCTTGATGAGAATATTGAAGTGGAGAAGGAGAGCGCCGACGAGAACCTGTAAGTCACCATTTAGCTACACAGAAAATAAAAGCATCTATCAAATAAGTTATATCCCCTATCCGCTATTCCCTATCCCTAGCCCCTATCCGCTATTCCCTATCCCTATCCCCTATCCCTATCCGCTATTCCCTATCTCCTATTCCTATCCGCTATCCCCTATCCCCTATCCGCTATCCGCTATCCCCTATCCCTATCCCAGCTATTGCCTCAGTCAGGATTTATATTCATTTATACACGTGTAGTCTTTAAAGATAGTGTAAATGATAATTATTTGACTGTTAAAGGGTTATTCCGGTGATAAAATGTTTCACAAATTGATGACTGTTGTTTTTTTTTTATATATATATATTTATTTCAGAGGCATGAGCTCTCCTCTCGGATCCGTTTCCCCTTCTACAACATCCCAAGTACAAGCAAGAAAACGTCGCCGAGGGGTGAGCAATCTCCTACAACACCCATTAAAGAATCTGAAATGTAGATTATTATGTAATATAAGCATTAGGCTAAATATAATAATAATAATAATAATAATAATAACAACAACAACAAAAACAATAATAATAATTATAACAATAATAATAATTATTATTATGATTATTATTATCATTCTATTTAGCCTGATGTATAATAAATAATAATAGTAATAATAATAAAAACAATAATAAAATCAATAATAATAATAATTATTATTATTGTTATTATTATATTTAGCCTAATGTATAATAATAATTATATTATTATCATTATCATCACCATCATCATCATTATTATTATTATTATTATTATTATTATCGTTGTTGTTGTTGTAAATTAATGGTGGTTTGAATGTATTTGCACAGATCATTGAAAAGCGGCGTAGAGATCGCATCAATAACAGCCTGTCTGAACTGCGTCGACTTGTTCCCAGCGCTTTTGAGAAACAGGTAAGAGAGCAACAGCTCCTTAGTAAATGTAATAATTGAGTAATTATCTTTTAACATGTCTATCAGTGTCTAATTTGTATCTATACAGAAAATAGTGAAGTTAAAAGGCTCCTGCCTTTCCCCCCCTCTAGGGCTCAGCTAAACTGGAAAAAGCTGAGATTTTGCAGATGACTGTGGATCATTTGAAGATGCTTCATGCAGCTGGTGGCAAAGGTAACACGCTGTTTTCCATATTGTATTCAAGTTTTAGCAAACTGGGCAGCTTGTGAGTACTGTGTGTATTATACACCCTCAGAAATAGAAGGTACAAAACTGTACTATATCTTGTTGCTGGGGTGGTACTATGGAGCATACACCTTTTGTAACTTTAGTATGTCTTTTACCTAGAAAGGTGCATGTAGTGTAGCTTTTCCTTTCTTCTAAAAAGTAATTACGGTAATTAAAGGTACATTATATCAACATTTCCAGCATATGAAAGGTATAAAAGATAGCTATAGTGAAAGGCAGGCCTACAGGTTAGTTTTCTGAGAATGTATGGAGTTTATATAATGTGAGTTTATATACAAAATAGCTCATATTTATTCTCACTGAGCTTAAGTATACAGGTTTAACTGCTATAAAACCACAACCAGGGATGTAATTATATATAACAGCAACAGCATGAACCAAAGCAAAAAAAAAAATCATGTCTCTCTCTTTCATCTCTAATCCACTCAGGTTACTTTGACGCTCATGCTTTGGCAATGGATTATCGTGGCTTGGGCTTCCGCGAGTGTCTGGCTGAGACAGCCCGATACCTGAGCATCATCGAGGGCCTGGACAACACCGACCCACTCCGCATTCGCTTGGTGTCCCACTTGAGCAGCTATGCCACCCAGAGAGAGGCTCACACAGGTCTGGGGCATCTAGCCTGGGGCTCGGCGTTCAGCACCCCTCACCTGGCACATCACCTGCTCTTACCACAGCATCAGCAAGGGGCATCGGTATCACGCAAGCCTAGCAGTCCTCCATCATCATCCTCATCATCGCCCTCCTCTTCACCATCAGTACCCTCCTCAGAGCCTCATGGCTGCAGCAGGTTGACTGTCACAGCGATCAGCGAGGCAGGACAGAGCAGGCCGATCAGGGTACCCCCTGCAACAGGCACCATTCCCCCAGGGCTCACAGCAGCGTCCGCATCCAAGCTTTCTCCTCCACTTCTCACGTCCCTGTCCAGCCTCTCGGCTTTCCCCTTCCCTCTGAGTGCTTTTCCTCTGCTCTCACCCAGCTCACTGAGTCATGCCACCCCCTCCAGCAGCCTGGGAAAGCCGTATCGTCCATGGAGCATGGAGATCGGTGCTTTCTGAACTTTTTTTCAGACCAGAAAGACTTTGAAGAACGATGGGAGTTTGCTGGTCAGGACTCAACAAAGTGGAAAGACAACCCAGGACTAATGTACCAGAGAATTAGTTGTGTATATGATTGTGTGTGTGTGTGTGTGTGTGTGTGTGTGTGTGTGTCTGTGTGTGTGTGTGTGTGTGTGTGTGTGTGTGTGTGTTTTTACAGAATTGAATTTCCCTCAAATTTGAGTTAATCAGGGATAGGTTCTGCTGGTAGCCAGGTTAACGTCTTAAGGTTTCTGTCATTAACTTCTGAAACTGTTTTTTTCTTCTTTTTTTTTTTTTCTTTTTTAATAAAACAGGGTGCTGTGCTGGTACAATACCCTGCCTGGATACTGAAGGAAAGATAGGTCTTTTGATGAAATGGTTGTTTTGGGGCTGAGGTACTGATACATTTAACTAGTTGGCACAGAGCGTAAAAACTAGAACCAAGTTTTTATTATAATGAAAAGTAATAAGTAATATCAGTGTGTAGTTCCAAATGAGAGGCAGAATATTGTCCACCCCATGTCTCGATATTTCAATTAACATCCATATTTCGAATCGTCATGTCTCAAGGGTGAAATATAAAGCGATTATTGTACTCCCTCACACATTTTGGCAAGATACCATTTTTTCGTATTATGTTTGTATTCGACTTTGTATTTCTACAAAGTTTAAGAGCTATGCAATCGATCAGTTGTTTTACAAGATTACAAGATCTCTATGGTTTTAGATCTGCAGCTTACTTTTGTATAAATACATACAGTAAAAGCTATGCAACAGAGCCTTTATCGCAAAAGATTACTTTCTTTTTCTTTTGTGACTTGCAACATTTTTTTCCCCCACATCTATTTATATTAAATATCTTGAACTGTGGTAGCCAGGTTTTGGGGTTCAGTTGCTGTTAAACCCCTTCTTTAATCATGACAGCTTTTAACACTGTTTCAGAATGGACAATCTCTCAAAAAGTCACTAAATAAATAATGAAAAATATAATTTGTGTGTTTTAGTCATGCTTCATTGCGTAATAAAAAACACAACAACACATGCAGCACATATTCACTCATCAGTAGCCAAACTCGATGATCTCTGTGATTAAATTATTACAAGTTGTCCCAGAAAGATGATTTTGGGAAATATTTTTATATTTATGCTTCACTGTGACATTTTTGATTCCTTGGTGAGAAGAAAGAAAGTAAGAAAACAACTCAATGTACTATTTTTCTGTTCGTTGGCTCACATTTTTCTCTGAAAATATTTTTAGCAACTCAAGGCTGTGTGACCACATGACAATACAGGCATAAAAATCCTTGGATAGAAAACACTGAAGTCCAGATTGTACTGCAACTCTGTTTTATCTTGCCCTGATGTTTAAAATACTAATATAATCTTCTTTTTTTGTCTCCATGTGAAATGCATCAGTGCCAAATTTTATGACTGAACCTGGTAAGTTAAGAGGCAATTATATTATTGAATAGGTTTTTTTTTTTCTTTTAAAATTCAGCATCCAGTTTGAAAATATTGAGATGAAAAGAGAATTACCACTAAATATAGTCAGGAAAGATATCTAGTGGTGGCAGAATGGGTGAGTGACTGACAAAGAGAGAGAGAGAGAGAGAGAGAGAGAGAGATATCAGCCATCCTCAGGGCCTCTGTGGCCTCTCTATGTGTTCAGGAAGCCATTAACAGCCAGGGGATATCCTGGACAATTGCTGGCCTTGCTGGCTCCGAGTGCGTGGGAAGGAGAGCGTGAGTGAAAGAAAGAGCAGAGAGAAATGAAGGACTGAGTAGATGAAGGAGAGAGAAAGATAGGGAGAGAGGAAGGGGATGTATGTAGGCCCTGGAGCCTTTGCAGCAGCACACACAGCTCCTGGAGTGTCGAGCTCCCACGCTACTGCAAGCTCTATGCAACATCCAGCCAGGGCCATAAAACAGATTCTCCTCCTACACACACCATGATGCCAAGATGCACTTTTACTCCCTCAATCTATTCATCTTTTTTCTTTCTGCCCTCTCTCTCCATCTCATCTCCTGCCACACAACACACTATTGTCTCATACATATTCATGAAGCCATAAGTCTCACAAGAGACACCAGTGATATTGAGTCAGAATAAAAGCAGTGGTTGTGGCACGCAATTCATCAAACTGCCGCAGTGACTTGTTATGAAGTCTTTTGTCGACACCTGCTGGTGATGCACGGTATAACACAGTCAAATTTACAGGTAGGGCTTGACTGTTTAACAGTCAAGTATTGTTTAATTTCAGTTTTATTTCTGTTTACTGTTAAACATTATGTATTTGGGACAATATGAGTCTTATATATCTCCTGGACACCTACACTGTAAAAAGTCATATGTAGTATCTCCTTAAAAAAGCGAGGCAACAATATTACACTCTACACTCACCATCCGCATTATTACGAACACCTGTACACCTGCACATTCCTGCAGTTATCATAAAAGACAATCATGTGGACGCAGTGCAATGCAAAAGATCATGCAGCTACAGATTAAGAACTTCAGTTAATGTTCACATCAAACATCAGAATGAAATAAAAATGTGATCTCTGTGATTTTAATTGTGGCAGATAGGCTGGTTTGAGTATTTCATAAACTGCTGATCTCCTGCGATTTTCACACACAACAGTCACTAGAGTTTACACAGAATGGTTTGAAAAAACAAAAACACCCTGTGAGCAGAGGGTCTGCAGGCTGAAACACCTTGACAGGAAGCCTATTGCAACTCAAATAAGCACTTTTACAGCCGTGGTGAGCCTAAAAGCATCTCAGAATGCTAGTGGATGGGTTAAAACAGCAGAAGACCATATCAGATTCCATTAAAAAAAAAAATTATCTAATCTTCAACTGTACAGGTGCATTTTGAGTCATTTTCTTACCTCCCATTATTCTTTTAAGCAGTAGTAAATGTGTCAGTGTTCCTTCTGAATAATCATCTCAATGAGATGGCTCAGATAAATACATCACTCTTTGTATGCGTGTTACTTCCATACTCAAGATATCGTCTCCAAATATTAATGAATTAATAAGTAATTTGTATATAGTAGATAATGTACTAAAGTATTACTGTGTCCTCTTTAGAAGTAAGTGTGTCCTTCCTTAGAATTATGTTAATAACTGGAGCATTACTGTATCGTTCCCTATGAGGAAATGATGATCTGGAACAATATTGAAACACATGAGAACTCATGATATTACTGATAGCTATTGTTTCTACGATATATATATATACACACACTGTATAATTATTGCTTTATTCATAATGATAATTATTGCTTTATTCATAATGAAAATGCCAAACCATTACTGTATTATTACTTACTGATTAATTACCCAGTATTCACTAGTGGGTTTTAGTAGTGGATTAGGTGTTAATATAGCACTACTCAGTCCTACCTGCTTAGTCCCTCCTAATGGTGGCGATATGAAGAGAGAGACTGGCAAGGGAACGACTGTTTATAGCTGCTATAATGTAAGTGACAACATGAACGTACTTTTTCTCATGGATGCCCCACAACATTAAATGTAACTGTAAATGGATAAAAAGTGCAACAGGTGGAATAAAATAAAACACATCGGGTGAGCTATTACAGAAAAATAATCAACGCCACTCTGTCTTGGATTATTTTCCCATAATCCAATTATTTCCTATAATTTCATTTTCATAATGAAAAAAAAGTTCTTCGTAGAAAAGTACACAAAAATTACAAAGTAGAAAGAAAGCAAACAGCCGCAGACACATTCCGTCATTCACAGAACCCCAAACCTTTATTCACCACAGCTTGCTCACATCGATACATGTGTTAAGGGAAGAAAGCACATGAACAGGAGAAAGGATGCAGAAGGAAGGTCTGTGACACAGGGATGTCTTAAATCCCCTGCTCACACAAGAGCACTGACACACTCCCTGTGTTCCACCCATGTCTCTTTGGACACATACACACACTTACACACGGGCACACATACTTCGCTATGGATGATATGTGAGGTCACCTTCATTCTCCATCGTGCCTCTGGTGTCCATCAGTAAGGATGTGCTACCTCCAGACATTCAGCAGTCTCTGGTAGGCCTCTATGGCTACAACTTTAGTTTCTCTCTGGCATGCTTTGATTAGAATGAGAGAACCATAAACGAACCACTACAGAATGGAAAACTGTGAGATCGACTGTACATGGGTGGCACCGAAGTGGCGATGAGGCACAGATGTCACATCACATAATCAAGTATGGTAACTGAAGATTTAGCAAGCTCCTCCTGAGCAGGATGTCATCTTTGCTAAATCCCAGGTGCATTTATTCATGGTGTGTATGTATGTATGAATGTTGGTATGACTTATATATTGGTGTGTGTGTGTGTGTCCATATATAGTGTGTGTGGTGATCTAACTCTCATGAGAATCAGTAATATGTGTGCGATGTGATGCGACTAAATATGTTCTTCACACCCACATACACACACATAAAAACATGGCCATTTGGGGTTGAAGAGGTGAAACTGCTAAATATCAGCTAGCCAGCAAATTCACAAACACCAAAGCCTGTTACAAGAGAAACTGCAGCAGATTGGAGAGATACAGAGAGAAGAAAGGAATACATCCATTGATATATAGAGAGAAAACTATAAAATGGCACAATGCAATACTTTTGTCGCCTCATATATATAAAACAAAAAAGGAAGTATTTACAAAAAAAAGAAAAATCAATACCCACTTTGACTTGTTTCATTTTGAATCGAGCAAAAACATTCTTGTTTAGGGAGCAGTAGGGAGCAGTAGTTTCATTAATTTTTTCACTTTTTTTTTGCGAGGGGAAGATGGGATAGGCATGTGCTGTTGGTGCAGACTGGGGTTTGTCCTTCTCCCTCAGGTTAGGAAGTGGGACGCGGGGTGGAGTGTGTGTGTGTATGTGTATGAGACTCTTTCTCTACGTGGGACTGGGTAATAGGGAGGGAGGGTCTCGGACTTGGTCAGGTGGGTGATGGGGGGGCATATTAGAACTGGAGATCTTCGTCTCCGCTCATCTCATCCCGCAGTTCCTTGTTCCTGCGTACCACCTGGGCATGTCTCTCCTGTACACACACAGAACCACAAATAAACATGACGCTTTACAATGTAATCCATGTGTCATGTTTTTTCCCCCTTTCCAATTCCCTCTGTGCTATAAAAGGAAAAATCTAGTAAAAGTTATTTATAGAGACAGTTCTTTAAGCATTTTCGGTTTGAGCCATAATGAGCTGCATTTCACACCACTAATGTTTACAATATGTGTTGCAGCGTGGGGAAACCTTTCAAACGATGGACTTTGGGCATTTTCTTCTATATATCATTCTGAAAACTACATATTACCCTGAAATGAAACGTGCTGAATTATGTTTATCTCAACCAGAAGTAAAGTTTCAACAGTTTAAAGTGTGGTTACCTGGAATTAGAAGATTTCATTCCAGTTGTGCTGAAAGACAGCAACACACTAACTGTCTAAAAGTGTCATTTTTGCTGCTGCATTTGTTTAACTGCCTCCGTGTAGAAAGAAAATAAAATGATTTCTAATTTAGTAGTTTCAGAACTACACACCCTGAATTCAGTATTCGTGAATAAGCAGTTATCGAGTTCATTTCATTGTTGTGCATTGTTTCAACTGAAATGCAATGAAGATTACTGCATTATTTGAAGTAAAGCGATGATGTGGCCCAGTGGCTTAATGGACATTGGCTAGTTCCAATTCTTTAGGGCAGTGGTAGCTCAGTGCTTAAGGTGTTGGTATTAAGGTGTTGTTCTACAGCCCAGTAGGTCATGAGTTAAACCCCAGCACTGCCAAGCTGCCACTGTTGGGCCATTGAGCAAGGCCCTTAATTGCTCAGATGTATGAATGAGAAAAGTCTGGATAAGAGCGTCTGCCAAATACCATAAATGTAAGGTAATTGTGTGCTTAGGGTTTATGTCTGTGTGTGTGTGTCTGTGTGCTTTACGTTCAGCTCTGCCACCTTTGAAGCACAGCTGAGCTGATTACATTTCATAGTGACTTCCATGAAAACAATGCACTGAAGGTTTTATTATGCAAGAAGTAAAACATGACAGAGGGTATAGGAAAGTACGATGTGGGGTTGTGATGTGGCCTGACACTGAAGTTGATTATTTTCCAATAACAGCACGTCCTGAAATGTTTTATTCCGCTTACACCACAGTAATTTGTCAATGATTACAATTTTTTAACTTATTAATGAGAATCAGGTCATACTTTTTGTAATAATTATTTTGTAGTCACCTTTTGTACAGTTTATAGTAATATTTAATATTTCTGTTATCACTTAATTTACAACAGTTGTTCCCACACCAGTTTCTCTTTTTTTTGTCTTTCTTAATGTTAATAAGACAAAAAAAAAAACACAGCTTGTCACTGTGTTACTGACAAACCACAATAGCACAAATATCCTCTGTTGTGGTGAAAAACTTACTGACTGTTGCAAAGCACTAACACCAGAGACTTCTTCCATAAATTTTGTTAAATAAGAACACATTTTTTATCTGTTTCATCTGTTCATAAGACTTAATCTATCTTGCAAGTCCCTGTTATTACTTTAAGTTGTTACTATAGAAATGATAACGTATTAGAATGAGTACATTAATATAAACCTGTGATTTCAATTAAAGCCTGAACTACTGTCAGAGCTGCTGTTATAGAAAAGTAATCAACACCTTCTTACCAATTAGATTTAAGAAATTAACAGTGCTGTGGTATATACTGTATATATTCGTTTCATCTTGGCATGTTTTATATATGTCACTTTTAAAAAGCAGTGTCATGTCCAATCCTGCTTCCCCTTGACATCCATGTTCATAATATTAGTGTTGGTTTGACGAAAAAAGTCGAAGCAAAAAGACAACTTAAATGATGATATTGGTACAACCTAAATCGTTTTAATTGAGGTTGGTGGGTTGCTTGTGGGTCAATAATTTTGTGGCTTATGACAGCTGGACACAGAATTAGACCTAAGCGGTTTAACATGTTCCCCTGCAACCTCTAGATAAATTTGAAACCCTACTAGAAATATATGATTCCAACATGCCTCTAGCTCCTTCTACTGAAAGCCTACTGCAGTTCAAATAACTTTTTGAAATTGAATTTAGTTCAAATAAATTCAACTCCTCATCATATTCTGGAAAGCATGTCGTTTTCCTTACTGAAGGAAATCCTCACCTTCTCCTGTAGGCGCTCCAGCATAGCTGTGAGCAGAGCCTCGCGGTTCTTGGTGATGTGATCCATCTTCATGGTAAGTTTCTCCTCTGCCATCTTGCTGAAGTTGCTGTTTTCCTCCATGGCCTTGAGCAGCACATCACGCTCGTGCTCACGCTTCTCAGCCAGAGCCTTTAGCACCTGAGCCTCCTGAGACTGCGGACAGAAAGAGAAGAGTAAAAATGGAGGGGGATGGGGAGAAGGAGAAGAACCAAGAAAGATCATATAGACAAATTAAATGTGAAGAAAATTGAATGATACTTGGCTACTCAATTCCTAGCAGAAAAATCTGATCAATAACCAAGAAAGCAAAAATAGTCAATGACTTAGCAGAAACTGCTAGAACAAATGATTCAATGATGGTTCGTATAAATCAATACAAATTTTAAGTCCAGAATGCAGCACCGGATATTCCCATTTTCACACATAAAAAAAAAGCAATTTTCAGAATAAAAACTGATGAAGCAGATGTGTCACTGACTTTCCTTCGGTCCTCAGCTGCCTCCAGCTTCTTCTGAATGTCTTCCAGAGAAACATCCCTCTTCTTGGGGGGAGAGGTGACGCTGTAGCCCTCAGATGTAGGGGATGGTGGTTTCAGGATCACTTCGAAGGCTTGTCCAGAGGCTCGCTTATTAATGGGTTTGACTTTCATGTCTGAGCACAGACAAGGCACAGTGATACAGATGGATAACAAGTGGTTCAACATACAGTATGTATCCATTAAACAACACTATAAAGCAATCTAATGTAGCTTCCAGACATTTATTGACCTCGAAAAAACGTTAATGTCTCCCCAATGTTTCTTGATGGCATGTAACCCCCGAGCTATACATGTTAAAATGTCTCATCTACCAATTTACTGTAAATGCTAGCTGATAACACACAATTTACATAACTTTTTCATTTCCTACCTTCAAACTCGCCCATCATCTTGTTCCGGGCCTCTGGGTACAAGCAGGAGCAGATGAGGGAGACAAGGGACAGCTCCTTCATCTTCTCTTTGTAAGCTGCAGCAAAACACACCACATCAAATAAGCCCTTGGCCCAGATCTGTTATCTCTTTATATCAGCATATCATAATATATGCAAAATGGGTATTCATTTTCAATTGGGACGGAAAACAGCATCACAGCAGGCTCTCAGAGGGCTGAATTAGCAGCTGCATTGTTTTTAATTATGTGCACAGTTTTTATAGCTGAGGAAGAGGCTTGATGTCTTCAAAAGGTCCTGGATTTCAAACAAGCATATTCCCCATAGGCTTCCTCCTCCTTCCTTGGATGTATGTTAAATTATTTATTTACTCAGCAGGCGTCCAACTAAATGACTCCACTGCGATTTTTTTTTAAAGATTCGATTGTGCAAGTTGGCAGGATGATAACCTACATAATGACTCTTTGTAGTTCATGGGTTTTGCTGAGTTGTTAGAAATTGTGTGGGGCTGTGTAGGATGATACTGATATCACACATTACAGGAGTTCTGCATCGTCCATGCAGATGAGTATCAGCTGATAAATCTGTCCTCTGACGTGTTTAGTTTGGATTTTTTTTTCAATCCAACCCTATTTTCCCTTCACACTGGTGTCCCAGCACAATGTCTCATTGCTCCAGCCTTTTCCAGGACTCTCCTGCACACTCTTATCACCACGATAATCCAACACAATGAACAAACAGAGGTCAGAAGCAACAAAGACAGGGGAGGCACCCCGTTGGGATTAACGGCCACAGGCAGGCGAATGGAAGCTGTCTGCTTTTGGTGGTGTGCGAGCTCTAATTTGTAATTATCAAAGTGAACCATTTGAATGAGCAGAGCAGTGGTGGGGGTTTGGTGGCAGGATACTAAGCATGCATACTGAGCATTCAGACACGTCAAGTCACCATCCCTCTTTACACGTCTCAGTCCGGATGAAAGGAGAAGGATTGGCAGTTCAATGGAGCGTTTAATTTAGGTCTTCTGATAAGGAGGTCAAAAAGGGAACTCCAGACAGGCGCAATGTCTGTGCTCTGTAAAATCTGTTATAATTACTGAGTGTCACTTAGTGTATTTCAAGAGAACAAACAGCGAATCATCAGAGACCACACCCATACCCCTGACCACTGGGTCATAACTGCACAAAGTATTTTTTTTATATTAATGAAAGAATAAGATCAAATAAGTGCAGATATGAGATATGAGAGATCAGTAATCGTGCACTAAGACTTTAATAAATAATGCATTTGGATTTAGTTCCATCTACAAAGTGACATCAAGAGCATAATGTCAACATTGAAAGAGTGACCACAAAAGCCATACCAGTAAGAAAATGGCTGTCTTTGTGTGGCAGGTTTGATAATGAATTAGCTTGGCCAGTCTAGCAATCAATAATCTGACCCTCCCCACATACACCCTATGTCCTGCAGACATAAAACCATTATGAAAGGAAGGAAGGATCATACTGTTTTATAGTTCCTGTGGCACTATAAACACAGATTGAGCATAAACATTAGTGGCGCATGTTATAAAAGCTTGTGAAACACAGCAGCTAAACCCAAAAGGCTAATATGTCAAACAAAAATTTGGACAGACATATTGGTGTCTATGCATTTATAACCATCAAACAATGCAGGGTGCTTGTGCATTTGTGTCCCTGAAATAATCGTGCTTAATTGCATGCTTGGATTAGATTTCTTACACCTAACGTGAGCTATAGAATCGAAATGGAATCAAAACTGGATTTATGAATATAGAACACTGAGACAGACTCTTGGAATTTCTGAGTAACCCAATTTCGTGCATGTTATTTCCAAAAGATTCATTTTTATAGCACACTAAGGAGTGTCTTTACCATATTATTAAAGTTGCATCAATGCAAAATGAATGGACGCATAATCAGCTTCATAACTGACCTAAAGTTCCTAATACATAGTGGATCTGATCAAAATACCTATTAATAATAATTTAATATTAATCATTTATTAATATTAATTTCATTGAATATGAATTATTAATAACCATTTAAATCAATATATGATCCATTAAATCTGCATGAAATGCAGCCTCTTAGAGATGTGATTTGTGGTCATATTTCAGTGATGGCAGCTGTCACCCTGTGCCACCCATGTAGAATACATAAACAATGTTTTTAATAATACATCAATCATCAACGTTATTTCAAAAATAAATTACGATGTGTCGTGATTAAAACCCTAAAATAAAATCTAGGGATTTCTAGGATGTTACAGATGAAAGTGCTTTCATCAGCTGTGCAGGAGAAGCAAGAAGCCCTCTGCAATTTCTTTTTTTACAACCTCTACATTTATTACAGTATTACGCTGCAGCTACTCTCTAGACACCTTTGTGTGGTGGATTATTATAATATTATTATTGTTATTCACTTCCATGTCATCAGTTCTGGAAGCAGAAAGATGCGTGGAAATTATATATACCTCTAACTAATTAGATCTACCCACATGCTTATAAATATTACAGCAACTGTTTGGCACGTCCTGTCTCATTAATTGAAATTTATGCATAAACCTGAAAAAAAAAACTTTCCTGTTGTATTTCATGATAAATATGACACAAAAGAAACACATTAGGAGAATAGATACTTTTACTATGAAAGTCCAAATGGTGGGTAGACTTCATTTTCTGTAAAGTAGTATTTCACTTTTTAAATAAAATCAAATCAAATCATTGTTGCATTATTGACTCATTTCAGTGCAGTGCGGTCACAGTGACATTTTTTTTTTTTTAAAACAAAGCAAGGGACTCACCATCTCCTTTAATTTTGTTTATAGATCTCTAGTATGTTGCTTTGGGGTGAGTTGTCACTTTATAGCTACGCTTTGTGGTTCCCAATCATCATATTTTATTGTTTTAGGTGTCGTGAGATGAAAACCAATCTAGCGAGCAGGCCCACAGCCTCAGCATCCACCCATCATGACTCAATGATACCAGCGTCTGATCCGCCCCACTCCTCTCGCCCAAATCTATACAAGCAATAAAACATGTCTAAGGATGAAACAACTTCAGGCCACCTTTCCATGACATTCTTCTCTGATAGCATGCATGAATCCCTCTATCCACCCTTTAATCATGGCTCCTGACAGCAAAAAATCCATGCACATGAATAGAAAAGAACTGCTCATGAATAAATCCCTTACATCGCCAACATCTTGTAATTTTGCAGGCCTGTGCTTTAATAAAAATAAAAGCCAGATGCCAGCACTAATGTCATTTCACAAATGCTGCAACGTCTAATAAAAACCAGGGCTATGTGACCAAATAAATATGATGTAGTCAGTAACAAAATGTCGGCGTGGCTCCACAAATTCGCCATGTCGGGGATTAAGAAGCGACAGGATGAGAATTCGGTTCTGACAGCATCGCACCCGGTTTAATCGCTTTGAGAAAAGAGTGGGTGGATAAAAACACAACCGAGGAACATGTATAGGTTTCTGAGAGTCCGCTGTCCGTTATTGTGCTGCTGAAGTCGATCCTAAACAGAGAGCGTGATCTTGGGTGGGGTCCCTTCTGCATCATGCTGGAGAAAGAAGCCTGTGATGGGCAGGTGCAGCACCATCCAGCCCGGCATTTAACGCATTTTAACACACACTAATAATCGCAAATAATAACGACAGCACGCATTAAGCATATTTTCAGAAATCAGTTACAGTATTGACGCAAGTGATGCACAAAAGATCCAGGTGACATCCCCAAACATTCATCAGCATAATCAAATGAATTAGAAATATGTAGGTTAAGCGTATTATTAATTCCCTCCCTCGATATTATTATAGTAGGCTACAGTATGGTGCTGTTTCGGATGAAGCTCATGCAGGCGGGGATTTTGTGCATCATGGGTGTCGTCTCTCCTGTGAAGCATCTCATACATCATTAACCTCATAAAGATAAAACTGGTTTCAAAAGCAGCCAGATGAACTTACCGACTGCGGTTTTTGCCATGGCTGCGGTTGTCGTTGTTGTTAGTAGAGAGGATCTGTAGTTCCGGACGGTGTGGAGAAACGGGACTGTTCTGTAAGGCACTGAGTCAGCAGAACGGCGCTCTGAGGCGGAGGAGAGAAGAGACCGACAGCTCGAAACTATTAACGCACGGCCGCGCGCTCCCGGTACCCTGGGCGCGCGCTTCAATATGGTACGCCAAATAGTCCATAAACACTCAAACGCTCCAGGCCTTATTTTTCAACCTGAATACGTATGAATTTATTCGCAAACTAATGTCAAATGCATTTACACACGCTGAGTTTTATTTTCTTTCTGTCGAGTTTGACAGAAGAATGTTTTATGACAGTCTGCGAGGTAAAAATACTCAATTTGTCAGTTGAGGATGATGGGTTTGAGGAGAGCGATAAACGGGTGTTTAAACAAAAAGTTCCCCTCTCGGGCATGTTTTTGTTTCAGCTATATTCGTGCACACCTAAAAGGTTTTCATGCCGTATTGGACTGTAAATTGCTGATGCATGGTACGCTGGGTAACACTACTAAAAGTACTACAGTTTTAAAATGTTTTTAAACGTTTAAATGAATTTACTGAATAAAAATAGTTTTTGAAAAGAACATTGTTTTGATTGCGTTTTGATTTGTAATGTTATTCTAAAGTAGTATTGCAATATTATTAATGGTAGATTTATATACTATACTACCTATATATTATAAAATTATGTAATATCATAATTAGTAATTATTATAAATAGTGATAATTAGCATTATGCAGCAATACAGGTTTTACAGTCAAATATAGTAAAATAAAATACAGTACAAACATACCAAATTACTAAATACAGTAAAGTGCTGTTTTGTAGTTATATAGTTTCATTGCAGTTATAGTTTTGTTCTGTATACTGGAAATTGTATTACAGTGAAATTACTATAAATTAAAATACAGCAACTTGCTGGCAACTGTGCTGCCAGTAACTTACTGTAAATATACAAGGAAATTTTTTACAGTGCAGGTGTATGAAAACTGTAAGAGGTTTCCCCCAACTTCACCCATTCTTTATTTATGGACACAGGCAAAATCCTGCACAGTTTTTCTCAACCTTTTCACTATTCACAAATGAGAAAAGAATATTATCAGGTGGTGACCAGATTTTTGAAAGTGGCATGGCAACTGTTGCTAAAAGAAATTATTTGCAATGTGAATGTACCATTAACACTGGTCGTCAAATATGAACCATGTGGCTTTCCACAGTGAAAGGCTGCCGCACTCGCCCCTGCTCTAGCATGCAGGAGAATTCTATATAAGACGCCAAAAATGTCTTCTCCATCGTCTGTTTTCTGGCTATCATGGATGTACACACGAACATTAAACTAGTATAATATAACTCCTTGTTAATAAACAAATGAAATCGCTCGATCTGTAGGCCTAACATGAATAATAAAAGAAGCGGTGTCTGTAGTATGAATAATAAAAGCTGTAGTGTCTGAACTAAACAGCTGATGATAAATGTTTTTATCTAGCTGGTGTACAGCCAGAGCCATACACTAACAGTCAAAAAGTACACACGTTCATATTAACATATGCATTGATATAGCCTACAGTAACACAATGAATTATGCAGTGATAAAAAAAAATTTAAAAAAAAAGAAAAGAAAGAAATGAAAATAATTCCAAGAATGTTATATTTTGAAGCTTCGTACACTCTTGGCATCCTCTCAGCCAGCTTCATGAGGGAGCTTCACCCAGGAGGCTTTTCAAACAGGCCAAGCTCCTTTTGACTTGTTTAATTAAATCAAAACCACATTTTGATTCAGAAATGATTGTACAATGCACAGGCATGAACATTAACATATTTTTTAAAACATACTTTTTACATTGGTCTCAGAAACAAACTTTAACTATAAACCAAAATGTCTTTATGACAATGTAATGTATATATTCAAACTGTGTGTATGTTACATATCAGTAAAACCTACTTGAAAGAATATAGTTTTATACATTATATAGCATTAAATTTCTAATATAATGTGGCTGACACAAGCACTCCTGAGATCAAGTTGGGGCCTGGGGACCAGCGGGGGTCTGTGAAGTTTAGCCAGGGGGTTTATGATGTCTATTTATTTATTTATTTGTTTGTTTATTTATTTATTTATTTATTTTACAGTGGTGGAAATCACACTAAGCATCACTACTTAAAAACGTCTTCTCATCATTATTATTATTATTATTATTATTATTATTATTATTATTATTATTATTATTATTGCTACAGTTAATAGGGTCCATAGCTGCAAAAAGGAGCCCTGCTCTAAACTGCAGTTTTATTTCTAACCATAAGATGGTAGTAGTAGCCTTACACATACTATACTCAATATCTGAATAACAACACCCCCAGGGCAGTTTATTTTCTGCTTTTACAGTTTCACTTAGTGTTGAAGTTGTGTCCCACCATTCAATCTCACCAAAACCCTACCCAACCCCCAAAAAAGACACCAACTGGCATCAATTACACAAGTTGCCCCCTCATCACAACTACAGTTGTCCAGCAGACAAGATGATGCACAGACAAATACACTGTTAGACATATAGACCAACAAACAGTTATATACACATACAGATATAGAACATTTTTACGCTATCAATCTTTATTATAAGGTTTTAACTATGGTAGTTGACAGTAATTAAACTGTAGTCTACTTATAAAACCTGTTAACACATTATGTTTATCTAACTAAACAGATCATTAATACATGCAATGACTTCCTTAATCATTTTCTTGCTTGATTGGTACATGTAGAATAACATCTCTCAGGCAAGAAATGTAAATGAAGAGCACCTATCAAAAAAATAAATAAATAAATAAATCCAAAACATGTATGTATCCAAACTGAATTCAAAGAAGAGGTGTATTGTTTAGACTCAATTAGTACATTTCAAAGAATATCAGACATTTCAGTATATTCTACAATATACTTTGTTTGAACCAGTATAATACATTAAATGTGTTTTACAGTTCAGTACTGTAGCAGAATAGTATCATACTGTATCATTAACTTATAGGCACTTAAAGCATTTACCTGATGCAACATCCATCCATCCATCCATCCATCCATCCATTTTCTCTACCGCTTACAGGGCTGAAGCAACATCTCTTATGTGTTGCGGGAGACTGGAGCCTATCCCAGGGAACTTGGGGCATGAGGTGTGGGACACCCTGGACAGGGGCCACCTCCTCGCAGGGCTGAAGCAACATTTCATCTGGCAATTTTTACATTTTTCATTTCTTCCAATATTTGGCATTCTAATTTTTGATTAAAAAGCATAGCTTCAGTTATTTTAATCAAGCAGGGTAAGTACAACAAGTATAAACTGGGGTAAAACTAAGCAATACTAGGTAATGTTAGTCTAACTAGCCATATAGATTACTTTCTACTTGTTCCTCTAATTTCTAATCTTCTTGTGTGCATAAATATTCATTAGATCATTTGCATATACCCTCGCTCCAGCTAATTGGGTGAGGTGGATGTGCATTAGGGGCGGAGTTTAAAAAACCAAAACCTTGTGGACTGTTACATGTCTTGCTCTTGGAGTGATCTTTATTGGTTGACCACTCCTGGGGAGGGTATCAATGGTCTTGAATGGTCAGTCCACAGTCAAACAGATAGAGGCCAAACTCTTTAGAGATGGTTTTGTAACCTTTTCCAGCCTGATGAGCATCAACAACTCTTTTTCTGATGTCCTCAGAAATCTACTTTGTTCGTGCCATGATACAAACATGTGTTGTGAAGATAGGATTTTGATATAGTCCTGTTCTTTAAATAAAACAGGGTGCTCACTCACACCTACTTCTCATTGAATTCTCTTGAATCTCATTGATTGAAAACACTTGCCTCCAAATTTACATTCACATTAACTGCTAATCCTAGAGGTTCACATACTTTTACTACTCACAGATATGTAATATTGGATCATTTTCCTCAATAAATAAATGACCAAGTATAAAAGTTTTGTCTCATTTGTTTGATTGGCTTCTCTTTAAGGATGCTCTGCTGTTGGTAAGTCAGACCATTTTATGCCACTGGACTGCATTGTCAACATTTAGGACTTCTGAAAATCTGATGATGTTTTACTTCACATTTATGCATATGTATAGAAAATTGTAAAGGGTTCACAAACTTTCAGGCACCACTGTATTACTTGCTAACATTGATTTCTGCTGTTTTTAATCATCCTCATTATCAGCTTAGATATTGCTTTTATTTAATCTACACACCTTGGTGGATTTGATTAAAACCTGAATGAGGCAGAAAAAAAATACATCTATAAAATCCAATTCTAGAAATTACAATCCAGTCCAGTGGCATAAAATGGTCCGACTTACCAACAGCAGAGCATCCTTAAGCAATCTCAGATGAGAACACTACACACCACCATGGCCACATTACTGTGTGCAGCTGTGTGAGAGCTCGTATGCCGTGGAGTGTAAAAGGAGAACGCATGCTGGCTCAGATTGCAGCTGCATGGTATACCTTTATCAGCAAGCAAAGTGCATGCAGCTCCTTTATTTCTTTCCCTTCAGTGCCAAAGAGACATTATTTACATATATTTGAATATAGTGAAGCTATATAACAAAGCCGTCATACTACTCTATAAGAGAATGACTGTTTTACCCTGTGGGTGAAATCTGAGGTGGTCACAGATGGAACATTTGCATTGTTGGAGTTCATATCCAAAGACGAAATGGTTTATGACACTAGAGCAGGGCTTGCTGGAGTCAATGCTTGACTGAGGAGCTCATGAAGAATGTCATTCTGAAACTCAATTTATCTTCATATTTGTTATCATCTTGTGAAATAATTTCAGAATTCTTTGCTTTAACAACAAACCAATGGCAAATAGTGAACGAATTCAAGCTATTCAGTCAGATACAGCGCCAGATGGCTTGCTGACACAATTAGATAATATAGTAATGATTATTTTTTTAGATTCAGCATTAAAAGCATTAGGTTTTTCCACCTACCATTTGTTGATTAAGAATATTACAACTATACTTCTCAGGGAATTATTATTATTATTTTAATGTTATAATGAGATGTTTTTCTAACCATTAAGTCATTATATGAGAAATTAGTAGTAAATGTGATCTTCTAAATAATTATTTTCAAATTGCTATCCTGTGTATTTTTACATATCCAGTAAGTCCATGTCCTAATTCAACTCAGCGCTTATTTTGAGATCCTTCCTGAGCTGTGTGTGAGAGCCAAGGAATTCAGTAATGGGCTCTGGACCACTGCTGTTAATAAATGGGGGAACTAGTCTGTTAGACATTTCCCTATTGCTAGTGTATATTAGCTTAGGCTAATTTGGGACAACACAATTATTAATGTATTGTATTCCCAATTTATTATAATTAATTGAACTTATAAGCCATCAACTTCAGAGAGGTGCTGAGGTTATATTTTTAGCTTGTTGTATCTTTTAAAGTTTGCATTACCGCATGTAGATTTTGCTGTGAATGGCGTGAATGGCTGCTAACATTTCACAGTGCTGCCATTTTGCTCTGCTTAATGAGCTTGCACAATCAGGCTTCAACTTTGACTCAAAATAAAATGTCATTAACGGCTGGGCAATTAAGGTGTTCTCCTGCCTGAAGTCATCCAGAGCTCTCTTTGAGGATTCCATACAAGGATGAGTAGTTTCATCCCTATCTATATTTCTTAATGAGGATGGGAACTCTTTTAATAACTATAGATATATTTGACAACTTGAAGACAAACTAAACAATTATTTATATTCTTCAGGTTCGCAGTTCTGGACATTGAACAAAACCTTTTGTGGGGTTTATTTTAGTTGTGTTTCACTGTCTAGTTTATATTTGTATCTTTTCTTTTTGTCTTCACTTAAGTGTCTTTTTCATTTTAAGTGTATAATTGAATTGAAGGGCTCACTACTACATTTTATTGTGCAAATATACTTAATAACTCTTCACTTTGTCAAACATTGCTTGTGACTTTGACTTCTGCCATATAAATTGCCATTTATTTAATGTGCTGCTTCTTTTGTTGACTGAAAACAGAAAGTGCACAGATTTGTTTTGCAGTATTCCAAATCATAGGTAGTGTATCCTGAATCCACACCTCTACAATCTCTCTCACTAATTTGCTGATCATAAGGAAATATTTCAAAGACTGTTGATGTAGAAATCCCAGGGTTTTAGCACTAACAGTAAACTAAATCAAATTGAAGTGAATGTGGCAGTAGATAATATGCATAAAATATCATATTATAATACTTGTACTATATTCCATGAAACACATTATGCGCCAGCAAAACTGCAAATAGAGCCACATTTGTTAAAAATAGCACTATGGATAAACTATGGTTCCAAATGACCTAAAAAGATAGATTACACAACTGGCATTGAACGACTCCATGACTCCATGTGTAGAATAAGTGGCCATTCACACAATTAGCACTTTTATTGTGGAAGATTTCTGTCTATCAAAGAAAGTAGACTCCACTGAAAATTCAAATCACCTTTATTTCAACATGTCTAATGACTGAAAAAAAATCAGTGGTCCTACTGAATTGATTGAGGAGAGAGATGCTCCTAAGAACACGAATCTGAGGGCCCCATTTATACCGTTTAATCATACATACATACAGAAGATACCAGTTCTTTTCAAAATAACGTTCACATATTTCTTGTATGAGCTAGAGAAGCGGAGTATACTGCAAGCTATTCACACACATGATCAAAATAAAGTTGTAACATTTAATGCTGTGGAATGTTCGGGTATTTCATAAAGACTTGCTCCACAATGTCCTCCATCATTAGACTTTGCCATGGCAGGAATCTTTAACCTCAGAATGTTGCAAAGCACTGACAACTGTGACACCATATCAGTGATTGTGTGGTTTTTCTTTGTTAAGTAACAACGTGTTTTAATCCATTTATAGTACGTTTAGACTTAGATTGCATGGAGCATCTGCCATACAAGTCACTGAAGAAACAGCTGTTACTATAGAAACAATAACATATAATAAATAATAAATGTGAATAAAACACATATCAAAGCGAGTTTTATATATATATATATATATATATATATATATATATATATATATATATATATATATACACATATATACACACACACACACACACACACACACACACACAATATATATATATATATATATATATATATATATATATATATATATATATATATATATATATATATATATATATATAATCATAAACATAACTGTATAACCAGACGGTGCATAACTATAATAAAAGAAAATCACAAATCACAGCACAACAATCAGACTACTGGAGCCTCTGAGAAGGGAATCAAATGAATCACATCTGGCAGAGTTCGATGCACCTGAACTGGTCGGACTCGTATCGACTCGGTAGTAAGCATCACTGCTGGCTGGCGCTCTGTCTGCGTGACGTATATGGCGGAAAGCCTTGTTTCATCATCTGTAAGCCTCTCCCTCTCTTACAGTGTGTCCGCGTTACTACATCCTGTGTGGAGTTTCAGAAAACGAAGCGTGGATTAATTTTTTTTTAACCTCGGGGTATTTCTCTTGAAGGTAAGACCTGACATCAAGGACTTGTTTCGCTTCTCTTGCTAGCTGTGTATTCAGTTTGGACTTGAGGAGCTAGCACTACTAACCGGGTGTAATACTGGCTGATGCTAAGGTTTAGCTACTACCGGCTAATTTGCGTGAACAGGGTCACGTTTCCACATGTAGACGGTCTAAGTGTGGTTTGGGCATCATTTAGAAATGTTTAGACCCTATTTAGGATATGTTTAGAAAGTGTATATTCTCTGGAGAAAGTGTGAAGGAAGTCGGTAAGCGTCGGTATTTTCCCGAAATTACACCTGAAATACAGGAAGATTAGTAGAGTTCATGTTGGCTAGTATGCAGAAAGGCTGGTTTTGTTAGTCGACCTGCAGACTTTCCTGTTTTTTTTTTTTTTTTCCCTTTTTTTTAATTTATTTATTTATTTATTTTTTTGTAGCTATGGAGATGTTTGAGATAGTTAGATTTAGTTAGCTGCATCTCCTGGCCATATTTAAATAACGTAACCTTTTTTTTGGAAGTTGTTTGCTTATTTATGTATTTATGAGGATGCTGTTTGTACCACGTTTTCTTCCACATAGATCTACAGGTGTGCTGCTAACCTATTGATTGTGCAAGTCTGATAGAAGCTAGACGAAAGCTTACAAAATAGATCAGAGAGAAAGAGAGAGAGAACGCACTTGCGTGATTTATTGCTGGCAAGTTGAGAAACTGTTAAATAGTTAAAGAGATGAAGTGAAGAGAAGTGACACTCAGTGGTGAGCAGAAACCATGGGGTCTATTTTCTGCAGCTTCATTTAAGAATCAGTCAGTGGGCAGTAAAATGGATGACGTTATAAAGGTTGGTACAATAAAAGCTAATTATAAACTTAACGTAAGGTTGTGAAGGGAACTAAGGGTTGTATAAAGAGAACACTCACTCAGGGGTTTATTATTTAACTACATCAGTGGTTCTCAACCCGGGGGGCGAAGAGATCAGAAGGGGGCGCAAATAGTTTTCAAGAAGAAAAGAAAAAAAACAGACAGGGCATCATTTGGGTTCTTGGTGTATTTTATTGCTTTTCGGATATAATGTGCATAAATGGGGAAAAAACCAGAGATTCAGTATATAAATTTCCAATTGATAAATATATCCCTCATGAGCAAGCTAGAGGCGAAGGTGGGTTTTTTTTTTTTTTTGATTCTCCCATTCAAGAAAATGTGTAATACTAAATTGGTGCTACTATGCAGAGGTGCCAGCATCTACAGTTTAGCTGTAGCATTTGCAGTTTTTGATCATTTTGTAAAATACAAATAAGCTTTACAGATCTTTATTGGAAAGGGTTTAAACAATGTTTTTCATGCTTGTTCAATGAACCATAAACAATTACTGCACATGCACCTATGGAACAGCCCTTAAAACACAAACAGTTTACAGGTGGTAGGCAATTAAGGTCACAGTTATAATAACTTAGGACACTAAAGAGACCTTTTTACTGACTCTGAAATACACCAGAAGAAAGATGTCTAGGGTTCCTGCTCACCTGCGTGAACATGCCATAGATCTGCTGCAGGGAGGCATGAGGACTGCAGATGTGGCCAGAGCGATAAACTGCGATGTCTGTAATGTAAGAACAGCCCCCCCGCCCCCCTTGCAAATTCCTTGGTGGAAGAGTGGAGTAACATCTCACAGCAAGAACTGACAAATCTGGTGCAGTCCATGATTATGAGATGCACTGTAGTACTTAAAGCAGATACTGACTGTTACTTTTAATATTGACCCCCACTTTGTTCAGGGACTCATCCATTATTTCTGTTCGTCAAATGTCTGAAAGTTGTTCAGTTTATGTCTCAGTTGTGGAATGTTTTTATGTTAATACAAATAATTACACAAGTTAAGAAATTTGTCGGAAATAAAAGCAGTTGACTGTGAGAGGACGTTTCTTTTTTTGCTGAGTTTATATGTATTAGCATTATGAACTGTTTTGTGTTTTATTTGGGCAGGCAAGTTTCCTTTATTGTTTCCTTTTATGTCAGTAGTAAAAGTGTAACAACAGACGTTCAGGTTTTGTGGTAAAATTCAGTGTTAATATTCTCTCTGCCTGATTGGCTTTACTCATTACCAATGTTGGTAGGTCTGTGAAAAGACCAATTTGAAATGCAATAAGTAATAGCAGCATGGTGTCTCTCTTAAAATATTTGTGAAGGTGTATCTTTTTCTTTTTTTTTTTTTTTGGGGGGGGGGAAGAACATCCTCTTTTTATAGCCTTCCTAATCTTTCTGACTTTTTCTCTTTTTTTTTTGACAGATTTGACCCAATGACAACAGATGATGAGCCATAAATGAAACTCAAGAAATCCTGATTTTTGTCGTCTGGCACCACCCCATCTGGCACCACCCCATCTGGCACCACCCCATCTGGCACCACCCCATCTGGCACCACCCCATCTGGCACCACCCCCTCAACTTTTTTCCCCTCTCTGTCCTTTTCTGCTTCTCTGTCCTTCACAAATTGTCTTCAGAGTGAAGTCATGGCTAACGCAGTGGACACCGGTTCCACCAACTCCATGCGTCTGAAGCAGGAGATCTCGCTGTTACATGGAGTCTGTCTAATTGTGGGCAATATGATTGGCTCGGGCATTTTCGTATCGCCAAAGGGTGTGCTGCAGTACACAGGCTCCTTCGGCTTATCGCTGGTGGTGTGGGCTATCGGTGGCATCTTCTCTGTGTTTGGTGCCCTCTGTTATGCTGAACTCGGAACCACGATCCGTAAGTCAGGTGCCAGCTATTCCTACATCCTCGAGGCCTTCGGCAGCTTCCTGGCGTTTATTCGCCTGTGGACTTCACTGCTAATCGTGGAGCCGGCATGCCAGGCAGTCATCGCTCTAACTTTCTCCAACTACCTGGTGCAGCCGTTCTACCCAACCTGCACAGCTCCATATTATGCTGTGCGTCTCATCGCAGCTCTTATCATTGGTGAGTTTTATCATTTATAGAACATTTATATAGGGAATATGTGAGCTTGGGTTACTCACAGTGTATAAGATTCGCAGGTAAGTTATGGTCAGCTATCAAAGGATCATTCGTACTATTGAATACTGCTCCAGGGAAACTCCCTATGTTATCATTTTAGATGAATTGCATGGTGCAGAACTGAAAAATGAGTCAGTTCTGGTCACAGCAGAAAAATCCATACCACAACCATACAGAAATGCATCATGGAAGTTAAAAGTACTGCAAGTGGCACTTTTTCAAAGTATAGAAAAAATATATCTGGGTCAAAGATGAGTTGTGTTTCATTTTGTCTGTTTGGGTTCGTAAGATTTTTCATTTTTAATCTTTAATCATTAATTACTGATGAAAATAAGGAAAATATTGTATAATTCAGTTCTTGTATGTTTGTTCTTTCATAAAGGTGTGTTAAAGGAGAAATAAGGGTTTAAGGTAGGGATGCCACGATACCAAAAATCTAGTAGTCGTTACCGATAACACCAAAAGTACACGATACTCGATACCAAAGTCGATACCATGGTGTGGTTTAATACATTAATAAATAAATAAATAAAATACATTTAAAAAATGTTAATAATAAAATTAAAAACTCCTGGTGGACATCCTCCTCTGGCTGATACTGGCAAAAAGGGGTGGGGGGGGGGGGGGGGGTATTTTAGTTATCAAACACTGTCTGACAATAACTAATTAAACAGTGGAGGCTACAGGGTGCACTCCTAAACACACACACACACCTTATACTCTGAATGCAAGCAGTAGTTTAAATTCACTGAGATGGTGTCAGGCCAAAAAGATTTATTAAAAGCATGAACATTTGAATAATTATTAGTGGCATTACTATATTTAGCTGACAGGACACGGGGTGAATGGCGATGCACGGTGGCCCACTGGAGGTAGTTTATAACATTGCAATGTGTTAGCTATCGCAAATATTACATGGAGCATAAGGTTAGCTTGTTTCACGGCAACAACGCCAGCTGTCTCAAACAAACATGATATAGGACCTGTCTTTCAGGTGCTTCACCAAATTGTAATCAATCAGATTTAATTTATTCTCTGCAGGGTGTGTTTAGTTAAAAGCACTTAGTATAATCTTCAACAGACATTTTGAAATCAGTGTAGACAAGTCAGGACCTGAATTTGCCTGGGTTTTTTTTTTTTTTTTTTTTAATTCCTCCAGCTCTCATGCAGACAGACTGGCTTCCTCAAACCAGTACATGCAAGAAGAAACTAGTAGTTAATACATGAATGCATGCTTGTTTTCTGTACAATCAGTGCACAGTGATTTAGGGTTTGAATGATTAAAACTTCACCTCCAGAATGTGGAATTTCCATTTGGCGCATGTGTCTTGCCAAGTTCACATATAAATGGCAGGAGAGTGACGGTTTGTAATTAACACAACAACAGGAATTTAATGCCAAACATCTCCTCTATAGAGAACAAGAGTAAAAGCTGGTACTTAAATTTGACATTAACATGCCATCCTCTTGAACCACACGCTTGTAATCTAACATTCAAATCATAACTATGTCAACGTCGCTAAAGCACAATCTTAACTTTAGATTGTTTGTCTTGCATGTCGTAGAAGGTTTATAAGGTGCATAAGTCCATGTTTAGTTATGCATATGTTCAAGCAATAAGAACAATTCTTAGGTATCACATTAAGCGCATATCCTGAGAGTGTAAAGTGTTTCATAAGGAGACCTTTACATGTTTCATCACACTGGCCCATGTGAGAATATGACATTTATGGGTGTGGGTGTGGGGGGTGGGTGTTGGAGCGGTGGGGGGTAATAGAGTTTTATGACTTGGCTGCATCTTTGGTAAAATGGGTGCACTTTGAAAGATTTTTGCTAAGAAACACAAACCAGGAGTTTTACTGTTCAGGACTGTACTATACTGTACTGAACCCATAAAAAGTGTGGACGAAACTGGGTGCAATATCTCATATTTATACCCCAGTGACATGTTTTTGTAAAAAATGTATAGAGATTTTTAAAGTTTTCTTTGAATAGTTTAATTTTATTTGAAAGTTCCGTTTCTTTCATATTTTCAGTGTGACATTAAGCTATTTAAGCACAAAGGCATTTTTTCATATATATCTTTTAGACATTTTTACAAAGAGTACCAGTAATTTAGCTGACTGTGTATAGAAATTGTGACATGACATGTAAAATTACACAGTAGAACTAATAGAGTCAGTTTTTAACACAATTGAGCTGTGCCTGTCACAAAGCTATTGTGGGTTGAAAGGAGTGCGTGAGAGGTTTTTTAGCGATGACTTAAAAAGAAAATATTTGGGTGTGAATAGGTTTTGCCGTTACAATACTGAGTCACTGAGAGATTTCCCCTTGGTAGTTTGTGAACAAGACTCAAAGTTTGTTTGTTGTGGTGTCCTCCGGCATTCCTTCACAGGTAGCAACAAATTCTTACATTTTTATATCTGTTTTTCATAATTGTTCCAGCTGTGGCTACTCACAGTCTTTTGAGGTTTAATTATGTACGATTGCTGGAACGATCAATTATTGGCAAAAATCCACACACAGAGATTTTTGCGGCCATGTGCGTTAATACTGTATTGCCATATTGTCCGGCCTTACTGCATCATAAGTTTCCAGAATATTCCATGGAATATTTGGTTGTCCAGTTTGATGGACAAAATGATTTTAATAGAAATATGCCACATATAAAACATTTTAATCGAAACATAACGCATTAATACAAGCTGGGCAAATGAGTCCAGAACCTAGATATTTTTCACATCAGTTCATGTGGTGACTCATCTTTCATGGACATTGCTTGAAAAATGTTGCCATGCAGACAAAGTTTTTTATTATTAGGAGACTGATAGTTGACATTTTGCTGATTTTTGCCCTCTGTCTTTGCAGCTCTGCTGACCTTTGTGAACTGTATGAAGGTGAAGTGGGGGGCCATCCTGCAGGTCATCTCTACTTTTGCAAAAGTGCTGGCTCTCATCATTATCATCATTGCTGGTTTGGTCGTCCTGGCCCAAGGTAGTTTAAATGTCTTATTGTCAATTCCCATCGAATGTCTTTTTTTCCCTCCTCTGTTTGGTAAATGTGTGTTCCTGTATAATATGTATTGAGGAACAAATAACGGTAGGCTAGTTCCAGTTTTCTATAGATGGCTGTATAGTGAGTGTTATGTTACAGGTAAGATAAAGAACTTTGAAGACTCATTTAAGGACTCTAAACTGAATCCTGGAGACATGGCGTTGGCTCTGTATGCTGCTCTGTATTCATACTCTGGCTGGGACACTCTAAACTATATTACCGAGGAGATCAAAAACCCAGAGAGGTCAGAACGGTCATGAGCACTGAATAAGGAATTATGAAACATTTCCCTTCACAATTCTGATAATAGCTGACTTTTTGTATTTATCTTTCACTAGAAACCTGCCACTGTCTATAGCCATCTCCATGCCCGTTGTCACGGTTATCTACCTCCTTACCAATGTGGCCTATTACGCAGTCATGGATGCAGACACCGTGCTGCAGAGTGAAGCAGTGGCTGTGGTGAGTGTGGTCTTCTGCATTTAATAACATCACTACTGCAGATAACCACAGTGTGTCACAGAAGAAATCGATTCACCTCGTCATTCAGTGCAGTGATTTAAAGGAATACTAACATCTACAGATATTGTGGTCTGCTGCATCTGTAGCGTATGTGTGTATTTATGATTTACTGTTTACTGAGATCCATTCACAGTCAGGTGCAACCTGAATAAATTAAACTAAACACAAATCCCTTGATTATCTTCATCATAAGGCATAATATGCATGCACACACACACACACACACTCACACACACTCTGCACACTCATTTACACCTAGGGAGAATTTAACCCAGCCAGTACACCTACTGCATTGCTGCAGCATCCCCAGTTCAATCCTGAGCTCAGCTTATTGTTTGTTCTGAGTTTTGCATGCTCTGTTCATGTCTGTGTGGGTTTCTTTCAGGTTCTCTGGGTTCCTCCCAAAAACATGCAGTTGAGAAAACTGTGCTAAATTGTCCCTAGGTGTAATGAGCGTGTGCATGTTGCCATACAATGCTATCCCATCCAGTGTGAATTCTCCTGCCTTGCACCCAGTGTTCCTGGGATAAACCAAGATGAAGTTGTTACTGATTATGAATAGATGAATGAATGCACCTACCGGCATGTTTTTGGAAGGTAGCTGGAAACCACAGAACCCAGAGAAGATCCACAGAGCAAAGCTCCCCAGGATGAAGACCCAGAGAGAACATGCAAAACTCTGCACAGACAGTAACCTGAGGACCCTGTAAACCGGGTTCCCTGAGTGTGAGGCAGCTATGCTACTTACTGCACCACTGTGCCACTTGTGTTTAGTTTAAACTACATTGAATATGTTGTTAGCGCATAAACATAAATCCTTCACTTTCAAAAACATAGCCGAAAGGATGTTTACAAATACCTGAGGAATTTATGTTAGCATTATGTTTTGCACAAAAGTGTAGGTTGTGTCAAATGAAATCAGAAAAATATGTTAGTTGTTCCTGGCACATAAATTAAAAAATGTAGTTAGATATAACATATAACATAGAGACTGGCTTGCAGAACCTGATGAAATGAATACACACACTGTCCTTGTCATTTAACTTCTTGGTTCCAGGAAGTCACGAAGCAGCTCCTAATTGCCAGTATCTGGTCAGGGTAATTCGGATTTTACCATTTACATCTGCTGTTCCACTGATCCAGTTATGTAGAGGAAGCCTCAGGCAGCAGACTCTCTAGAGACTCTGCAATATTATTCCAAAACAGGAGATGAGAGACTCTGTTGCCTGGTAATGACTGTGTGGCACCGAACCGAAGGCAATTAGTCATCTCTTTCTTTGTGATTTTTTTTTTTTTTTTTTTTTTTTTTTTTTTTTTTTTTTTTTGGGCTTTCTTTTTTGCTAAATGTTTTTGAGACGTATTCAGCTGAGGTTCTTGTGTAATGCAAAAGCAAATAAATTAATAAATAAAATAATGAGGCAGTAACAGACCTGGAAATGTAGTAGCATAAATTTGTTTGAGGTCGGTGTGAAAACAGTGTGTGCTGTCTTTGTGCAGACGTTTGCTGACAGTGTTCTTGGCTATGCACGCTGGCTGATCCCCCTGTCTGTGGCCATCTCCTGCTATGGCGGTCTCAACTCCTCCATCATTGCTGCCTCCAGGTCAGTTATAACTGAATCAGATGTACTGCAAACTCCTGCAGTCGGAGCACGCTTCCATGACCATACAGCAGTGGTCCTACATTAATCCTTTAATAATCCCTGTGAATCTATTGTAATAGGATTCTTATAATGATTTCTTTGTTCCCTCAGGAATAAAGAAGGATTTGGTTTCTGAGTTTAGGTGATTAGTTTGCTTGGAGGTCAAGCATAATGTAACACTTCTACAACTGGGAGCTACTCTAATTGCATTCCTCAGTATTATCATTTCTTTCCCCTTCAGGTTGTTCTTCGTAGGATCTCGGGAGGGTCATTTGCCCAACGTTCTGTCCATGATACATGTGAAGCGCTACACACCAATCCCAGCCTTGCTGTTCAACGTGAGTGTCTGAAGATTTTAGTGAATATCCACAAGCAACCACGTTCTTTAACACAGAGATGTGTTTTCCTTAGGGTGGCATGAGCCTGCTTTACCTGTTGGTTCGAGATGTATTCCAGCTCATTAATTATTTTAGCTTTAATTACTGGCTGTTCATTGGCCTGTCCATTGCCAGTCAGATCTACCTGCGCATAAAGGCTCCTGAGATGCCTCGTCCTGTAAAGGTAAATCCTCCCCCTTTCTTATTCCTTTACTACATATTTAATATTTAATAGTCTGTTTAGCAACTGTGTGTGTGTGTGTGTGTGTGTGTGTGTGTGTGTGTGTGTGTTTGTGTGTGTGTGTGTAGCTCAGCCTGTTCTTCCCCATAGTGTACTGCATGTGTAGCGTGTTTCTGGTGGTGGTGCCACTCTACAGTGACACTATAAACTCTCTGGTGGGCATTGCGGTGGCTCTCTCCGGCGCTCCAGTCTACTACCTCTTCATGTACTTGCCTCCCAGCTCCAGACCTGCCTTCTTAAGCAGAATGTTTGGTAAGCTTGCTCCAGGGTTGGGCAGGATGAAGTTTAATATGAGGCTATTGTTCCTATTGTCACATATCCTAAGGCCTTTTGTATTACGTTATGTTTAGTCAGGTCCAAGCTTTGTAGCTTATTAAAGGGGAAAAGCACATACAGTAATATCATAATTGGTAATTTTATCTATGTCAAAGTATCAAAGAAGCTTTGTTCTATTCAGACTTCTTTTTAAATATAATGTGAATGCAGTGTGGTTATAATATTGACCTTTATAACAGCAACCTTTTCCAAAGTCTTATAGATAAGACATCATTCTTAGTTTCTTTCTTTTTCTTTGACAATGCTTTCCTGTAGAAAAAAAAAAAACACAAGTCTGACTTGTGGGGACAAGTGAACTTACGGATTTCTCACAAGTAATACATCTTAAAATTCCTACAAGAAAAGTGATATTTCTTTATGATTAAAACATCATGTAAAGGTAGGAGACGTCACATGTTGTATTAAGCTAGCAGGATACTTTAAAAAGACATCAGCAGAAAGGTTGTGGTTTTCTTAGTACTGCTTTACCAGTAGGACATAACAAAGCTGTGTGTGACTACCAAATCTGCTCTAATTACCTAACCGCCATTGAATTCTTATCCTTTTAAGTGTGATCAGATTACTTTTAATTAGAGTAATAACTGAAATGAATCCCAGAAACCAATTTTCAAACAAATCTTTCTCTCCACATCCAGATAAGATCTCACTGTTCACCCAGAAGTTGTGTTACTGCTGTATAGCAGATCCAGGCCTTGACCTCGACAGTCTAACTGAAGAGGGCAAATCGAAATGACCATGAACTGAAAATTCTGCTCCAGCCAAATCTTGGAACCAGGATTTGGGGAATTGTAATCAGACTGGCGTTTTTTTTTTTTTTTCTTTCTTTCTTTTTTTTTTTTTTTTTTTATATAAATATGCTTATTTGTATTTAATATATACATTTTTATTTTTATTTTTTTTTACAAGTTTTTAGTTTAGCTGTGTCATTTGTGATTTTTGACGGTTTGCTACAGTGATCAGAGAGAGGCCTGAAAAAATCTAGGTGAACTTTTCCCTGTGTGTATTTGCGAGCCTTTGTCTTTTGAGCCAGTAGGAAGTAAGTGGGCAGGATTGTGGTCTCTCTCATCAGTAAAAAATGGAGCTGTTTAATTAAAGCAGATTTTTCTTTACTGTTTGTATACAGTTGCTTGGCACACATTGACAGAGAATAGCTTTAGTCAATTTAGTCAATTGTCTTTTCACAGACATAGGATTTTTGTGGAAATTCTATTTTTGATGTCTAGGATTTGTTCTTAATAATAATGATGGTGTGTTTGTGTGTGTTTTTTTTTTTTTTTTTTTTTTTTTTTTTTAATAATGTAGTCTTTGATATAATATGTGCTAGCCTTGGAAAAATATTGGCACAAGTAAATGAAGGGTTATATTTGTTTGATGGCTAGACTAGATAGGGCCTTTTCCCCCCTTACACTGAGTTTTGTATATCCAGGCAACAATCATACATTCATTGGTGTTTTTCGTTTGTTTGTTCATTTTTCACTGTGGCCTTATAGGCTTCTATAGATTATGGCCTTTGACATGGAGCTTTTTCCAATATTTGCCAAATTTGATTCTATTATATATTTTATTTATGCTTTTTTTTTTTTTGTCTAGATTACATGGATTATTGCATTTCATGCACTGTGACCTTTGAATAGAGAGACAACCTATGCATGAAATGGATAATTGCTTATTTCTGTAGCATTTTAGTAAGAATAGTCCCTCCAGTCCTTATTGTTTACATTAGAAACGTCTTGAGATTCAGTTTTAGAGATTCAGGCAGTTTCACGCTGAACTCTTTTCACACTGTGTCTGTGGGGAAAGGGTACAGTAATAGTTTTCATGCACTGCTTTCTAAGAAAGGGGCAGAGCCCATCTGTTCTAGCTCAGGGCAGAGTTTACGTCCAGTCCGGAAAAATGCACACAGATACCTGAAGTGAAGAAACTATAAATATCAGATGCAATATTTCAAATCATAGATTTTGTAGGTAACTGTAACCTGTTATGATTATTATATGTCAATCACTTTATGGTACAAGGACACATTAATAGCTCTTTTAGTGCTGGATTTCAGGACACAGCAGTCTAGACTCAGGCTAAATTACAAGCTGTTTTATTGTGCGCACTCCAATTTCTTTTGTACTTAGCCAAAGCTTAAGATTACGGTCCTGTTCCTAAAGAACATTTTTCATTACAACGCGTCTATTTCAGATTATAATAGGATTTAGGATCATGTGATTATCAAATCTGGGTGTTTTTCTTGTATGTTGTATTCTGCATTCACACTTGAACCAAAAAAAAAGTTGTTGATTTTAGATGTTCTGTGAAATGTTACTGCTTTGCTTTGTCTTTCACCCAAATTCTCAGCACCGACTTCTGCAAACCAGCAAATTTAATTTGATCTTAATTTGAACACTTTAGGCATATGTCATTTACAGAGAAATTTTGGGAGATGTCCTGTTTCCACACCCGAGTACTGTAATATTATCACATGTACCTTATTCACATATGAATATTTTTGTGATGTTTATACATTGTTAGTCTGTATATGTATATTGTATCCATGTATAACATATTTCTGCTTTGTCTAGGCTACATTTGTCTCTGGGTAACTTTCTATATGAACATTTATTGTGAGTGTGTGTGATTATCTTACCAGTCTTACCTGTTCTGCCATATGCTGGTCTTGTTCATAAGAATTTTGCTTCTATGCATTTTTAAAAAAAATATATTATTATTATATTATTATTAACATTTTTTGGAGTGGGTGAGAGGGAATTTTATCTACCAAATAAAAGGTATTGTAAAAAACAAAAACAAAAAAAACCCCAACATTAAAAATGCAATTTTTACTTTGTGTGATGAAGAGGAACATCCACTGGAGGGTGCTTCTGCGCAACTTGAGTACTCAATGCCTCAAGGTGGTTTGCTGTATGACTGCCATCGACTTAGGTTTGTGGGAAGATGTTGTTTCAAATGCCTTGCTTGTTTGGGCGTGTAAGTAAATTCTATCTACTTCTTATAGGCAAATGTTCATGTACTACCTTTCTGACACTTGATAATATTGAGATCAGTCTGAGCAAGCCTGCTGAGATCTAAAACTAGTTTTAAAGTATAGACACATACAAGTTAATTTGCGTGCTTGTGTGAATGTGTTCGCTTCTTTGTGACTCAATGGCATCACGTTACACTGTGTGTGTATGTGTGTGTCTGTCCTCCTTCCTGGCCGTGAATAGGTGCTCTTCACTGGGCCGAGGCAGCCTGTGGTTCACTGAGCCGTATGGGGAGTTTGTTTCTCCTGACTCATGCATAAAATATAATGCTGAGGTAACACTAACAGACCCAAGGATACAAGAGACAGCAACCAGAGCCACTATCGCAACAATTAGAATCACATTGGAGAAGCTTCTCCATTTTTCCATCTTTAAAACAAGGACATAGAGAATCCAGAGATTGTCCAGTTGTGCCTGTTGTCATGAGTTCAGTGTGAGAACGTGGACACGTTAAGGTGGACGTTAACTGGATGAGTTCCTGTGGATGGATGCTGGCGCGAGGCCATGGAACTGCCTCGACGGCTACGCTGGATCCACAACCGGCCCTGGAGGGCACGGGTCCATCGCAGGGAGTTCAACAGTGAGTACGAGAGAGGAAAACTGGTTATAAAGCTTTATAGATTTCTTTATTTCCTTTCTCTTCATTCTCTATAATGAGCAGAAGAGCGATGCTGAAACTCTGGAAATGGGCTGTTTTGCAACAGCACCAATGTTCTAGTGTTTCTGTGTTTTTCAGCCACCTGTAATAAGTTCTGTAGGCTACTTCCTTGATCATGATTTCTACATAATGGTTGTTTAAGGACTCTGTGTATATTTCTACTTACGTCTAGGCTACCAATATGTATATTGTAGGTTTACGCTGGAGTGCCTCTTCTGCGATAAGCAGCATGAGAGTGTGGGATCAGGTGTTGCTCAGATGCTGACCCAGGCAGCGTACTGATTGGCTATCTGCCAGGTTTGCTTTGATGGGATGAAGTGACTCAGTGTTCCACGTCACTCTGGTTAGACAATCATAGGGGGTCTCGGCCAGTCTGGTTAATGCCAGAAAATTTATACCCACTGGAGCAAACAGGAAATGAATCTGTGCTGTACTGATTAGTGTTAAACCAATTAGTGAACACAGTATGTTAACAGACTTTTAGTTCACAGGACTAATTGAATATCTGATATGTTGCAAATAGAATCATGGCAATATCCTTATCACTTCCTGCAGTAGGCTAGGCTTCATCATTGTGCTTTAGAGAAGCAGTTTGCCGTTATTATAGGCCTCTTCTACATGCATCGGGAAAACATTGACCAGGCTTTCCCTTCCCCAAAACCATGCCTACTACAAGTATGAGTTGATTTTTAAGGGTAAGTAGAAGTTCATAAGTATAAATTCATTCATTCATCATGACTGCTTTCCCTGGTCAGAATTGCAGTAGAGCCAGAGCCTATCCCAGGAGAGGTGAGGTGGAATATACACTGAATGCCCCACACTCATTCACCCTTAGGGGCAATTTGTGAGGTTGGGGTAAATCAGGGAACTCCAAGGAAACCACACATGGACATGGAGAGTGTGCAAAACTTCACCCGGTCAGTAACCTGAGCTCAGAATTGAACCAGGGACATTAGAGCTTTAAGACTGCCACACTGCCTTGATGCACCACTGTCACACCCCTCATTGAAATTATCGTATGATCTGATTATTTTAGGTTTAGCAACACTTAAATACTATAAACCACTTTTACATAGGATGTGCAGGCAAAGTGCACCGTTCTCAATCCTGTCTTCATTACACCAGATCTTTCAGTAGATACAGATTCAGCAGGAATAGTGTGGCGAAAAAGTCTGCCAACAAATCGCTGACATGCAGACTGCATTTTTGCAGTGCCAGTGTGCTGAAGAAATCCTAATGCTTCTTAAGTCATCTAGATCAGCAGTCAGCGAAACGAGGAAAGCATGGATGCAGGGCATGTTTTATATCTTGCTATTCTCACAAGAATATGAATATCTGACAGTTCGGACCTTTTGGGGACATTTGGCTGGTTCCTACAGGAAAAACAGGTAAGTGAACTCTAATACTGACGGGAGCTTATAGAGGCTCAGGAAAGAGAACGCATCCAGTAGGTGGCTTACTTTGTCCACATTTATTCATGTAAACGTAGAGCACACACATAATGTGTGCTGTTGTGTAGGTGGTGGTGGTGTTTTTAAATTTTTATTTATTTATTAAATAAGACTCAATTAAGCAGTATGATTACGGAGCACTGTATTGGTCTACGCTTAAATATGTGTGGATGACAAATTTGTTAAAAAAAAAACTAAAATGATGATTGTAGTAAATGTGGGTATACTAGTGGATGTCATGTGATTGGGGGCGTGTTCTTGACCTGCTGGACATGTATGTGTGTATGTATGTGCTTATCGGAAGTAAAGTTCCATTATGTTGTACTTCGACACAGCTCTCTCTCTCTCGTGTGTTTATTATTCTCACCACACAAATCCAAAGTACAACAAACATGTTGATCAAAATGTGCTTTATTCTGTTTGAGTATGCTTTCTTTCAATATCCTGCCTCTCACCCTGTGATTGTTCAGAGCCCTAATGGTTTGGTGTGAAGCCACCGTGGATACACACAAGTGTATGAAATTAATCAGCAGTGTATTAAGTGGGACATGAAATGCTAATTATGCCTTAGCACTGAATCTTTCCACACGCATGTCAAACTGATTCAGAGTCTGTATTTTCACAATCCTCCCACTCAGTGATGAGATCCTGTTTTACATATGACAGAAAAGATTTATCCGGAGCTCATCAGCTGAATTTAAAACAGTCAGTGACAGCAGAGGCCCCACAAACCCTGAGCATGGCTAATTTGTTTTATCTAAAAAATGTCCTTCCATTTACCCCCATAGCTGCTGATCAGAGAATTTTTACTCTGTATCGTCAGCCAAATACCTCACAGGTCTAAAGCAAAACTGTTTCTTTTCATTCCACGATCCTGTTTTATTTTTAGGGGCTTTCGAAGCCGGTTGGAGAGAATTTCTTTTTGGCCAATATTAACCTTAATTCTAGTTTGCTGTTTAGGGTTTCTCTACTGGCTAAGGTTTTGCAATGTTTGCGACAGTTTGAATGTTGAATCGCAGAATCTACAGAGCTTTTGACACATTCAGTTCCCTTTTTTTTTTCAATGGTTGATCTCATCAGTTGTACATCTGCAGTACAGACACAAAGACCGTTTCTTCGTGCATAAAGGAAGCATGAAGGCCTCCAAATTGAATCCCACACCACCCATATAAAATAATTATTGAAGGATGAAGCAGCACACATGCTTGGGGGCTTTTTTAATTTCAAAACCTTTCTTCATCTTGGTGATGAGTGGGTCTGGGTTGTCTGCTTCACAGATGTAGGGGAGAGGTTTCTTTTTCTTTCCAGCTGAACAAAAGGCAGTGTGGGCCTGATCCTCCCCACCTTAGGTGAGTGAGGGATGACGCCAAATCTCCCAATTCTCTGCTGTCTTAACCTCCAGCCTGGTAACCCCCATGAGTTCCTTTGATAAAGAAAGGATTATCAGAGCCCATGGCTTCCTTCTGCAATAAAAAAAAATGCACTGAGACTGCTGCTTTGAACTTCACTTTCCTCCCAAGTGGTGACTGGGAGATCAAAATGGTTTATTGATCTGAGATCAGTGCCTAAGAAGCCTTATTTGCTGTCCAATCCTCTGGTAAGGTGCATCAGACCATCCACAGAGAAATACCTAATTGGAGTGATTTGTTAGAAATTGATTACCTCCTCCTTTGTAGGCCATAAGGAGAGAACAATCACTATATCATTGTATTGTTATATATCATAATTTGACCATGTTTTACCCTATAATTATATAACGATTCTGGTGCTGAGCAGGTGGAATGGTGGTGTAGCAGTTAGCAACAAAACCTCAGCAACCCCAGTTTGATACTGAGCATGGGGTTACTCTCTGTATAGATTTTCCTTGCATGTACTTCTGAATGGTTTTCCTCTTGGTTCTCCATTTTCCTTCTACCTCCCAAAAGGTGGACTGTCTAATCTGCCCCTAGGTGTGAATGCATGTGTATGGAACTATACTGTCATCCCATCCCGGGTGTATTCCAGCCTCACGTCCAGTATTCCAAGGATAGGCTCTGGATCCACCGAGACCTTAACTAGGAAAAATGGTTGCTGAAGATGAATGAATGAAACTGTTGATAATCACGTAATAGCTGAATGATCATAATTAACTCAACTAATCCCAGTCAGTAAATTCTGCAACTCTGTTTGCAATCCAGCAAAGTGGCGAAGCAGGACTTCCAGCTCTGTTTCTCTGCAGCTAACCCTGTATTAAAGACTGACAGGGGAGGAAAAGGTGCTATTCTTAGCTGGGTGCCGTGTCTGTCTGTAATCAGTCAACAGCTCATTACTGCTCCAATCAGTGCCTCGATTGCATTGCGTCCTGAAACAGCAGGGAAGCTACAGCTGTCCACCCAAAGACTTGCTGCTTTTGCCAAAGGTGCACAGAGAACTATATCTAAAAAAGGATTGATTTGTTTTGCTATTGAATTATTTTAGAACTGATGTTTTGCTGAATGTACTTTAGTTGTACATGTAATTTATAGGTGCATAGTAGTGCTGTTTATTTGCCCAGAAATGACCACTAGGTGGCTTCACTGCAGTTCTCAGTCAGGGAGGGTTTACAGTACCAGCCTAACACAGATAAACATTCAACTCATTGCTAGAATTTTATTGACATAAATAAATAAATAGAAATTGTGTGGGCCTGTAACACAGAGGATTTTTTTTTTTTGTATGATGTTACTTCTAGCCTTGTTTATGTATTAACACTTTAGGTGCCATCTTGCATAACTAGCTTGAAATAGACAAATTATGTGAAAATGAAATCTGGTCTGTAAAAATGGAAGTGGTTAATCAGTTAATTTATTAATATAAATCTTACAGCTAAAATGGAAAGGAAAGCACACAGCTCATTTATGAGCACTGTTGCTTTGAGTTTAAAATACTTCAGTGTTGGGGGGAAATGTTTTGCAGTGGATGGTTGCACATGGTTAACTTCACAGAATATGAAAGACAAATGAGGAAAGCTTTTGCAATGCTTGTTATTTAAATACTTTCATCACTTCTCACAGACTCTTGCAGCTGTGACACACCCTGTGGGAACTTTTGCAGATGGATGATAAAATCTGAATTATGGTCATAAAGAGAAACGTTTACAGTGTGGTCAGACTGGAGTGTATTTTATTTAAAAATAAGATCTCTCATGAATGATCGTTAATATCAGTGAATATGTTTAGAAGAGGCTATATCCTCAGACCATCATGCTTATTACCCTCATGGTGGTTTGTTTGCACGGTAGAAGTTCTCTGATGTCCCTGGGATTTAAATGTAGATCCTTCTGATAACGAGCTCAAACTGTTAACCACTGAGCCAACGCATATGTGGATTTGACAAATCTAGAGTAAGGATGCAACATTATTTCCTCCATGCTCTCTAGCTTTCCATCTCTTGCTCTATATTCAACAGGCTTTGCAGGCAGAACATCTTCCCACTCCATGGCAACACGCCTCTCTCGTGCTAAAGCCGGACCGTGAGCACAGCACAGGGGAGAGCAGGGAGATGAAGTGTGCTGTGATTCACCCTCGCTCCCTGCTACACTGCCCACTTATTCATTCCAGTGTTCTTTTCCTTTCATTTCCTCTTACTATTCCTCTCATTTCTTGCTCATTTTTGACAGAAAGAAGTCCGGAAAAACAACAACAGCTGTTTCAGAAATGAGCCAGACAGGATATTTCAGCATTTTTTAAAAATTATTTTTCTTTTATTATTTTAAAACATTTTATGTCAGAGCCATAATGTAGCGACTGTTCTGACAGGTAGCTTTAATTACAACAATCCAAGGTATAGCTTTTTACAGGTAATCAGTGAGCTAAGAACAAGGCCTCTAGAATACAGCAGCTTCTTGGCAGATATTCTGATGTGCTTTGAACACATTCATCATATTGACACTAAGTCTCAGTGGCCTCTGCTGGAAAAAAGATTTCTTTTAACCAGCAGATCTGCAGCATGCTGCTTTTGATTGCCTGCATCTAGCACAAGCAGCACAGCAGTTTGCCATCATTTTAAGACACATGGCAGCACAAATAGTGGCATGTGACAGTGAAAGCCTTGTTATCATGTGTATTGCTTCTGTATAATGCATTTAAGTCAGGGATCTTCACTGAATATCTGCAGTCAGTCAACTGTCAGGCATCATTGATGTTATTAAAGGAATACTCTAGATCGCTTTGCTTTCAACCTGATCTTAATCCCCTGGTCCTGGATCATGTACAAAGTCAAGAACTTCAACATGTTTCCTTGTACCAAAATAAAATCATAAAACATCTTTACTTGAAATGCACAATGGATGTTTAAGGAAGGCAATTGTTGAATTTAGTAAATAAATATTGAAAATACATGACTACAGTATATAACAAATTATTTAACTGTGACTGTTATAGATACAGGAATGACGTAAGCTGTTATGTTGTATTCAACTTTCAAACACAAGCAATACAATAAAAAGCAATTTGGTTACATAACGCTTTTATAGGAGTTAGGGGACAAATTAAAGGAAAAACCCATGGGTCTGATATGCTATGGGGATTTTGCTGGCATCACTGCAAATCAATACAAAGTTCTTCTGACTCATCATTTATCCTATCATGAAACATTTATACCCTGATTGTACTGGTCTCTTTCAGGATGACCCTGCAGCTATGGGCTACGCAATCACCAGATCTCAACAACTGAACATGGGAGATTGTGGTGCAAAATGTTGGATAGTGCCCACCACCATCATCAAAACACAAACTGAGGGAATATCTTATCTCGATGGTGTTCATTGCTCCATCTTTCTTATGGTGGCTAGTGGTGGCCCTTCATGTTTTTTTTTTCTCCCTCTTACTGTGTCACCCATTTGTATGTTGACTACACTGCTAACACAATCCAAATTCTTCTCTGTAAATAAAGTAGTTCCATCCCTGAAATGACAAAATACACAGATTTAGGGCCTAAATGACCAAAAACCTTGACTGAAAAATTCCTGACAGCATCTCACAAAAAGCTGGGTTTTGTTATTTTTTTTATATATAAAAATGTCTTTATCACAACAACTTATCTTATACTTCCACTATTAGTGATTTACAAGTTAGTGCATTTTCTGTTCTTTTCTGAATAGCTGCAAACATGTCTCAGTTCTTGTCTGGGGGTAATTGTGCATACCTGTCAAACGCAGCAGTTAAAGATCCCGGAATATCCCTTTAATGTGTTGTAAGTGGTGTTGCATCAGATGACTATAGATGTGAATCATGCTACACTTTTGCTCCAAATAGGAAGGTACAGGGCAAAAGAGTCATGGATAACTGAGAATCTGCAATAAAGTCAACACTGATAATTAAACTCCCCATGTAAACAGAATGTGGTATCTAGTGGACAAACTGTGTTTTAGCAGTCAGAGTCTCAGCAGACAGCAGTGAGCTGGCTGTAATTCTCTGTATCTGCTCTGAGAAAAGTCACAAGTGAGTCATACCATCCAGGACCTCCAAATAATGTCAACCCTCAGGAACAGCCTGCAGGACAGCGTGGTGCAAAACAACACAGTGGCGTTAAGCTCATGCTCATAAATCAAAAAGAGAACAAGTGAGAAACTCGAAATAGCAATTTGATGGTAGTGTGTTCCAGAAAAATTGGACTGCATAGCAAATGGAGATTAGAAGTCATTTATAAGCAGCTATAAAACCCATAATAACAGTCTGACCATGACCCATTTGTTTCATATATCACTCCATACAAGCACAGAGCTGATACGTGAGCGTGAAACATGACACAGCAATATGTCATGGGTCTCACACTTTTTCATCGATGGATAAACAGGATTTTACATGCAGTTCCCTTTTGACAGAGGACACTATGCTTTTTCTTTGGACCCCTGCTTGCTTTGGAAGCAGGACTCATTGAGGGCCTTTGGGCAATGCCAGACTGCCTTGGTTGGCTGTTCTGAATGCGTAGGCGTGAAAGCCATTCGTGGGAAGACCTATTCTCATGCAGATCAACCGGAGAGAGGCTCTTGTCTAATTTTGAGCTGCATATAAGAATGACTTCACGCTAGGACAGAAACCGGTAGTTTGTAGACAGAGTGTTCCTAACGTGCTTAGCATACATACAAGATGAGAGAATAATCTCACATTATGCAGTATTCATTCATTTTCTATAACAGCAGCTCTGACAGCAGTGTTGGCAGCAGGACAAATCTCAGGTTTCTATTAATGTGCTCATTCTAATATTATTATTATTATTATTATTATTATTATTATTTCTATAGTAACAACTCATGCCTAAACTGATTTAGAAATGTGTAATTGTTGATATGGTGAAGTATTCTGTGAGGAGATGTTTATTTAGCATTTTTGGAAGGAGTCTCCAGTGTCAGCGGTTTGTAGTAGTCAGATATTAGGATTCCCATCATAGTAGAGTTTTCAAGATTTAGAGTTTTCGACAAGTCTTATTAACTTGTCCGTCCTTACAGGATTTCACAGTTTTTTCAGGAGTTGTTTTGTGATTGTTGCTGCTTGATTTTCCGTAGGCTTTTTAAAAAATTTACAATGCAATTTTTCGGGGAAAACTACTCGAATCGGTGAAATTGCAATTGCATGAAATTGTTTTGCGTGGTCTTTCGCAGTGATGTTTGTTGGTAAATGAAACCTTTCAGCTGTATTCATGTTCAACGCACGTGAATCGAAGAGGGTTTTGGCTGAATGCGCGTTGTAATGACGTCACGTGATGGGTCTTGGCCCAAATCTGTAGAAAATCTGGGGTAATATTGAAAAGTTGCAAGATCCTCAGAATATTGAGGAATTTCCTTGATTTCATGTTGGAGGGACTGACTTATTAGCTACTATAATGTAAGTGACAGAAGTAAACTTGTTTTGCAGATGTTCCACAACATTAAACATGACTATTGGTGGATTAAGCGTATGGCATGTTGTTCTTTAATAATTAAGTGTTAATATTAGTAAATTGTTGTTGTTTAAGAGAAATAAACCACTTCATGAGGTACTGTAATAGAAAAACAAGCAACTTTATAATCATAATTATAATTTATTAGTACAATTCTTATAATCATTTTAAATAAGCAACTCTACATTGCATTTGGCTGCATCACGCCACCCTGTGGTTTATTACATTCTCATAACTGCACAACTCATGTTTTATTACTTCCTTATCAACCTGCACATGAGGCAGATTAGAGAAGCAAAGAGAAGATGGCACAGTGTCTTCTGGGGTGTAATCCCATCCCAATAAATGCCCTGCTGTCTGTGTGCCCATGTGGGGCTTTCCAGCAGATAATAGCATTATAACACAACATTGTCACATCCCTGTTACACATTAGGCCACACACCACTGCATGTTTGCAGGAAATTGGGTAAATCTGAACTTTTAGTACCACTGAACCACACCTTACTCTTAATCACTTGAGCTGAGATACACAGATCTTCCCTGTTCTCTCTCTTGCATATTACACTTCTCTTTTCTCTGGTCACCTACTATAGGAACGGATACTGTGGCAGACCACAGATCACACACCCATTGCCACTGTGTATGTGTGTGTATACTAAATGATATACTACTTTTCTACTATTTCAGAATAACACTGAAGACACCTATGAAATGAATCAGTCACCAAGTACAAGTTAAAACGATGTCATATTTCAAATTAACTTCACATTATTCCTAATGAAGCTTTACACAATCTTGAAATCCTCTCAACCAGCTTCATGAGAGAGCTTCACCCAGGAGGCTTTTCTTTCCAGAGCTCCTCATTGATGCTCTAAGGACTGCTACATATTCTGTTCTTTTTTTCTTTAATATTTCACTAAACAGAAATTTTGCTCATGATATCTGGTTGTAAAACTAATATTATAAAATAAGAATAATAAAGTACTCGCCAGCCAGGTAAACCGATTAAGAGTCATGCAATGCAAATGAGCAGTGTCTAATTTTTTTTTGTTGTTTAAATTTTTTTCCTAGTGATTAATGCTTGTGTATCATTCTTTAAATCATTCTTTTATTAACACTCGTTAAACTCCTCAGGGATATGGAAATGAGTCTGTGAACTGAAAACAGAAGTCAGAATGAAACCTGCTGCTTCAGTGTGCTGCTTATTATCAATGTCTCTTTACAGTAACAACTGTTTGTCCTTATTGCCTGTCAGCTAGCAGACTGGAAGTTCACCCAGGCAGACATTCAGTCATTAGCTGTGTCTAGATTAGTTAGATAGAAGAATGTATACCAGGCCACATTTTTAGAAAATGATATTAAGTAGGGGATTCAAGTAAAAAGCTTGTCACTTGGTCCCTTTCATCATTTCTATCTTTACCTGGAGGAACATAACTGTAGAGGAACAACATTAAGGTGCATAACTGAACTGTGAAGAAAACCTGGAATCAAAAAGTACATAAAAATGTACAGCTGTGTACAAGACACAGTACATCTGTCAGGTCAAGTCCCGCATACACAGAGAACACACCGCGGCCTACTAATATGGCTGACACGGACCACACATCCCAGCACCCATGGACTCTGTCCCGTTCAGACTTACCTGACTTCTAATACACACAGCTGAACACCACACAGTATATTAGGACCCCAGTTCCACTCTCACTCATGCTCAGTGTTTTCGTACCTGACATTACCAAGCTGTTATGCATACTGCTTTTCTGGTTTTGATCTTGCTCTTGCCTTGGTTTATGCGTTTTTGGTTTTTGCCCTGTTACACATCACCTGATCTTTTTCCTGGTTGTTGATTACGACCTCATAATAAACACAGGATTCTCAGCAATCGCATCCGTTTCCGCCTCCCTTATATGACATGTCAGATGTAAAATATACACACGTATAGATTTAAATTTTTTGGAATATACGAGGAAGTATTTCGTAATATATTTCAACATAGTATATTTTCAACATGTAAGCAGGTTGTCATACAGCAGGATAATCCGGCCCTCAAATTCTCCACACAGGTCCTTTTATTCAGCTGATGTGAGAAAAATGGACTGTCAGTAGTCTTAAAAGGATGATTTAGTGAATAATTAGGAGTCAGTTCTAGTTATACCCGTTGACATAAGCAAGCGAGGCAGAAATTTACCAGCATACCCTTGGTGCTGTTGCCTTGGAAACCCTGCACAATTTTAAACTTCACACTTCATGCAATTATTCGCCCTTGTTTATGCAAAGAGGAGAATATGTGTGAAAGCAAGAGAATGAGCGCGATCGCAGAGGGCGAAAGAGGCGAACTGCTCTTTTGATTCTGAACTTTACTCTCAACTTTCTTAGTCTGTCAAAGAGCTGATTTGAAATTTGAGTCTTTTATAAAATCAAACATAAAACACTCTCTGGGGAAGGCTGTTCATTTTTGTTGTGAAAGAATAAGCAGGAATTTTTGCAATGTTCTAGCTTCTTTCAACTTCCTCCCGTGTTTCCTCTTTCAATACCTCAGTGCAAAAACACATCATTTATGAGTACTTCATAACAATCAAAGAAGGCACTGGAGCACAGAATGTGGCCATAACCCTGACCTGCATTGTCCTCTTGTGTAGAGCTGAGGATGGAGACAGTCTTCTTGTCTGACTGGAACAGTCCGTTTGAAAGGTTTCATCAATATATTGTTCATGGAGTGCTGTCAAAAACACAGGTGTGTGTGTGTTTGTGTGTGTGCATGTGAAGACTAGTATTCATGTTGGACAGATCCCCTGGGGTGCCACAGAACTTTGCTATTATGGAGAAATAATGGCACGAGTGCAGTTTTGTGCTTGAGGAAATATGCAAAGAAATACAAGTTTCTAAGGTTGCAGAACAGTCACATGTTTTCTTTTCACTTGTTGAGCAAGGCCTGTCTGAGACCCTGTTTACACCTGATCTGTCAATACTTGTGTTTTTTTTTGTTCTTTTTTACTATAACCTGCATTTCCACATAAATTTGTTTCTGATTAGTCAGATTAAAATCTGATTGCTTTATTGTACATAATATGCAAATAAGATCATTAGACAGGACCATCATTTTCCTGGTTTCCATTTTTTATACCAAAGATGGACTGGTTTTTGAATATATCACCATATACACAGATGAGGAGGAAATAATATTAATCAATAACATTATGTCATGGGCACAGTGGCTTAGTGGTTAGCCTCACACCTCCAGGGATGGGGATTTGAATCCCACTACTGCCTTGTGTCTGTGGAGTTTGCATGTTCTCCCTGTTCTTTGGCGGTTTCCTCTGGGTACTCTGGTTCCCTCCACCACATGACCAGATTTCTGAGAGGATTCTTGAATCATATTTATAAAGGTTAATAATCATCACTGCTAACACTAATTAAATAACTGATATGAGTTAACCTGAGAGCATTTCAGACATATTTATAAATGTGCATTATCTTCATTGCTAAAGCTAATTAAATAACAATAGCTAACTAAATCTCTGAGTTAGTATATTGATTTCAAGACATTTTGGTCTGCAGTCAGTAGATACACTCTTCTCAACTCTAGAAGTCATGTACCCTATGTGTTGTGACTGGAGTGATTTTGGTTGTTAACATAACTTCTAGAGATGGACATATTTACAATATATAACATCTGGCTAAAAGGTGTCTCGTATCTCCTGAAGTGGTTTGAGCAAGCAGATTTACATCTGTTTTAGATTTGCTTTGAGTGCACCTGCATTTTTCTCTATCCAGATACACAGTCCCCTCAGAAACTATTGGAACAGCAAGGCCAGTTCATTTGTTTGTGCTATACATCAATTTGGGTTTGAGATCAAAAGATGGATATGAGACGATAGTTCAGGATTTCAGCTTTTATTTCCTGGTATATACATCTAGACGTGTTGAACAACATTATACATAGAACCTTTTGTATCAGACCATCCAATTTTTAGGTGAGAAAAAGTATAGGAAAAGATACTACTGAATATTTGCTTGCATATCCCTTGCTTGCAATAACTGCATCAAGCCTGTGATTCACTGACATTACCAGATTTTTGGTTTTCTTTTGTGATGCTTTTCCAGGCTTCTACCGCAAACTCTTTCAGTCATTGTTTGTTTCAGGGGGGTTTCTCCCTTCCGAATCTTCTTCAGGAGGTGCAATGCTGCTCTATTGGGTCTATAAGGTCTGCTGGTTGACTTGGCCTTTGACTTTTCTCCTTGTTGAAGTCCTCTGTTGTGTTGGCAGTGTGCTTTGGATCATTGTCTTGCTGCATTATAAAGTTCCTCCCGATGAATTTGGATGCATTTTTCTGTAAATTGGCAGATAAAATGTTCCTGTAATCTTCTGAATTCATTCTGCTGCTTCCATGATGAGTTACATCATCAATAAAGATTAGTGAACCTGTTCCAGAAGCAGCCATGCAAGCCCAAGGCACGACACTACCTCCACCATGTTTCACAGATGAGCTTGTATGTTTTGGATCATGAGCAGATCTTTTCTTTCTCCACACTTTGGCCTTTCCATCACTTTGGTAGAGGTTCTTGGTTCCAGAACTTTTATGGCTCATCTCTGTATTTATTTGTGAAGTCCAATTTGGCTTTCCGATTCTTACTGCCCTGTGGAGGTTGTTGGTGATGTCACTGACTGGTGTTTTTTTCACAGATGTCATATATCATCAGCTGCTGTTGTTTTCCTTAGCTGATCCTTTTGGTGTCTATTGCTCAGTATACCATTGCTTTCGTACTTCCAAATTGTTGTATTGGATATGCCCAATGTGCAATGCCTCTGATTGATTTTCCCTCTTTTCTCAGCTTCAAAATGGCTTGCTTTTCTACCATAGACAGCTCTCTGATCTTCATGTTGTCTTTTAACAACAAATGCAGTCTTCACAGGTGAAAATGAAGACTAAAACCAAGAGTAGATGTTCAAAGTTATTTGTTGTTTAAACACACCTGAGTAACAGGAATGTTCCAGTATTTTTCCTCACCTAAAAATTGGGTGGCCTGATACAAAATGTGCTATGTTCTCTGTCATTTAACACATCTATTTATAAATACCAGCAAATAAAAGCTGAAATTATAAACTCCCTTTTCGTGTTCATCTTTTGAACTCAAACACAAATGTATTCATTCTACAGCAAAAATGTTTCTAAATAAATAAATTGACCTTGCTGTTGCAATAGTTTCAGAGTGGATTGTACTCCTAATTATAATAATAGATGAAAAGAAAAACTTTTTTTTTAACATTTGAGGTCCGAGTTCAGGTCAAAAGTGATTCAGTGATTCAGTGATCAGAGAAGTGATCAGTCATTTATGCTCTGTAATGGTTTGTGGTTTTGATTTTTTTTTTTATGCTGGGCAGCTTGTTGTGGGTGGGATGTGTTAGTAATAGCAGGTGTGCGTGTGTGTTGCTCTTGCTCGTACTATGACTAATGTTTCACATAAATAGCAGTCTCTGAAAGTCCAAGTGACTGCAGTGAAATCAGTTGATGCATGTTGTGACATAAAAAGCTATATGCATTCATATAAAGGTTCTGATTACATGTGGTACTAAATTATAATATAGCTATGTTTATAATATTCACTTTTTGTCATGTGTTGATTGATATCACAAAATACAGTATTTTTAGTGCTGACACGACAGTGAGAGAAAGCCTCAGGGTCTTATATGTTTTGAGTACAGATTCTGTATTCTATTAATGTGTTAGTACAGACCTTACCTGTGAGACTGTGTGCTCATTTAATGTGTTTTCTTTTCTCAAAGATTGTGGGAGCTCATGACTGCCTTAGGGCTCTTGTTACCCTCCCATCCTCCATTATTTATGCAAACGGGTCTGAGTAACACCTTCCAGTTACGTTCCAACTACTCCACTCTAGCCTGCCTCTAATTAGACTACACACAGACACACAGACACACATGCACACACACACACACACACACACACACACACAGTATACTGTATATACATGGATCAGTCATAACATTAAAACCACTGAGAGGTGAAATGAATAACATTGATTATCTCGTTTGAATGGCACCTGTCAAGGGGCGGGATATATTATGCAGCAAGTGAACAGACTTTTCTTGAAGCTGATGTTTTGAAAGCAGGAAAAATGTGTAAGGATCTGAACAACTTTGATAAGGGTTAAATTGTGATGCCTAGATGACTGGGTCAGAGCATCTCCAAAAAGATGTTGTGGGGTGTTGCCATTATGCAGTGGTTAGTACCTGCTAAAAGTGGTCCAAGGAAGGACAACCGGTGAACTGGCAACATTGTCATGGGTGCCCAAGGATCATTGATGTGCTTGGGTCTAGCCGGTTTGGTCCAGCTACAGTAGCACAGATTGCTTAGAAAGTTAATGATAGAAAGGTGTCAGAACACACACGTGTTGCATATGGGACTGTATAGCTGCAGACCAGACCGAGTGCCCATGCTGATCCCTGTCTACTTGATGAAAGCACTTACAATGGGCATGTGAGCATCAGAACTGGACCATGGAGCAATGGAAGAAGGTGGCCTAGTCTGATGAATCACATATTTTTTTTTACATCATGTGGACAGCCAGGTGCAGAGAGAAAGAGAGAGAGTGAGAGAGAGAGGGAGAGGGAGAGAGAGAGGTTTGTGGTTAAATATAAAGATCACTAGTATAGTATACATATGTTCAGGTTATCAAACTTGCCTATAAATGTGCCTGCCATCTGCTTTTATTTTCATTTTTCTATTTGGAGAATGTTTTACGTGAACACTGGGGTGCATCACTGCTGTTCTGAGCTATGTCTATAGCTGCAAGAACTGGCCCCTTCATAATGAGATTGCTGTAAGGTCTATTCCAGAGGGATTTAAGGAAGGTGCACAAAAATTGCAGAGGAAATAAGACACGAGTTAAATCAAACCACTGTAGCCTAGTTACTATTTCAGCCTGTCTCAGTAGACTGGCATATAGTCATGTGAAAAAATATGTGCACCCCATGGAAATGGTTGGCTTTTTTGACATATTTGGACAAACAAACATTTGATCATCTTTGAAACAGTGCCTATTAATAAAGTTGATATACTTGAATAAAACCACAAAGAAAATGAGCTTTTTCAATCATTTATTCAACAGAAATATCAATAGATGTGATATTCTTCTGTGGAAAAAGTAAGTACACCCTTGGCCACAGAAGCTAGTATTGACCCCTTTAGCAGAAATAACTTCTTCTAGGTGTTTTGCATAATTGTCCACTAGTCTCTGACATTGGCTTGCTAGAATTTTTGATCACTGTTCCATGCAATATTCTTTCAGTTTCAAGATGTTTGAGGTTTTTCTTGCATGTACTGTCCGTTTATAATCCCCCCATAGCATTTCAATGGGCTTCAACGGGCTTTGACTAGGCCATTCCATATCCCTCCATTTCTTCTTTTTGAGCCATTCCTTGTTGGATTTGCTAGTGTGATTAGGATCATTATCCTGCGGAAAGGTCCACTTTTGTTCAACTTCAACTTTAAGACAGATGGCCTCATATTATCTTCAAGCACTTATTGATATGATGCAGAATTCATTGTTGAATCAATGATTGCAAGCTGTCCAGTCCCTGAGACAGTGAAGCAACCCGAAACCATAACATTTCCACCACTGTGCTTCACAATTGGTATGAGGTGCTTCTCCTGAAAAACTATCTTTCATTTGGGCCAAACATCTCTATCTTTGATTTGTCTGTCCAGAGCACATTATTCCAAAAGGCCTGGTCTTTGCCTATATGCTTATTGGCAAACTGTAGTCTTACAAAGGCTTTTTCCTGGCTCTCCTCCCATGCAGGTCAATTTTGTGCAATCTCTTTCTGATTGTAGAAGCATGCACTTTGACATCAATAGTTGCAAGACTTACTAGCAGATACTGTGATGAAATTTTGGGGTTCTTGGATACTTTTTTCACATCAGACAGTCTGCTCTTAGGCTGAATTTGCTGGGATAGCCAGTCCTGGACAAATTGGCAGTCGTTTGAAATCTGCGCCATTTGTAGATGATTTTCTTTACAGTGGAATGTATTTCAAATAATTTGGAGGTCTTTTTAAATAACTTGCCAGACTCATAGGCATCCACAATCTTTTTACTGAAGGCCTTACAGAGCTCTTTAGATCTTGACATGATGGCACCACACACCTCAATAGCAAAGGGAACACCAGGCAGTAGATATGAGAGAGGTATAAATAAGACAGGTTCCACCTGCACTCCTTAAGCAGGTTCTAATCACTGGCACCCAATCCTGAAAACCTGATTCTAATTTTATGGATTTGAAGGTGTGATGAATGTAGGGGTGTACTTACTTTTTCCATATGACTGATCTGTTTTTGTTCATTTAAATCATGGAATCAATTTTATGTGTCATTTGACAGAGTATATCACCTTTATTAATAGGCACTGTTTCAAAGAAGATCAAATGTTTGCTAGCCCAAATATGTCAACAAAAAAAGCTACAATTTCCTGACAATTTCCATGGGGTGTACTTATTTTTTCACATGACTGCATGTCACCTTTCTCTTTTTGAGTTCACTGTGTAAAATGAGCAAAGGCCTGTGTGTGAGCTAAGTCACCGCACTGTGTACTTTTTTTTATTTGTACGGATGAAGTTGGGGTGACCAGTTTATGTTTAGTCAATTTATAAAAACATTTTTCTGAAATCCAGACAACCAATCATTTCGTTTTTCAGTAATAAAGACATCAAATATTTTAAAACCTGCTTTAGAAACTCAAACAAAAATTAGGTCGCAGTGACTGGTGAAATTAAATGGTTAATTGCTTTAAATGGGTCACTAAATGGGTCAATTATGTAAGGAATAATACATGACAGACTGTGCTGTTATAGGAAAATAATTAATAATGAGATGCTGTACTTCATAGAAATTATTATTATTTCCCTACAGCAGCACATCCAAAAGTGTTTCATTCCTCATATACTACAGTAATTTACCAATGCTAACAATGTATTTCTTAAAGAACATGTATTTTTATCCATTTATAGCCACATTTAATGTTGTGGAACAGCTGCAAACCAAGTAAGTTCTTGTTATCACTTTTGTTATAGCAGCTATAAATGGTCACTCCCTTTTTTCTATAATTAAATACGATGGTTGTCATACTGGCAGAAGCCACAAAGTACAAAAGCCCTCACTCATTAAAGGAGCAGTCTTATCTCTAACTGCTATAAAGTGGTGATATTCGAGACTCCTTCCCCAAATGGTAATTAAATGTCTCCTCAGTAGTTACTTCAGCATATAAATAAAATTACACATATTTTGAATTTGTTTGTGTGAAGGTCTGCCATACAAATCCATTGTATGAGCTGTTACTATAGAAATTATAACATTAATATATGAGGGCATTAATATAAACTGTTGATTTATGGAAAATTCATCAACACCTTTTGACCAATCAGAAGTGTGAATTCAGTTAAAGTGCATACTAATGCTCTCATTCCAATACGTTATCATTTCTATAGCCTAATATTCGCTCATAAACTGCCATAAGTCAATCTAATACAATTTTGATCAATTATATATCTCAAAGAGTTTTTTTTATCAATCCATCATTTACAAAAACATAATCATTATTCTCTCAGTTAGTGGTTAGCACAGTTACCTTGCACCTCCAGGGTTGGGGGTTTGAATCCCACTTTCTCCCTGTGTGTACGGAGCTTGCATGTTCTCCCCGTGCTTCAAGGGTTTCCTCCCTTTCTTCTGGACTATAAGTAGTACAGAAACTGGATGGATGGATGGATGAATAATAATAATAATAATAATAATTATTATTATTATTATTATTATTATTATTATTATATGTAACTGTCTTCTGGGTATTTGGGATATATGATTGTAAGATATTTCAGACAAGGGTTTCTCAAAATTATTTACTGGATGTATTCATGTATTTTTGATAATATTTATAATAATTATCTTGAATAATTAACTCCTGTAAAGTTTCACAATAGTGTTTCTTTTACTATAGTCTATTACAAATGCCTTGAGCAAATTCTCTCATCTTTAGCCAATCTCTGCTGAAGCAGAACATGCTCATTTAGCTTCTTCATGATCATAGTTTGGCAGACTCACGGTCCTTCATCCTGCACTCAATACACACCCTCACCCACACACACCCGCTTAAAGTTTGCTCTGCACTTCTTCCCACTGCGCAAACACACGTTAGATTATGAAATCATCCTGCTGTTGAAAAACTGGCCTGGGTGGTGTGGGCTCTCTCTCTCTCACTCTCACATATTCACACACACCCTTGTGTGGAGAGCAGAAGCACGGTGCAGTCCTTGGCTCTCTGCTCAGGCTCTGATTGATATCAAGATCCGGATTAGGACGAGGACTGTAAGCGAAGGTGTAAACTTGAGAAGGGATGGCCTTGGCTGACATCACAGAGGATGACTTTACTGAACTGATGCATGAGGAGGTGGAGGACGTCTTCACTTATGGTAGAGTGGTCCAGGGTCAGGGAATTGTGGGTGGGCTTATACATTAGATGGATGGGACAGCTTTGGTCATGATTTTGTGGGTGAGAGTAAAAAGTATCAGGTCAGAACCTGTGGAACAAAAACAGGTCTGTTTGATGGTAACAGGAATGAGATTGGGTCTAGGTTAGTTTGGTGATAGCATTGCATTGTATGATGTATATGCTTTCAGTTGTTTTGCAGTGTATCATTGGATAGATTGATCTTCATATTTGGTCGTTTTGCAGAATACAGATTGTGTGTGTATGTGTGTGTATGTGTGTGTATGTGTTCTTGTGTAACAGGCAACTCGATGACGAATAGATTAGGAATACTTTGTACCATATATTTCTATCTTCAACAACAGTCAATATGAACATTTAAAGTAAATACGTTTAGAAAAGTATGACATCTTCCATCATACTCTACATACTGTTGAGTAGCAACACAATACAGGGTATCCTGTCAGTCTCAAAAGGTTGTGCCTTTGTCAGTGGATGTTCGTGGACGTCTACTTCTCGGTCAGTCCACAACACTTCCAGTCTTTTTGAATTTGTTAATAATTTTGGCACCAGTGTCGTGATGACAAACGCATGTTTCCAACGCAACCTTGCACCAGCTTCCCGACTGAGCCATGAGAATGATTTCAATAAGAAAAATCATATCAATAGAAATGCCAAGAAAAATGCTCTTCCTCCAGTTACTTAGCATTTTTTTTTTAAATTAATAATTAATTTGCCACTATGTGCATGAGCATATAGCAGGGAAATATGGCCAAGAGGCAGATGTGATCACTCTTCAGAACTCTAGATATTAAAATCTACATACCGTATACTGCTCTGCTGTGAGAGATCAGGAGATTGTGTAGGTTGCAGATGCAATTAGTTTGCTGAATAATTTACCAAAACAGGCTCAAATGGAAACGGTATTACACTTAACATGGTTTTCTAAAATCTTCTCACTTTCATTTCAGTAGTTTATGTGATATTGTAAGGTCACAAAATGGTACATTTCCAGGAATTACAGGGACAGTTGTGAAATCTTATATCACACCTGAACATCTGAACCATGATGCTTCTGCTTTTAAAATGTGTTGCCTCATCATCCGGTATGCCCTTAGCTCACTGAAATCCGATGCCCTTCTTTTCCATTCAGTGAAAATGGAAGACACTGAGAAATGAAAGAGTGGCTATATGTTAAAGCATGAGGATGAATGGTGTGGTGTATTTCAGGTTTTCTTCTTTCTGGAGTCTTTCTGGACATACATAGCAGGATTGTGCTAAACTTGAAGGCCACATCCTTACAAAGAACTGTGTTCTCCAAATTCAGCCGGTGGAGGTCTTGGGGATTAGCTGATGATTTGTATACGGTGTGTTACTAAACTCTACTGTGCTGTGGCTCTCTAGGGCTTTAATATGATACCCATGCGCTGTTGCAGTGGTATCACAATTTCTATCCACATGTCTCCTCTAGCACATAACAGTTGTATTTATTTATTTATTTTTAAATATCTATTCCTATTAACAGTTACAAAATGGATATGTTTATTTTAGCCAGTCTTTCTTCCAATCTACACATAGCCAACTCCCCTCCAATTACCTAAGCGTCCTCATATCGCACGACAGCTCCTCTATTGCACCAATCTGTGTGAGGCTAACAAGCATCTTCTGTGACTTATGAACCCACCACATCTTTTTGCAGCTGCTTCTTATCATAACACAGCTATACGCACATGGAAGGAAACATTACTGCTCAATGTGAGAAATTAAACATGACGGGTTGTACCATTATAGGAAAATAATCAATGACGAGGTGGTGTGAGGCACTCAGAGTTTATTATTTTTCAATATCAGCATATCTTGAAGAGTTTTAATCCTGTTATATCACAGCAATTTGCCAATTACTACATTTTTTTATTAAAAATCTATCTAAAAAAAATCTCTTTAAAGTTATTTTGTAGAATGTTATCATGTTTTGAATTTGTTAATAATTTACCATGTTTCCATCGCAACCTTGTAGCATCTTCCTGATCCAGTAATGAGAATGATTTCAATACGTTCTTCTTTTGTCAAAACAGCTGTTTAGCAGCTATTACAGCTATAAACAGTCATTTCTTCACTCAACTTTTTTCTCTCTTCAAGTCCATGTGCAAGCAATAACATATTAGAACAAGTAAAGCAAAACAAACCTTTGTAGCCAGAACTACTGTAAGAGCTGCTGTTAGAAGAAAAAAAAAATCAATATCTTCTGACTAACCAGAATTGAGAATTCAAAAACAATCTTCAGACATCTGAGTGAATTCATGTACAGCTACAGCACTCTGAAGCCCAAAGGGATAGTGATAGAGGTTTATTTATGTCTACACCAAGCTTTGTGCCAGTTTGTTCTGGGCCACATTGTACTTGATGAATATTTGAAATGTATTAGTCTTTGATATTGTATCAATACATACAGAACATGGAAGCATGTAACATACAAGTTGCACAATAAACAAGGTTCTAGCATAGTAAAAGTAAGGGATCTTTGGTTTGTCCTAGGGGAACCTTTAATGGCTCTGTGTATAACTCTACAACAGGGAGTTTCCCTTTTATAAATGGTTCCAAGTATAACATTTTATAATGCTGTAACCATTAACCATATAAGGAACCCACAGAGAGTGTAATTCTACGGCATATTTTAATATCATATACCAGCAACATTCAGTGTAGATCAGTGATAGTCCGAAGAATTTACAACCCAAATTGAACAACATATCTGCCAGGTTAGAGTCTTTTAAGCTGCAGGTTTGTCCCTCTTGTGGAGATCTGAAAAGATCTTCAGAAATCCATTTAGAAAGCTAGAACCATTAACAACCCAAAGAACCCTAAGGGAACTCTTATTTTAAAGTGTATGTAAAGACATCCCTAAAAAAAACATAAATGTACAGTTCAGAGTGAGGTCTGAGGTCTCCTGTGTATCCCAGTCTACTGGAACTTTAATCTTTCCTCTGTGCCAATCTGAGGAACTGACTTCTGATACTCCGTCACCTTTCCTCAAATAAACAACTGCCTGCCCCTCCCACTGAACTCTCTCTCTCTCTCTCTCTCTCTCTCTCTCTCTCTCTCTCTCTCTCTCTCCTAACATTCTTCTAAAAACTTTAAGAGTTCAGACTTCAAAACTTTTCTCATTAACCTAATTCAATCTTGCAAAAAAAAAAAAAAAAAAAAAAAAAAACAGTAAAAGGGAAAGTCAACTTTACTGTAAGAAAAATATGCACAATGAGTCCATTGATTCCTTTTTGTGGGTACTTCATGAGTTGTTCAGAGAGCCTTTTGCGTGAGCTTATGTGTGGTTCCTGAAGCAGAGAGGAAAGCCTATTAGACATGGTCAGAAGGCTGGGAGGAAATTGGCCTTAGTCACCCTGTTGAGCGAATCAAATAAGTGTAGACAGAATAAGGAGACAGAAGGGAAAATGGGTTATTAGTCCTTAAACTAAATCTCACTGTACCCAAAGGTGTATGGCTTGTATTACATCAGATCCAAGAAACTATGTGATGTACCAGCCTCAAGCATTGAAGCTGTTAGATTATAAATCAAAACACCGTACAAGCTACACAAGTACAAGCTCTAGCATGTGTGCCATTACCTCACACTTATGAACCACTTGTACTGCTATAAGTCAAGTATTTGTGAATCGTGCAACGGAAATATGTGCCAAAAAAGGTGAAAGAAGCTTTTATCATCTCAACGTTTAGGTTTGACACACAAATATTTCGAATACAACACGACACCTGGAGTTGTCTCTGTGTACCGCCTCAGGCGATCTAAGCAGTTCTATCCAGTTTTACAAGGAAGTGTCTCCTGATCACTTCTCAATTCGCAGTTTCTGTATATTGCTGAGGTGTAAAGACCAGCTCCTGTTTGGAGTTGCCAGCCTCTTCATGTGGTATTAAATGTGGTAAAAGTCAGGACAGATTTCACACTCAGTCTCCATTCAGCTGTGACTTTGCTCACAGTGATATGGTGACCCATAAGTACAAAATACATTAACAAACCAAAAAAAAAACAGCACTTCCAAAAACACAAGAAAACCAAACACCACAGCAAATTCAATAACAGAGCAGCATTAGCTCATAACAGAAAGGGTAGGTCCGCATTGTCACACTCTTCAATAAGCATGTGATGTTCAATAAGGACCTACCCTTTTGCATTTTAAGTTTATACTGATGTGTTGAATTTGTTGTGTTTTTGTTGTTGCATTTTCTGATTTGCTGTTACATTTTTGGTTTGTTCATATGTTATGCTACTGCTGTGTTCAAGCAGGCAAAAAGCAGTATCAGGTTTCACAACCCATTTATTCCACTGCTCCTTATCTACTCTCTGATCTCATATCAGGGTTGGGGGAAGTGTGTCCTCTCAGGCGCCTCTGCAGAGCCTGTTGAGGTGGTGTCTGGTTTCACCTTATCAAGTTATTTCGCGTCTTACAGTTGGGTGGATGGAAAGGGAGAGAATTGAGACCAGTATTCGAGATTGCATTCCTGTGGATCAGGACTAGCTCTGAACTAAGGCACACCCAATAAGCAGGACAGATACACCATCTGCTAAGTCATCACATTGTTGAATGCAACCACTACAGCTATAGACGATTAACCTTGATTTTATTGGTAGATCTGGGCAGATACAGCCTTGTAGTTAACAAAGCTGGCACTCGGTAAACTCAGGCTGAAAGTCATCAAATTAGGGTGGATAATCCACTGCAGGTTCTTAATAATGATAATGAGTCTTTATTGGTCACATATACATAGTGAAATTTTTTGCTTTGCGTAGCCCAGCATGTCAGGAAGCTGGGGTCAGAGCACAGGGTCAGCCATGATACAGTGCCCCTGGAGCAGAGAGGGTTAAGGGTCTTGCTCAGGGGCCCAACAGTGGTAGCTTGGCAGTGCTGGGGCTTGAACCCCAAACCTTCCGATCGGTAACCCAGAGCCATAACTGCCAAGCTGCCCCTGCCAAAGCCACCACTGCCTCAATGCACTATTCAGCCTATTATACTATTCCCACACTAATGATTTTTAAGTGGCACCACCATGGGTGACGATAGACCCTCAAGATTTCTGCCTTAAAGTGCAGGCCAGCATAAAACTTAAAACACATTATTAAAAATCTCAGGAAGTGTTCTTGCCTCACAGCTCCAGGATCCAGGGTTTGCTTCTGAGCTCCAGTTACTGTTTGCTTGTAGTTTCCAGTTCTCATGTCTCTCAAGTGGCTGTGAGGGTGTCCTCTGGATACTCCGGTTTCCTCCCACCTCCCAAAAACATATCAGTAGGTGAATTAGCGTCTCTAAAATTCCCTTAAGTGTCAATGAATGTAAGTCTTATCCAGCCTTGCACCCAGTGTTCCCAAGACAGTGTCTGGATCCTCCATGGCTCTGAAACAGGAGAAAGTGGTTAGTGAAGATGGATGAACAGATAAATTCATTTCTCAGCCTCTGAATTTTGTATCAGTGGCATATTTACATCCTTCAGTTTTCTGTCAAAGCATGCATTAAATGCATTGGGAATCCCCTCTATGAGCAATCGTATTACATGTACACTAGTAGCTTTAGTTAGATAGTGTAGGTTAATTATAGTCTAGACTCGTGGTTGAAACAAAATAAATAAATAAATAAATAAATAAATCAGCCCACCCACCCAATCATTCAAAAAATTACTTCCACATTCAAAATTCCTAATCTCCCACTTTTCAAACTGGAAAAACTTGCTCTAAAGAGTATTGTGTCCTAGCTGTAATTTTACAACATGAATTAATGGTTAATTTTTTTGTTGTTGTTTGTTTTGTCCAGTTTTCCCATGTGTCAATCATAGGGGGCCCCTAAATCATTCTGGTTCCTTACTTTACAATGGCCCAGGATACCAATGTATAATCCATCATTATAGAATCTGAGCACTTGCATGAAGTGGTTTATAATTGCTCTTTCCACTTTTTAGGTAAGAGCCTTGAGTAAAAGGCATGCATCTCAGCATTTAACTCCATTTAACTTCTAGTCAGGCATCTGCACATGATGGTATGTTTTGTTCCTTTTCCAGAGTTCATGCATGGGTCATCTGTGATGTTCCCTGAGGCCTGGGATGAGTTTATGTCAGAAAGACATGATCTGGTCACGTCAGCTTGGGACACACTGCCCTAGGCACAGAGAACAAGTAAAGCATTGCTTAGACTGGGCAGAAACAGTGAGGAACAGAAAGAGAGGAGGAGGCATGATGTTTCCTTGCATAACATGTTTGGTTAGTGAAACTGGATTTTAGAAAGACCTCTCTGCTATAGATTCCACTGTCATAGAGTAGATGATGCAGAATTTTGTTATCACCGGAGGCCATCCTTTTCGGATTTGTGCCACGTAGACTGCATGGCACTTTTGTCTCACTGCCTGATGACACAAGTACCCATTTGACCTACTTTAGTCCAAATGAGCCAAGCTTTCCACCAACACAAGGCTACATTTATTTTTTTCTTTACAGTGGGTGAAAAGAAATCATGTTGAGAGTAAAACACAGCCATGCTGATGACTGCTAAGCAGAGCTTCTTCCTCATAGGTTGTGAGGCCTCGCAATAATTACAGAGTGCAAGCGGCTGATCAGAATCAGTAGCGATGAAAGACAATGTAGTTGTCGCACAGATCCAGGAACTGCCTCTTATGTTCTTACGTTCACCATTATTGTCAAACACACAACCACAATTGCTGCGCCACTGATCCTAGACCAACCGAGAGCCCATAACACAAACATCAGCTCACACACACAGCTGAACACCTGGCGAGGACTATACAAGCAGCTGTGCTGGGTGGGCGGCCTGGACCGCTACCTACAGTTGAGTCTGTTATTAAGACCAAGGGCAGGATATGTGTGTTTAAGGCATAATCTAACTACTGTAAGCCTAAGCGTGTAAGCGTGCTGCCAGTGAAAATATACACAGCCATCAGGGTAGGCATGGTTTTCTAGCTTTGAAGAACTTTTATTATGAAATGAATGAGGATTTAATTTTTGTACATACGTACACACAGTAGCAGTCAAACATCTGAGGTTTTGATGATATGCCTTCAACTGTATAAACTTGTCTATAATTATCTAATGTGTGATTACACAAATTGGACATTTGTATATAACTACATGATCAAATTTAAATGCTAGAATTCATTTTTGGATGAAGGTTTTGGATCAGTCTTTCAAAATGCAATGAAATGTTTACCTTCAGATTTCAAACTGAATAAGAAGTCAGTTAAAACGTCAGAAAGTGATGTCGGATGAGTCTCGATTGTCAAAACCGTGTGTTTGAGGCTGGTAAAGGTTGACAATTTTGTGGAATCCACATCTTAGAGACAAGATCCAATTTTCTTGAACTTTGATAATATTGTTTTGTATATTGTGATGTGTTTTCATTTTCAAGTATTTACAGAAATTGTTCAGCAACAATCAAATATGAATTGTATGAAAAGCTCCTGGGCTCTACAAAGTTTGACTGATGAATGTTGCACTTTATAACTTTATTTTTCCCTTAATATTTTATTCTCCCTTAATAAGAGAATAGAGAAGTAAGAGTAGAGTCAAAACAAGTAATTTTTATGCATATTAATCATTTGTATTGCACCTTTGATCCATATACAATATGTATATATTTAAGAGGGTACTTGTGCAGAAAAATGTTCAGGTAAAAGGCATTTTGAAGTGGTGAGGAACCTATAGTGTGTGTGTGTGTGTGTGTGTGTGTGTGTGTGTGTGTGTGTGTGTGTGTGTGTGTGTGTGTGTGTGTGTGTGTGTGTGTGTGTGTTTATTGAGAAATTGGTTATTTTTAATAAAGCATAGCCACGAATTAATATACTAAGGCCAGAAGTCAATATTTTGAAGCCTAAGCATTGCATGACCACAAATTATATGAACTTGAGCCCAAAACGTAATATGTTAATATTACTTAATATGTGGCCTCCAGTTAATTATTTGGTAGGAACAAGTAAAGGAGTCTATTCACTTCGAGAATTTGAGAAGGTGATGGGGGCTAATGGTATTTCCGTGTCACACTGCTAGATACTCCAGTATGTTTTTATTCATCATTCAAAGATTGATAAAATTACGTCTTTAATTAAAATTTACTTCAATCATCTCTATGTTCTGGTTTCTGTGGCCACAGTAGTTGAAGTCACCTGATTTCCTCTTTCATTTTAAAATACATTAGTTGCCATTAGATATATATGATGGCCACAAAATAGATCTAGAGAAACTTGTGTCCTTAATATATCAATTTTCTTCCCAATTTGGTCACCTCTGAATTCACTCAACCCACCAACCAGCTTATCCCTACCATACAGTACGATAGCAACCAATCAGGGAAGGTGAAGGCTAGCACGTGCTTCCTCCAAGACATGTGAAGCCAACCAACCACATCTTTTTGAGCTTCTGTAGGGTAACACAATCGGAGGAAATCGCTCATCTTATGCATCTGCTCTCTTATGCATACATGAGCTCACAGACGCCCACAACTGGTTAGTGTTGCTGTGCTTGACAGGGGAGTGAGTATTCCATCCCTCCCACCCAGATAGCATGGGTAATTTTGCTCTCTTGACCACTGTTTATTGAGCCAGAATGTCATGACTGTAGGACAAGAAGATGCTGGCACGTAGCTTTCACCATCACCACCATGTTAATGTTTCTGTAACTCAACCCCATAATTCTAGTGAAGAAGAACCATTGCAGTTTGAAAGAACTACTGACATCCCTGAATCAAAATAATACCTTGTGTCCTGGGTGTTATTTTCATCCCTCACTGGTATGATATTATGGAGAATCAGAACCTAAAAATATTTTGTAAAGGCTTGAATCAAGACCTAGAAAGATATCCATTTTGAAGGTCCAGTATAACAGTAGAGATCTAGTTTTGTCTAAAGATGTTTGAGGCGTGATTGCTGTTTATGTGCAGGTAAACATAGGTGCTAGTTTGGGGGCTGCTGATGACAGCCATAATTACAGGATAAGTTTTACAGCAGCTGAAAGAAGAGGCACGTGGAGGTATCTGTGCTGCACTGCCCAAGGCTGACTACATGTATTCTCTTTGCTTTCTGGACTGAAGTACAGCACGCAAATTAAAAGGCCATGTCTGTTTTTTTTGTTGTTGTTTATTATTTTTTTATTATTATTTATTTATTTTGAACTCCAGTCAGGTCCAAACCAAAGTTACAGCCTTGAGGTGGAAGTGTGAGCAGGTTATGAAGAAGCAAGACAATACAGGTGCTTAAACTTTAATGTGGTTGCTCTGATTTCACTATGAAATCACTCTGAATATTTCATGCATGCAAAAAGAAAAGAGATCTCTTCAGCATCTATAGCTTATCTAGCTTGTACCTCATTCATTGCCCCTTTTTATCAGGCCTATCCACCATATGGGTGGCATGATGTTGCAGCGGGTAGCATTGCCACCTCACAGCTCCAGGGTCCACAGTTGGATCCTGAGCTCGGGTTACTGTCTGTCTGTACTCCTTGAGTCCACGTGGGTTACCTCTAGGTTCTTTGTTTTCCAATCGCCTCCTAAAAACAAGCCAGTAGGTGGATTGGCTATGCTAAATTTCCCCTAGGTGGAATGTGTATGTGAATCATGCCCACAAATGAACAGAATCATCATGACATATGAATTGTGTAAGAGTAATAAACCTGTCAGTGATAAACTGAGGTTAGAATTGGGTGGCAAGGCTTATTTTGCCATTGCTGTTTGTGTCTACATTCCTGGTGTACAAACATCTTGAGCAGAGTGAATTGCCACAGTTTCATAAAAATCCTCATGCATGCATTGTGACCTAAATTTGCTCTGAACGACTGCCACTATTGTTCCTGTGTTAAAACTGGTCAGCTGGTTAGTAACTTGCATTCTTCTCCATGTAGACTTCTGTAACAGAGCTATTTTTGTGCACATGATTGAGAGAGCTGGAACAGATTATTATTATATTATTATTTTTTTAATAAGACCAGTGGTGGCTTAGCGGTTAAGGCTCTGGGTTACTGATTGGAAGGTCAGGGGTTCAAGTCCCAGCACTGCTAAGCTGCCACTGTTGGGCCCTTGAGTAAGGCCCTTAATCCTCTCTGCTCCAGGGGGCACTGTATCATGACTGACTCTGTGCTCTGACCCCAGCTTCCTGACAGGCTGGGGTATGTGAAGAAAACAATTTCACTGTGCTCTACTCTATATGCTACCAATAAAGACTTTATTATTTTTATAGCCTGGCTGCATGCGTGATCCATGTTAACCAGGACAGCTGAGTAAATATCGAACTAACCCTGGGCTACAGACACATGTACACATGTACTTGGGTACACGCATTTTAAGACTTAACATTTAGGTACAATATTTATGAGGGAAGCGTGTAGACCCCGCCCACTTATACAGTCGGCGCTCTTGATTGGTCAGTCGGCGCTGAAGGGGCGGTGGTTGATACAAATCTAAACTGGGATTACACACGAGTTTGGATCGGAAGCTATCGTCTCGGTGGTGTCATCATTCAGAGTCGCTGAGTTGAGGATGATTTGAATGAATCTCACCGGTGGATCTCTGATGGAGGGTCGCGTGAACAGGATTTAACTGGAATAAGGGTTTTTCTTTGCAGTGCGGTGAGTATTTACACTACTCAGAATCATAGTGCAGGCTGTAATAATGCAGCGGGTTCTTTGATAGGCATCATGAGTTTTTTAAATGTATTTATTTATTCTGTAGGATATAAATAATCCGGATAGTTCTTATTAGTTATTTGTTTATTAGTTCGGTTAGTTACTTCCCAACAGCGCGCGCATACTGACAGACCGTCTTCCTGCACTGTTGTTTTCTATTAATCTATTAATAGCGTCCAAAGGAAACATTACTGAAAGAGTAAAGACGGGCGAATTTGTTTATTTTCGCGTTATTTGTCCGTATAATCCGAAATGGCACAACATTTCGGGTTATTCTTTCCTTTCAGGCGCTGATTGGTTTCTTCACGCAGGTGGTGTCAGTCATTCCCCTGTAAACAGCTCAGAAGAAGAGCCACAGACCCCTGTGCCTGATCTCTAATATGAATGTACCACGTCTGCTCAATATATCGTTTATATTGCAATAATAACCTTTAAAATACTGACACCGCAACCAGCTGTAAATAAACTGCATTGTTTTATTGTGTTCTGTGAAAACTCTGAGCAGTTACAGAGCATACAGAAGTTGTCTGTGTGTTTTGGCATTGGCATCATCCCTAGAAACATGTAAGCAAGGCTTTAACTGTGATGCAAGTTTGTATAAATGTCTTCCAAGAAATGATTACAATATCAATGTCCTATTTTTTTCATCCATATACGTCCTTATCAAATGCGAGTCAGGTTCGCGCTGAGAAAAAGTCTCATTTGTTCTGCCTGAGAGCTTTGCATCTGTTGTAAATGATTACAGTAATTTTGCAGAGCTCTGAACTGTACTGTAATTTAAGTTATTGTCGTCTGTTGAAAAACAGAAGTGGTTGAAAAGGAAAATGGCCTACATCTCGAGGTTTGTGAAAATCAACAACACTCTTGCTTTGATATAGGTAAATGCTCCTGATTTCCTCCATTGGTCAAACTAGAGTGGCTTCTTCTGGAAGGCATTTCATAAGACATTTACAAGACCATGCCAAGACCTAACGCGCTGCCAACATGGCCTCTGCCACAGACAAATCCCATCAGCTCTGTCTCTCTGTTTCGCTTTCCTACTTTTTCTGTATCAGACTCTGTGTTTTTCCCCTGCTTACATTTTCTCTCTGCAGTCTCTTCCACTCTATGCCATGCCATGCCATGTAACCCACATTAGAACATGTTAGTAACTGTTCTTTGACATTTTTCAGAAAAAAGCGTGATGAAGATCTGTGCCAGTGGGCAGGAATGAAGTGAGTCAGGCTATGTTTCATTTGTTGTCTTGATGCAATGCAACGCTGGGCACAGTGGGTCTTTCTGATAACTGATATCCTTCTGTGTCTCATAGATAGTGTTAAATCAGTGCTTGAGATAGTGAATGAGACAAATTGTCATTCTTTTGTTATGTGTCCTGTATGAGCAGGTTACCATGGGTTATTTTTTTAAACATGTAGCCAAAAAAAAAAAGTACCTTTACTAGCATATCTCCCTAAATTGATGTTACACATGTTGTAATGTCTCAATGAACTCATGGTGCAGCTTAGTTGATTGACAAGCTGTTGAAGCACATCACTGTGGATGTGAGTCTGACACAAACATGCTTATCTATAAAATATTACGGGGGCATGCTGTTATCTGAAAAGTATCAGGGTGACGAGTTGATTTCTTTCCTATAATAGTTCATCCCGTAGTATTTTCTTTCTCAGGTGTTTTAAAAATTAAAGAATGACACTTATAGTTTATAGTTACATTTATTGTCATAGAATCGTCTGTGAAACAAGTTAGTTCCAGTTATCAGTAACGTTATGGCAGCTATAAACAGTCATCTCCTTACCAGCCTCTCTCTTTAAAAAAAAAAAAAAAAAAAAAATCCCACACAGCTTGTTGAGAATTAAACAGCATTGTTGTATAATAAGTTTATAGCTGTGGGACTGTTTTAAGGCTTTTTATCCCCCATTTGATGGTTTCTAGGTCCTTTTTCCTCTAAATGCAGGATATGGACAAAATGCATCAACATTGAGTGTAAGGTAAATGTTGAAATGAAATGAAGACTTTCTATTATTAAGTACTTCTGTGGTCGTTCCAGCAGGGATTATCACCACGTCCAGCCAGTGGTGATGCAGAACGTTGACGAAGGCGATGACAGAAGGAATATAGGTTCTTGGAGTTGCTCTTTAAGATAGTTTAGTGATTGTATGCATGCTTTCTGTAAGACTTCCTGAATTTCTGAGCTGTTCTATCTTTTCAAGACCTGACCTTCAGGGGCTGTACATGCATATGTGCTAGAAAGTAAGTGGTTCAAGGGAAGATCAGCTTTCTCAGCTTTGCTTCCAATATTTGGTGGCCAGCATTGTATGGCAGCTATCACCCACATTCACCCAAAAATAAGATGAGCCAAGATAAAGCTGAAATGAAAAACTTCCACCATTGTCCAGCTCTGTCCAGCTGCATCCTCTGTGTTTCATGCAGAGAGATTGAAGTGTGATTTATTACTGAGTCCTGTCTGAGTTATCTGTATTTAAACTGCCACTGAGTCTGCTCTTGTCTGGACAAATCCCAGTTGGAGAGCTTGGCCCTGAGGGTGTGAGGAGGGGTATTTTAGGAGAGATGGAGGCAGGGGAGCATTTGGGGGGGATGGGTAAATGGAGAGATATTTGAGATTCTCTGGAAGGGCTGTGGTTAATTGGAAGATTTGAGTGGGGGATGAAAGCAGACGTCAGACCTTTTATCCTCAGCTGTCCTGCAGTCATGATGAGACCTGCAGTGTGTTGCTCAGCATCACTGTAATGACAGTGATATTAAATCAGCATGGTGAATTACAGGTGAGGGTTGCATGATTGCTGTAGTGTCAGACCTTCCAAGAGTACAGTGTATAAGCTTTGGCTTCTCTGCCTCTTAATCCTAATCTAGCAGCATTTTGCACTATATTGTAATTTGATGGGGTCACTATTCCTGGTTTTAAGCTCTGAGCTTAAATTTGTTGTTTTTGTTTTTGATTTTTCCTCCTTGTCTAAATTTGGCAGTTGTTAACACACTTAAATTGTTTATTGGAGCATGCCTTCAATCAACTTTTAGATTTTTTTATTATACCACAGAACTGTTCAACTTCTTAAATCTGATTGGTCAGAAGGTGTTCATTATTTAATTTACTCCAATGCAGTATCATTATGTTCCTACTTGTGTGATGAACAGGAAAGGAGCATCCTTCAAGGATTAACCTCGTTTTTGTCGTGATTATATTCTGCTGATTTTTGTGAGCGTGCTCTGTGACTTAAGTGGATGGAGCAGGTGCTGGGCTGAGAATGTGTTGCGGGTCTCTGAGGGTTTCTTCTTTATTTTCCTTTCACTGTATTCAGATGATCTGATTTGACAGTGGCACTGGACAGCAAGGGGCTGCTCTATAATCCTCCTGATTAACAGACCATCTGGAGAAAGTGAGCACATTTTTAATAATCTTCCAGCAGTAATAGACGTTCAATACATTTCTCTTTTACAGTGATAAGCTGGATGTTTAAATGTTTCCCGAGTTGTGCTTTACCAGTGATGATCAGCTGTACATGGGCAAGGTTGGCCCAGTGAGGGAACTGAATTCTTTTTGGGTTAATTTGCTGCTTCTCTGTTCAGAGTTTCAGATGCAAGTGTTTCATTCATTCATCGTCACTAACTGCTTTATTCTGAACAGGGTTGCAGTCAATCCCTTGAACACTGGGCGTGAAGCAGAAGTACACCCTATATGGGATGCCAATGGTACTGGGTGTGAATCTAGCACTCATCCATTTTTTTTTATTTTTTTTAGGTTAAAATTGAGAAGTAGCCATGTTCCTAATATAAAAGAGCTTAGAAGACGTCTGGGAGCATCTGTATCTCAGAATTGTGTTGTTTTTTTTTTTTTTTGTCTGAGCATTTGTGTAAGTGGACTGGAGTTGACCATGAGACTATTTGTGATTTCTTCTTTATATGCCTGATGACTTATTAGATGCGGGACTACTGAGATGTATAATCAGCTTTTGAAGACTGAGTTGTCTTTAAAGAGAGGAGGTGCTGTGTCTCTCTGGAGAGACGAGATGCACAGCTATAATATGACAGCTGTAGAAGGGATAGGCGAATGGAGTTGACTGTGCAGGCCAGAAGAAATGTGAACTACAAGCAAGTCCTCGCTCACCAACAACTCCTCCATCTTTCTTTAAATGATCCAAAATTGATACTTTAAAAAAAAAAAAAAGTTATTTTGTTTGTTTATTGCTTCTCTACATAGCAGCGTGTAAGAAATTAGTGGATTTAGAGATGCATTTGTGAGCCAACAGAATGTTTTTGGTTTCTAACAATATTTACAAGTGCTTATTTACAGGAATGGCATTTACTTTGAGTAAATTAGCTTGTGTAAGTATTTCCTAAATGCACAGCTTGAGTCCATGCACACATGCATGCTTTAAGGGGCTTAATGGTCGTATAGCTTTTTCTGATTGCTGATGGTATCAGAAGTTGCAAGTACAAAAAAATCTCAATCAAAACCTATGAAAAAAAGAGTCACTGAACAGTATGCAATGTTTAATCTGCATGCACAATGCTTAGCAATAGTTTTAAATACTGGTGGATGGAAATGTCATGTTAGGTCTATGTACCAGCTATGCCCATTTGATTAAATGGAACAGAGCAGAGTCCAGTGAATCACCTCTCACTCTCTCTCACTCATACACATACACACACTCACTCACTCACACACACACACACACACACACACACACACACACACACACACACACACACACACACACACAGACCAGCTGAGCTACAGACAAGTATGTGTATCATACCAAAGTCCTAATGTGCCTTGTTCTCTGTGAGCTGCCAGAATGGCTCTCTGCCTGCACAGTTAATATTGTTCATTTCCTGTACTTCAAAGTTGAAAGTGTCTCTTTCAGCGTCAGCTATAAAGGGCATTTAGGTCAATGGCACGGTTCAGATCTAGGAATTCAGTGACTAGGCAAATAATTGTTTGTACTGTAAGCCTAGTAAAAGGAGACAAAAATTTTATATCCACAGCTTAGATGCACAGCATTTGAGGAAACTGTTCTTCAAAGTGTTTCACTTTTTTTTTCTTCTTCTTCATTCATCTTTTCTTCTTTTGCTGTTCTTGGCACTGCGTCACTCGATAGCAAATTATTCAATTCAATTTAAGGAATAAAACAAAATATGTGCAATTATAGGAAAATAATCAACTATGAAGTGTTTTATTCCTCTTATACCACAGCAGTTTGCCAATGCTAACAATTTCTTTATTAAAGAACAAACTGATTGCAAAACAGTAAAAAAAATAAATAAATTCAATTACGTCAAATCAACAGCATACATTCAGTACTGTTTAATTTGTAATTATTAAGAATGTATTAAAAACCATACCAATTATATCTCAGATAAGTGTATCGCATAATCATTTATCACTATATCAATATATCGCTCAGGCCCAGATACTTTTAATGTTGTTGAATGCTTATAAAGCAGATTAGTTGCTGTTATCATTTTATGTTACATAGCATAACATCTTTTCCTTCACCAGCCAGTCAGGGCTGCCGTTGTAGATATTATTGAAAACTTTCTGACCAATCCGATTCAAGCATTCAGCAGCACTGTGATATGAAATAATGTAATGATTGTGCATCCTGTAGATGTATGTGCTTGTTTTCTATTGATGCTCATGATACCCACCAGGGATGGGAAACTGGAACGGACACAAATAAGTTGTTTGTTCACTGTCCCACTGTCCCATGTCATGTTGTAATTACAGTTGACCTAACTTCAGCTTGTTCCATTGATATTGTTGTACATATGCAAACGTATCTCTTTCATATCACATCAGGTGTAAATTTTAGGTCAGAAGATCATTTGTAAAGCTTCAGCGGCTGCCCTTGTGCTTGACTGCGTGTGTGGAGGTGTGTTCAGTCAGGGTTGGGTTCAGATGGTCTCAGCAGCTGCGTTTGAATCACATTTTCTTGCTGCCTTACACTCCTTGCATACAGGAATGTCAGCCCCTGCACATGCCTCTCTCATCCGTGTGTTCTATAAATATTGGTCTTCCACATAATGCCCAATACCAAGCCAGCAGCTCCTTGTTACGCACGTCATCTCTGCTCTCTGTCACATATGTAGTGATGACCCACTTTAAAACCCAGCTCTCTCAAGACCTAGATCCATGTTTTACTTCCTCAAAAACAACATGGCAAGCTGTCTATATAAAACTCCCCATAACTGCATTGAAGCTGCTCTAATCCCATTTCTAAATGACTTTTTCTTTCTTGGAAGCCACAAAGTAGTGAGTCTTGAAAGCAGAGCTCTACAGTAAAGGTTACCACTTTATGGTAGTTGAATGGAATAGTCATGTCACATTGAGCCATGTTCCACTCGGTCCACTAGCATTTCCTGCATGCACGGACTTCTCCAAAACCTTGTGTGTTCTTGAGCCTTACAACATCAGATAATAGAGTCAAACTTATACATATCCTTTTGCTCTCCTAGCCCAGTTACAGTGGGAATATGAAGTGGCATGATATTTAAAGCACTCGTATCAGTAGCTTACACTCAGCCTTAGATAACATTGTAGTGACTCTGTTTCTATTTCCTGTGGCTGGTATTTAAACAAATGGGATTTTATGATGTCTGGATTTGAGATGTTTGGACAGAGAATTCTTAGGTTGGTCAATATAAAGGAGGAGTTTATTATTTTAGATAAACTGCTGCTTTAAATGGGTTTAGCGCCCTATGCATGGCTGCAAGACAAATTGCTATCGCAATAAAAATATTGACAGTGAGCTAAAGCCGCAGAACTGAGCAGTGCTGTCCCATCAGGAGGTGGAGCTAATTTCTGGGTCAAATATGTAAATAAAAGCCTTGAAGAAACTGGCCAGATCCATTTGCAGGACCAGAAATACTTTTAAACATTACAGACTCACCTGTGCATTTCAAACACATTTTTTCTCATAGACTTTTTGAAAACATATCCTGGCTTGACATGACTATATCAATATCTCTGAAGACAAAGCCAAGCATCCACCTCATGTGAGCCACAGTCAGCCAACAATTGTTTCTTATTCTCCAGCAATGTTTAAAACTCCACACTGCCATGTGACATTACTCTTACTGGTTGGCCGATATTTTTCTCATTTTTCTCATGCTCGTGTCTCCATGTGAATTCGGTGACTCCTCAGAGATACTGTTATGTTTTGTATTGTTGCACCTAATATTCTCTGCCAGTGCCAAAGGCTTTTATAGCTCGTTGCTGTGTTGTCTTGGTTGGGATGTTCTATCAGGATGTTACTGATGCAGTAACATCAAAGCTGCATGGAAAAGTACCTTAATTTTGATTAGCTGTTGGGCCGATGCTATATATAGGCATTTGAGAAACATGAATACAGATTACCTGTAGAGTTTATGACATGATGATGGTCAAATATTATATGTAGCTCTGACACAAATAACCAAATGATCCATTCAAGCCTGTGTATCCAGAGTCTGGTTTCTCATTAAGTTCATACACTGTGCTTTTAACAACAGATATTGTCACAAAGTAGCTTTACAGGAATCTGGGGTTTCTGTGTATTCGGATCCCTAATGTGCAAGCCAGATGCTACAGTAGAAAGGAAAAAACTCATGGGGTTGACATGTGGAAACAACCTTGAGAGGAACTGAATGGGAACTTGTTCTCTTCTGGGTGTGATTATAAAGCATTACAGTATACAGGTATAGAAGAGTAAAGACAAACAGTACTACGTGTGTTGAAGTGATGTTCAGTATGAGCATATTGTGAATAAGAGTCTAGGGATGAGCACATGACAGTCTTTGTAGATCTTGGAGAGAGAGAACGAACAATAGTTTAAAAAGGTGTACACTGTGATTTATTTAAAGATGATTTATTATAGAAGTATTTTGAAGTACAGAGATGTGTGTATTATCTTCTTCTGGATGTTGGACCGACTATTGATGCTCAGTACTGTGCAGAAGTCTTAGATCCTCCCCTTTTTTTTTTCTTTTTTTTTTTTTACTACAAATACAAACTTTGTTATAAATTATTATTGTGTGACTTCTACATTATCGAGTCAGTACAAAAACATTATAGATTCTCAAAGCTTAGTTTTCCAAGACAAAATTAAATGTTATAGAAAAATGTATGTCAGTAAAGAAAGCAGCATGTTACATAAGAAACCACTTTTCAGACAAAAAAAAACAACAAAAAAACAACATAATGAAGGCTGTTGGGTTTTGCGTCAAAAATAAGAAGCAGCTGCGAGTCAAAGTCTCCAGAAGAACTGTAGCTGGTTCTGCAAGATGCTCAGTAAAACGTACAGCTCATTTCCTTTTAAAACGGCACACATTCTACCTGAGACTACTATTTTTTTTTTTCAAGCGAAGGGTCGTCACACCAAATATTGACTTAGTTTCATTTATTACTGTTTACTGCTCATTATGATATTCATTATTTTTGAAGACATCTTTGCTTTACAGCATTTTTTTGCATGTGCCTAAGTCTTTTGCACAATACTGTAGCTCTGGATGTAGCTGGTCAGCAGATCAGTAACCATGTCACAGTAGCTGAAGATTACAGCCTAGCTTTGACCAGCATTGCCACTGACAGATTTCATCACTCACTGTTAAAATAGGACAGTGGTCAGTGGGTCACTACTGTGAAATGGCACAGAGAGCGGTGATGAAGTCATTGCTGTGTGTGTGTGTGTGTGTGTGTGTGTGTGTGTGTGTGTGTGTGTGTGTGTGTGTGTGTGTGTGTGTGTGTGTGTAGACAGAAGGGATGAGTGAAACACAAAGGGCAGTCTGAGAGGTCCCAAACACAAGGGCCCTCCTACCTAGCACTGCCTGTAGTAGAGTGCAAGAGAAGACAACAGAGCCTCAGAGCTGAATGGGAGGTGGAGGCGCTGGTCTCTGCACAGGCCACATAATGGCAATGTTGTTTTACTCCACACACTGTGTATTGTATGCTGTTGCTAAGGGGAACATCATTTAGTCAAGCATATGGAATTAGGCTGCTGTTAAAATGCTGAGTTTAATGTTTTTCACATATACCCACCACATGAGTCACTGAGTGTCTATATCTCTGTGTGTGAAAGATAGTGGGATAAATGTGCAGGCATGTATCTGCTTGCTTGTGTAATAAATTAATGTAGTTCATGTTGATGTGTGTGTTTTTTTTTTTTTTCCCCAAGCCAAGTTCCTTTTTTTTCAATCTTGGTTCCTCTCAATGATTTTTGCCCCTAATAACCTGTTAATAATCTGATGGCTTGATCTCATTGAAAAACATTCAAGCACACACCTCACTGTGAATAAAGTGACTGTGGAGAGCAGAATAATGTCAATAATGTGTTTAATAATCTGTTAAATGGAAGAATAATTTCCATGTAAACTTCCGCAATCTTTGGATCATTCTGTGTGTGTGCGTGTAAAAATACACAGTGGTTGCAAAAACAGTTCCTCTGAGTAAACAAAGTTTATGTTCTATTAATTCGTTCGTCTTTAGTAACCACTCTATAAAAATATGAAGCCCCCACCTATTACAGATGGAAATTAGATAGTACTGTAGCTATCTGTGGTGCAAAGGATCTTTTCTCATTTGAGATTTTTTTTTTTTTTTTTTTTTTTTTGTACACGGTCAAAATACTTAAATTTAAACTCAATTTCTAAAAATAATTGTGTGTCTGTGTGGGGTGGGCATCATCACACCATCAGACCAATCACCCAGAACTGTTATCCATAGAACCTGCATTGCTACTTTATCAATGAACAGAATAGTTTTGAGCATTATGGCAGGTTTGGATACTGTGAAAGAAAATTCTCTGATAAACAGTTCAATTGATCTGGATACTAAAGTCCTGCATGTGTTTACCTAGGAAAATGCGACCTGGTTTACTGGCTCTTAGCTAACTTGGCTAATGCTATTGTGGAACAAAATTGCACGTATTATGGTATATTTTATCTCCTGTTAAATATCTGAGAATATGATGACATGAATCAGGACTCCAATGGTGAATTTCCACTTGTGTCTATTTGTGGAAAAATGAGAGTTAACTAGCTAGCTAGCTATATCACATGGAAAGGAGGACTTGGAGACATTTATCTATATCTATAAATTCATTTTTGCAGTAATTAGGCAGTCCCTACAGGATTGTTTTGTGATTGTTGTGGCCAAAAATGCTTGATTATTGCTGCAGCTTTTCTTTTTTTTGTTCTTCAAAATTTGCAATGCAATTTGTGTGTTTTTTGTGTTTTGTTTGGCTTTTTAATTAAAGAACTTGCAATTGGATGACATCACTTTCGCAGTGATGTTTGTTGGTAAATGAGACCTTTTTAGCTGTACTCATATTCGGCACACGCAAATCGAAGAGAACTTCGGCTGAATGTGTGTTATGATGACGTCACATGATGCGTCTTGGCCCAAATCTGCAGTACTTTTGAGAAATTGCATTTGAAAAGTATGCTTGATTTTGCATTCATTTCTGCAATCGCAAAATCGCTAATTCCTGGAGGGAATGATTAGGGTAAAGGTGTGAGATGATTTAAATTGAATTTAAACATTAAAACATATTAAACAAGTTATTAAATCTATTTTTGTAAAAAGTTTTAAAGTAATTTACTATGTATGTTACTCTGACTGCTTGCAAGCTTCTCACTGTTATACTAAAATACAATAACATAATGACTACCTATGCAGAATCTATTGAACATTTATCAACTATCAATATATCAACAAGAATCTATCAACTTAAAAACTAAATGAATGTTCAGACTGACAAGATTGTTTGCACGTAAACGTAACCAGTGTTCTCACTGGCTTGGTCACCATGGTTTAGCTATTGAGCCACATTGAGCTGAGTAAGGGCTGGACTAAATGTAGCCTGGTTGCATTGTGTAAGAAATCACTTTCTGCTGAATTTGCAAAAATATGCTGTATTTAATGCAATAATATATGTACATAACATAAACATTCTCTACATACTGCACCCTCATCATGTTTGATGCATAAGGACCTGGTTGCTGTTGATTGGAAAGAACGTTCTCCGTGTGCCCCTCTGTACTTTTCTCTCGGTCTGTCTTCAAAGAGGCCTCCAGACCTCTGTGTCATGCTGCTGTTGTCAGAATGCTGATGAGGGTTGGGCCTAAAGAGTAAGGGGTGACGTATCCCTCCTCAGGCGGATCTTTAGGTCTTTTTATAAGCTGCTCCATGCAGGGCTCAGTGGTGAGAGGGGCACCTCCATTCAGCAGCCATCCAAGCATGCACCGAGGGCCACACCGCCGCTTTGTCTTCTTCAGATGTTTGTGGAGAAGAAAGTGGTACATTTGGTGGATGCAACCGATCCCCTAGCAAAGTTGGTTTGGATTCATTCATACGTGCATATACAGTTTTAAAATAATAATACGTGGTGATTATCAACCAGGAGTGTCGTTTTGCTGTTTCTCATATTTTTACACCATAATGCCTTGGTTTACTGGAATTTTCATTATGTAATGGCATGTGGTCTTAGATTTTTATACAGAAGAATATATGACTTGTCCAAGGCAAATGAGCTGAAAATTAGCTTGATGAAGTGTACCTTGTAATCTGAGAGTTTTATGATGGACATCTTTCAAAGCTGCTCCCTCTGCAATAATGGATATAATGCATGACCTTTTCTCATTTGATGTACAGTCATTACTTAAGTTTTCTAGCCTTTTGAAATGATTGACCTTATATTGACTGAGCTAGTGACTCAGAAAATTGTCTTGCATGTCCTAAGGACAGCTGAAGATCACACTGCTCATCTGGTGGAAGATTATTATTATTATTAATTTATTTTTAATAATATCGTGTTCCAGATGAACTACATACATTTTGGTACTCAAAATAATAATATATTTAGTCATTTTGTTTCTTCATCTTCTATGTCTTTGTGCCCTTATTTTTGGATTAGAGAAACAGCAACAGACAAACAGAAATTTTCTTCCTCACTACTTGAGCTGAAGAAGGCAGCAAGCCTTTTCCAAGAGCACTTGATTGGACACAGTATGGCGCCGTCTTTCTCTGCAGTGGCTATTTAAAGCCTCCATTTGCTTAGAGGATTAAATAACTCATTTTTTTTGTTTGTGTTTTTAGTGCAGTTTTGACTTGTGTTAAGCGAGAGCTGAGCGTGGCTACACTCAAACATTAAAACAGATCTTAATAAAGAATTCTTAATAAAACGTGTAGTACTACTGAAATGTTTATTCAAATTATTAACATACTGCATATGATGATAATTTACTCCACATCATATAATTCAGTTTAAAATATGTTCTTCTCCCATCTCAACCCTGTATACTGTCTAACCTTGCCCCTCTAATTATAGTAGTGATCTTTTTCTAACCCTGTGACCTCTCTGTCTCTGCAGGAGTTTCCTCCCGCTTCCCAGAGATCATGGCGGCTGGCACACACTCTCCAGGAGGGCCCAGTGGAATCATCCGGAGTCAGTCGTTTGCTGGCTTCAGCACGCTGCAAGAGAGACGCTCACGGTACGCATTTACATCCTGTTTATCAAAAACACTAACCTTTCCAAAGCTGTTGTTTTTATTACTACACATAGAAGGCTATGGTGGGCATTGCATAGGTACTAATATGTTACCAGTAGAAATTATTTCTATTGAATCCATCAAGATCAAATCATTTGACATTCAGCTACCACATGGCAAAACGCATATACTGTGGGTCTCTCAAATTCAGACAAGCAAACAAAATAAAGAGCTGGTCAGAAAATAATAGTTTAAATAAGAGTCATTTATATGCACTTTGTGATAGGCTGTTAAAATAATTGAGCAATTTTTGTAGTGCTGTTTCACCGATTTTATCACAGAACCTTTTGATTGTTGACTGTAAAGCTTTTTAAGTAAATATATACCCCTGCACAATTGAATCCTTGATTTTGATTGGTCAGAAGGTGTTGGTTAATTTTCTCTAACCGCTGCTCTGACTGCATGGAAAATCAAGGTTTATATCAATGCATTCATTCTTGTACGTTATTGTTTCTGTAGTAACAACTTACACAGGGGACTTGTATGGCAGACCTTCCATATAATCTAAGACTAAAAATAAACTGTTTAATAAATTAACAAGGAAAAATGTATAACCGCGGATATGATTAAGTTTCTGTAAGGAGAAGTTTGTTAAAAGTATAGAAGAAGACGTCTCTAGTGTCGGTGCTGTGTAACGGTCAGTAAGTTTTTTCCGCCTCATGAAAGTCTTCAAGACAGAGAACTTTATGCTTTGTAGTTTTTTGGTAATAAGACAAACTTATGAGAAAAACAGCCTGATGATAGAACGACTATGTATAGCCAATATAACGTAAGCGAACCAACTTGGTTCACACAGGAGCTGCAACATTAAATTAAACTATAAACAGACATAATTTACAGCATTTGCTTAATTAATTAAATAAAATAGGTTCAGTGGTGAAATGCTATGGTATAAGAGGAATAAAGCACTTAATTGATAGGTTACAATTTCATGAAAATGTATATATGGTGATAGATATACTGTTACCATCCAGAATTCTGAAAATATTGTAACAAAAAATTTTGGTTGTATTACACAACCCTAATAGAAGGTATTGTGGGAATCATGGTTTGTGTCATTTTATTATTTTGCAGCTGACAAAACGGCTTTTTTTTAATCATATGCATTGGATATGCATGCAGAGAGAGAACCAGATTTTAACCAGCTACAGCAGACCTGTGTCTGTGTTCTCTGTATACTATGAAATCACCAATAGTGAGTAACTTGCTTATTTGAGCATGGCAGTATGCCAAGTGACCCCTAGGCTACTGGATGTGCTTACTCACCAAAGTGGCCTAGATTTATCAGAGTGAAATATCAGTGTGTAAAGCAATGAGGAATGCAGTCTCAGGAATGCAGCTGTTTATTATTTGGCAAAATCCTGTCACAGCAGAAGACGCTAATACTTTGTCATATTACTATGTGACATACATTTCTGATGTTTTAAATACCAATCCAGATCTACAACCGTGATGTAAAAATCCTTGTCCTCAACCTTGGGTATATGAATAGAACACTCTGAGCGTCACATGTGTTTGGAAATGGCTTCACGTGACAAATGCATTCATAAAGCTACTGCAAGTCTAGTAGCACAAAAGACATGGTTATTTCTGATAGAGTGTGTATGTTTCCAGGTGTAACTCATTCATGGGGAACGCGGCAGCACAGAAGAAGTCACTCACAAAGACCAAGAAGCCCCATCTGTGTGGGCACAAGTCCAGCAGCAGCAGCTCACATGAACCACAGCCTAAGAGAGTGGAGGAGGTGTATGGAGCCCTGAAACAGGGCCTGGAGTTAGTATAGCTCATCTTCATGCTTTCACCAGCATGTACCATGCTCTTCCATAGCACTATAAATGCATGCAGTACATAATATATGGAGTAAATATAATCAGTGTTTATAGTAAATATATAGAGTATATACGCAAATACATACATACATACATACATACATACATACATACATACATACATACATACATACATACATACGATGCAAGTGCTAGTGTATATACAGTATAACTCATTTAAAGGTAAGAAGTGCTACTTTGTTTACTGTTGAAGCTGTGCACAGTCGTTTGATTTGATGCCACTTGAACTCAGAGGAGTTCTCCTCAACCATCCCAAGTTCCCGAGTAGACTTTTGAGTAGACGGCGTTCCACCTCTTTTGTTTTTCATAGTTGGAAGTCGGAATTTACAACCTGTAGTCACATGCAGCAATAGTCCAATAGTAAATACAGTACATATAGTGTACATACAGTACCTATAGTAAATAGACACACTACGTGTAGGTAATACATACAGTAATCAGGAAATATAGGAATACAACATGAAAACATACACTAAATACTGTAAATGGGGTACATATTGTAAATGCATACATTTTAGTTTCCAAACATATAAGAATTTCATGTCATACTCGGGTTTAGTAAATCCTGATTTGTACAGCAAATCCAAGGAATGTAGAGTTAAATCTGATCAAGCAGTATGCTTTGCAGTATGCTTAAGGTCCCATCCATACTCGAGTGTGTGTTGTCTCAACACCTCTCCAAGACATTAAGTTGTTTTTTCTCTCTCTTCTTTTTGGATCAGTGAGTATTTGGAAGTGCACCAGGCAGAGCTGGACAAACTCACCTCTCTCATGAAGGACATGAAGAGGAACTCCAGACTGGTACGACATCATAAGCACATCTCTCTCTCTCTCTCTCTCTCTCTCTCTTTCTCTAAATCAGGTCTCCCAGGTGCATGTTGAGAATATATTTAATGTCTGGAAAACACTGCACAGGTCACATGGACTGATTAAAGAGTTGTGTAAATCTGATATGTGTTTTGAGATATAGATTGCATTGATTGACACTGACATTGAATTTGTGTGTGTGTGTGTGTTTGCACAGGGAGTGCTGTATGATCTTGACAAGGTGAGTAAAAGGAGCTCAACTATAAACACTTCACTCCTCTTCTCTTAGAAAGCTCGCCAGAAAATATTAGCAGATAATAAACAGCTTTACAGTAATGTCATGCCCTTTTCTTGGCAGTCCAGCCACATTGATATTGTAACACGTTGTACTTTTGCAGGTGTGTACTTTTCTGGAAATTCTAAACTCACATCATTGTTTTAACCCTCTCTGGTTTTTTGATCCTGCAGCAAATTAAGACAATTGAGAGATATATACGACGCCTGGAGTTTCACATAAGTAAGGTAAGGAGTCATTTGATTTTTGATTTCTCAGCTCTAATTCTATTAAGTATAGTGCATATAAATAATATCTAAACTACACCAATGATGTATGATAGAAATTAAGCTTTTAAGCACAATTATCTACCAAATTCTCCACCACACACCAGCTAAAAATATATGGGTCAAAGACTAAGATCGTTTGCACTTTATTATTATTACAACAGCATTAAAATGAAATATTATTAATATCAATATTGAAATATAATATATGTTCATTTTGGATGAAATTTGAATTGCAGTCAAGATTTATGAAGTCAAATCAGTCCATATAAAATACTCAATTTGCTTTTGAATCAAATGGCAAGAACTTATTTCACAGTAAGGGTCTAATGGCTTTTTAAGTGACACTTCCTACCCCTTGTTGGCTACTTAATAATTCTCACAACAGGATTCCAGCTGCATGCGCTGTTGGAAAAGAAAGCTTAAAATCCCCTTTTCCCTTTCCACTTCTTCTGTTTGACATTCTCCATCTCCACTTACACACACTCTTTTATTGCCATGTGTATTTCCTCCACGCACCATCAGCCAAACACCCCCCCACACAAGCAGCCTTGGTGGATTTAAATGAAACCCCCATTGTAAGGCCAAGCTCTAGCCTTCACAGTGTGAAACGGAAGTATAGTCTCTTCATTTTGAGCTTTGATGGTGAAGTTGTGAAAAGTGAGTGGGTGCTCTTGGCAGTGATGCAAACTTGTTTGTGATAATTGACACAGCTTATTTCCAAAGTGCCCAGGTCTCCAGAGCCCTACTGTGCTCTGTGCTATACTCACAGGTGTGTGGATGATGCACAGTGGAGCACCGGTTGGCAAATCTTAAAGCGTTTCTGCTCTACAGGTCGCCATGGCAACCTGGAAATAGAAGCTTCGAAACTGTTTTTGAGTGATTCCATGAAACCAGAAAATTAGCCCCGTAATATTCTTGCTTTCCTACAACAGAGTGGCAATTGAATCATCGGCTATATTTTGTTTACAATCCAGGATGGTATATAGAGCATCATGGAGCTCCTTTGAGGTAATTCAGAGCTCTTTGCTTCTATTTTGCCATCCATTTTGGCAGCATTTTAAGTTGTTTTCTTACTAGCTCTGGATATAGGTCAAAGCAATTCTGCACATTATAATAGGCAGACCCCTGACAGATGAACTGGTTATGTTTGTACGAGGCTCTATATGCATGTTTGTGTGTGCATCCTAATGGGAGAGCGGTGTGTTCTGTACTTGTGGAACATTGGGAGTATAATTCTGCTGAGAATCTCTTTTATATTCATTTTCTTTTGTGAATTGATTGAAGTGCTGTGTTTTATATAAGACAACATTGTGTTCAGGACAGAATAATAATCCTCTGTATAATTTAAAGGAACACTTTTTTTAAAAAATTATTTATTTATTTTATCATAATCGCCACCTACCACATCTAAAGTGCTGCATGTGTAATTACCATCAACCAGAATTTAGACAGCTTTCCCTGTACTAAGAAACAAAATGGAAAACCTATTTACTCACAACTCCCTTATAATGAAAGTCTCGGGGCAGTCATGGAAGGCTGTGAATAAACATTTATTTGTAATGTATTTTTGTTTTTTTGTTTTTTATAGCAAAATTGTCAAAGTTACTTGTAAATTAAATCAAAATCTGTATAATTAATCAAAAAAAGGACCTCAAAGTCATCATGGAAGTGCACTTGCTGTACCTGATCAAGCATGAATACCACAAAACCTCTGGGAAAGTATTAAAAAAAACAAAAAAACAAAACTGGAATTTTATCCTAAAATCATCCTAAAATCCTATCTATCTATCCGGAGAGGGAGAGAGAATGGGTACATTTGAAAGGACCGATTTTATTTTTTGGCTATATTAGTGTTTTCTGTCCATTTCCGAAAAATTTAATGTACAAAATGAAAATTATACAAAAAGCATGCCAGGCATGTGCACTGGGTGTTTGACGACATGAGCATAACATTTTCTTTGTGCACACCACATTGTCACTTATATAATTTACAAAGCTGTCGAACATTAAATTAAAATATATAATGGAGAAAAAGACATTATTTTCACTTATCCACTCTACAATACATGTAAACATGTATAGATTCATATACTTTGGAGAATGGATTCAAAAAGATGCATTTTCAGTGATAAATGCCGTATTAGTGTGGAAGACAAGCAAAACAGATTAATTATGGGAGGTTTTTTCCCTCTAAATTGTCCATGTCAGTGTGGACTATGCTGTAGACTTTCATTATAAGTGAGTTTTAAATAAACTGATTTTCTGTTTATTTCTCAGAAGAGGGAAATGTCATGGGTTTTTTTTGTCTTTAGTAAACACTTGTATACAGCAGATGCAGTAGATGGAGATTAGGTTGAAAACGCTTTTTTTGGGTTTCATCATACTGCTATCAACACCATCATTCTGGATACTAGATGTAGTCTTATGAGGGTATTAGACTAATTAGATTTAAGACTCTGCTGTGTTGGACACATTAAACAGAGACTCTATGGTTGCCAGAGGACAGAGTAATGTGGGCGTCCAGCCGATGCCTATCACCAAGTTCCATACAGAACATTCAAACTACAGGCGGTGTTCAGCAGATCGTTATCAGAGTGGATCAGGCTGGCTGAATGGAGACTGTGCCAGCATGATGCCATTTGGATGGATTTTACCATGGCACCTAGTCATTGTTTAGAAACACGTACACAATCATTGTCTTGTACTCATAATGAGTCTGGTGTTAAGACAAGTGGACAGCCTCTATGTACCTACCAGCATAAAGTAGGCAAAAAGGAAGTCATGTGATGCATAGATGAGCTGAAAAGGGGAAGGACAGAATGAGCAGTCATTCTTGATCTATTCTCAAAGGCAGATATTAAAAGGGCAGCATGTAGTTCCTTTTAGGTGGGTTAAAAATATCTGCTGTTTCTGGAATCTTCCACAAGGGACATGATTTTAGCGTTGTCAGAACTTCAAAGTGTGAATGGCAAAAAAAAAAAAAGTAAGATGTCAAAAATTAATGAGTTTGTTGTATTAATATATATGTCATGCGTAAATGTATAAGCACGTTATGTAAAGTGTTTATAGAAAGATGCATTAGTTGTGTTGGGGAAACTGCATTTTAGAACCTGGATGTTCACCACGTACAAGGGAGTTGTGTTGCTGTTTTAGTCAACAGCGAACACACAAGCGAATTCACACAATATATAATACAAAATAGACATAATATACAATCAATATGCACTCATTTACAATAATGTACACTAGACATTCATTAACGTGTTTGTTATATGCATTTATCATGGAGTGGGCTGTTCATGTTAAACCTGAATTAAATGTGAAACATGTTACAGAGGTGGGATGTAGGAAGGGTCCATAATTAAAAGGACTATGGTCTGAGGAAAGTAGCTGAGCAGGTGTTGGTTAGTCCAAGTCCTTAGAGGGGAGCCCCTGGAAGATAGAATGGCCTGGTGAATGGAATCTGTAATGATTTTCCGCTGCTCTTTTCCTCAGAAGTAGTTGGTGGTTTTTGAATGTGAGGATTTAAGCATCCAGAACAGAGAACGCTTTTAAATGTGTCCACATTAGTGTTGACAAGGCCTTAGTTCTCTCCTTATTTCTCTTCTTCTCTATACCTCTCAAGTCTCTCTCCTTGAATTTGGCAGGAATGCTTAGACAACCAGCACGTTTGATTGTACAGATGTTATTATTTATTTAATCAAGTCAGTGTGCCTGATCTGCTGTGCCTGAATCTACAAAGCATAGTTCATAAATAGTGTTTTTAAGTCCATTTCCAATGTACACATCATTTACTTGTGTTAATATGACCTTCGTTTTACAATTTTAGCAATCATATCACTGATTTGTGTCATGTACTTCTGTGTACACTTTGTATTTGACTATCTCGGCGAAATCTGAAAGTACACTCGGCCCCACCCAGCATGGACACATACACACCCCATCCCAGTATGCGCACACACACTATTGCCAAACAGCTGCTAGCCTGCATATATGGGTGGGTCTACTAGTGGCTGCTCTCATGCTGTGATTTGGAAAGAACACAAGTAGATCAACGGCATTCTCAAGGGAAAGCTATGTTTGTGTTTAAGAGAGCATGTGTGGGGTGTGTGTGTGTGTGTGTGTGTGTGTGTGTGTGTGTGTCCGTCCAAATATATGCTCATATGCCTTTTGAGGTCTCTTCTTTCACACCTGCTCCACCCTTGAAACTGAGGTTGAGTGTGTGATGCATGGGCGCTAAACTTCACTGCACTTCACTTCCTGGAGCATAGAGGGTTAAGGGCCTTGCTCAGTAACCCAGAGCCTTAACTGTTGAGCCACTACTGCCCTACTGACTATTTACTGTTCAGGTCGTGCAGGACTTCTTGTTACTCTGCCTCTGACCATGATTGCTGTTGTTGGTGTGTGTGTGTGTGTGTGCTTTGTGATTAGTTAGACCAACTAGGAAAAATAATTAGACTTACTTGCCTATAATCATGTCACTATCAACTGAGAGCCTATCACTGGCCACACCCTGTTCTTCAGTTTCCTCTTTTACATGCAGAAAGACTGACATCTTGGATGATGACACTCTGGTGTATGCTATTTCTTAAATCAGACTCTTCACACTCATTCATGCACTGCATTTCCCCTTTCTAAAAGGACAAATAAGTAAAATTGAAGACCTCAGCAGTCCAGTGTGTGCCCAAATAAAGCTGATTCAGCCCCCACCAGCACAGTTTTAACAGACAAGGCGAAGGAGAAAAAGGGGATTGTAAGAACCGCATACTTCCCACAGCAAGAATGGCAGTGGTGGGAGTGTGTGTAGTGGTCTAGACGTGGGTGGGTCTTATTCTTGAGTTTAACTAAACAGATGGGACCACCACCAGACAATCCCACATTTTCCCATCACACATTTCATCTGGATTGCCCAACCCTGCTCCCTGAGATCTCTCCTCCACAAAATTCACTTCTGACCCATAACAAAACATGAAGCTCCAATATCGAATCTAAAACATGAAGCTCTAATATCAAATCTCCAACAGGCATGCTGTAGATTTTATCTTCTGCTCAATTTCCTGGTTCTGAATAAAACAATTACTATCTATATGTAATGTTTTTCCATATGGACATGAACAATGATATTTAGTATATACTTCTATATTTTCTTTCTCTCTATCTCTATCTGGTAGAGAACTGGAACATTTTATACTATTGTTATAACTGATTTCCGTCACAATGTGGGCAGGCAGTTTATATAAACGTCTCCATGGCTGTGGTTGAATAGTATGTGATGGTCGCACACATGTAACTCTGTCACTGTGGGGATTTTAAACTCTTTCTGCTGCTATGAGTCCACATCATACCCTGTCTCAGGCCATCTGAGGAGATGCTGCTGTGTTACTTGCTCTCTGTTCCTCTGTGTTCTTTTGCTTTTATTCCTCAATCTGCCATATCTTGTCTTATGTTCTTTAACTGTCTGTATTTCTACCTATCCTTTTTTGTTGCTTCTTTTTCTACCTCTCATTAGTCCTATGCTAACTCTGACTCTTCTCTTGATCCAGCGTTCTGATTCACACACTGTTTGACATCTAACATGACTTGGAGATGATGTTCGCAGTTCACTTGTACTGTATAACTGCATTTGGTCATTCGGGGGAAAGTTGTCAAAACCTTGATTTGTGGTGGTGCTTCATCACTTCTTTTAGTACACAAGGTATCTGCTAGTTTGTTATGGTCCCTAAATGAGATTAGATTGCCACGATATCCAGTGTTTATATATCTGGTATTATTCTGATATCTTTACTTTGATTGTATTGTATTATTGAACCTGCCAACCTATTTGTGTTTGCATTTTGCATAGGAGCACCACAATTTAACATAGGAGTACATTAGTACTCAAGTTATCACTCAAAAACACACTAATATAGTCTCCTCAATATAACTGAAGATGAGCCAGTGAACATATTAATCTGAGATGATTTGTGCAGTTGTTTAGTTCTTCAATATTAATTGACACCCCTAGTAGCCCCACCCCCTTTTCCCAAACTCCCATTCTCTTGATTGACCTCACAAGGTCACCCTCACTTTCTGTTAATATAAAGGGAAAAGGTTTTGAGGTCATTAATATGAAACAAAATCTATCAGTGTATGTTTGATTTTGCTAACGTGTGTGTGTGTGTCTGTATGTGTGTATGTGTGTATATGTGTATATATATATATATATATATATATATATATATATATATATATATATATATATATATATATATATATATATATATATAATATAGCTACGGTAAACAAGTATAGTTAATATCAGTTTACTATATTTATTATGGATGCCACCAGAATAGGTCCAAACTTTCATTTTTCAGCCAAAAGAGAAAAAAGGATGAAAACATGTACTTAAAAAGAATAAATAGTCCTAGAACAAAATTATTTTACAAATAATGGTAATGATAGTTAGAAAGCGAATGTTTTCTTTTTTTTATGCTATGGGTTCTGGCTATGGGTTTATTGTGGATTTTTTTTTTTTAATGGGGAAAAAATGATCAGGGAAAACATCGTACAAGTCTAGTGCATCTTTCACTATTGGCACAATCAGTCTGCAATTGATATTATAACTTCGTGTTTTTTGTTTTTTAACTCATTGTCTAAGTATTTCAAATACATTACCATGATTGCACTTTTAAATGCTGCAAGCATTCATTTAGGATTTGTTTATCATTCAGATTTAGTCAAAAGCGAATGTATACTTATGAGAGGCATATTTAGTGTCAATGTTACTATAATAATCCTGAGTGTAACCAGGAGCAAATGTTAACATGTTAACTGTGTTTAAAAAAGTCTTAAATAATGGCAGTTTCAGCAAAATATCTTTGAACAGAAAGTGAGACATGTCCAACTTCATTCTGTTATGAAATATTAGTTAGATGCCCACCTCACCCACCTATCTGATCTCTCAGTTGTTTAAGTATTTTTTTTAATCTGTTACATAAGCCATGTTTCTTCATAGAACCATTTCCCCCCACCTAACGTATGTAATCGTACATAAATGCACTTCTATACAAGTCATTTTTAAACAGATTACCCATCTGAAGTTTTACTTGGCTTGGGCATGAACATTGACATTATTTTGCTCTGATTAAGCTCGGTCATATTATTAACAGATTTTTTATTATTATTATTATTATTATTATTATTAGTAGTAGTAGTAGTAGTAGTAGTAGTAGTAGTAGCAGTAGTAGTAGTAGTAGTCATCGAAGTGTTGGGGAACTGTTAAATGGTCTTCTGAATGCACTCCAGGCCTCCGTATCTCTATATGTTATATAATACAGTTATATATTGTTTGTGGGGGTGTGAATGTGTATAAAGTTCTAGAGACTAATTGTGCATGTATTTATTGCTGCAGGTGGATGAGTTATATGAGGGCTTCTGTATTCAGAGGAGGCTACGAGACGGTGCCAGTAAAATGAAGCAAGCATTCACTGCTTCACCTTCTACTAAAGGGACACGAGAAAGCCTGACTGAGGTCAACCGCCGCTACAAAGAATACACAGAGGTCAACTCTCTCTCTCTCTCTCACCAACACAACTGTGCCACTATCTACAATGAAACCCTGTTGCATACCCTGGTACATTTCTTGGCAGCATGGTGGTAGCTTGTCTGTATCTCTTGTTTTCTATAGAACATGAGCACTTTTGAGGGGGAGCTGGAGAACCTGTTGGGCGAATTCCATATCAAAATGAAAGGTAAACAATTTTTTGGTGTATTGGAGGTGAATATTAATATAAAATGAGTATTATAAGGTTGTATCTGAGTTAAGAACAGTTATGGGATATGGAGCTTAAATGTTTTGTCTTCCAGATTCCAACTACAGAAAAGTTCTGTGATACTGCAGAATCTACATTTATAGCTCAATAATTAGACAATCAAATTTGTAATAATGTTTAAAAAAAAAAAAACATCATTAAAATTCTGAGAACATGAGAAAGTGGATTTTGAACATGGTGAACATTCAAGCTGTTTGGTTTTATAAAGTTCTAGCTGGCCGTTTCTCATTAAGCTATTCTTCATTCTCAGTAAATAATTGATAAATGTAATAACAGCAGTAAAAACCATTAGAAAAGACTACTGGGGCTAATTATGATCTAGCATACAGTCATGTGAAAAAATAAGTACACCCCATGGAAATTGTTGGCTTTTTACCATAAAATTGATATTTTGTAGTAATTTTCACAATTGAAATTAACAAAGATCGTGGTGTCATCATGCCAAGATCTAAAGAGTTCTATAAGGCCTTCAGAAAAAAGGTTGTGGATGTTTATGAGTCTGGCAAGGGATCTCCAAATTATTTGAAATACATCCTTCCACTGTAAGGAAAATCATCTACAAATGGCGCAGATTTCAAATTTGCCAATTTGTCCAGGACTGGCCGTCACAGCAAATTCAGCCCAAGGACAGACTGTCTGATGCAAAAAGAAGTCTCCACGAACCCCAAAATTTCATCACAGGATCTGCAATTAAGACTTGCAGCTGTTGGTCTCAAAGTGCATGCTTCTACAATCGGAAAGAGATTGCACAAATTTGACCTGCATGGGAGGCATGCCAGGAAAAAGTCTTTGCTGTCTAAAAAGAACATTAGAACAAGACTACAGTTTGCCAATGAGCATATAGGCAAAGACCAGGCCTTTTGGAATAATGTGCTCTGGATAGATGAATCCAAGATAGAGTTGTTTGGCTACAGTAACAACAGTCATGATTGGCTCTGACCAAAGACAGCTTTTTGGGAGAAGGACCTCATACCAACTGTGAAGCACGGTGGTGATAATGTTATGGTTTGGGGTTGCTTCACTGCCTCAGGGACTGGACAGCTTCATTCATTGATGCAGCTATGAATTTTGCATCATATCAAAGAGTACTTGAAGATAATGAGGCCAAGATGAAGATGATCTCTCCAAAAGTTTTAGCTGAACTAAAAGTGTACCTTTCAACAGTGCAAATACACAACGATGTAAAATGAGTTCAAGACAATAAATACACAGAATAGAACAATAAATACACAGGACATGGACTGTAAACTATTGTGCAATGATATAGATCGGACAGTAATGAAAGATTTGTGATTGATTTAAACAGTATAATGTAAATGAAAATGTAAGGTTTAAACCTTAAAGGGTTAACAAACAAATTTTGGAACATGTATTCTCTACCTCAGGTTTGGCTGGATTTGCGAGGCTTTGTCCAGGTGATCAGTATGAGGTAAGTACCGAGTTAAATATTATTAGTATTATTAGTGTTTCATGCCAAAAACTTCCAATAGGGTTTCCTGGAGTCTTTTCTATAATTCTGGCATATAAATGCATTGCATTCCTCCCCAATTATAAAATGCCCAAAATCTGCTAAGTACATCATCCATAGTGGCTGTTGCCATAGCAACACTGTCAGCTCTGATCCTGCAGCACACCACAAACCCTCCTCCCAGCTCAGTGAAACAGTGTTTATTAGGCTCTGAAAAACTACTGATCACAAGAATACTTGTTCTGGATGTTCTTTCCCTTTAGTTACTGTGCAGCACTGATGGAGTGGGCACATGAGCCTGCCTCTGCCTTTTCAAGCCCACCATCTCTCCCTCCTTACCTTTGTTTTCCTCACATCTCTATCCTCCCACTCCCGCTGCAGATTTTCATGCGGTACGGACGACAGCGCTGGAAGCTGAAAGGGAAGATTGAGGCAAACTCCAGGCAGAGTTGGGATGGAGAGGAGATGATCTTCATGCCTCTAATCACGGATCTCATCTCCATAAAGGTGCAGTGGGAGATACTGTGCAACATGCATCCCTAAACATCTCATTCTAAACCATTAAAAATAATCTGCCATTTTTTTAATACCCAGGAAAAGACTATAAATGGTCTTGGAACATCTCTACCCATTCCCCCTCATTAAAATGTCAGGATTTATATATATATATTCATGAATATGCAATTTGCAAACGCCCCCATTTCCTCTTGTCATCACATCTAGCCAACTTGCTAACTGCTAGTAAAATTATCTCACATTGTATACAGATTGGTATCAGTATCTCAGTTTAAATTATTATTTTCTTAGTGATTTTATTTTAACAGTAGCCAAGCCTGTCAAACTATATATACTGTATATCCTAACAATCAAAAGTTTGCTCTCACTAATATTAGCTAGGTTAGTTAGCTAGCTGGTTAGCACATAGGTTCTGTAGCTAAAAGCATTTACTTTGTGATTGGTCCAGGGCCAGGAAGCTTATTTAATGACTTTTTTATGCTCAATTCTATTTCTTAATGGAAATACTGAAAAGGTCTTTTAAAAATGGAACGTGATTTTAACACTGTGCTAACAAATCTGATACAAACACCAGTCTGTACAAACAGTGCTGTCCATCTATGAGGACTTAACCATTTACAATAACATGAGTGAGTTTGAGTTCAAGAGTACTTCAACAAAATAATGTAAAATAAAAAATCAAATTGCTTATATTTCAACTTTTTAATAAATCAACTGCTCATTTGAGTACTTCCACTTGAATTGTTAACCCTGACTGTAATACTAACTCTCTCTGACTTTTCCTCAGGTAACCGAACTGAAGGGACTTGCCACTCATGTCCTGGTGGGCAGTGTGATCTGTGAGACCAAGGACCTGTTCACTGCCATGCCTCAGGTGGTAGCTGTGGACGTCAATGATCTGGGCACCATCAAACTAAACCTGGAGGTCACCTGGTTGTAAGTAGCAACAGATTTAAAGGGTGCTTTTATTCTTTAATTGCACCCCCTTGTTTCCCTTCCTTGCTTCCTCTACTTGCTTCTTAGCTTCTCCCTCCTGAGGAAGTGCAGAAAGCATACAAGAAAAGGAGTGTCACTTTAAAGTGAATTTAGTGAATTCATTTATTGATGACGTATTAACTGTACAACGGATCTGCGTGTGCACAACCGTAATTAGTGTTGTGAGTAAAATAAATACGTAAAAACTCAAGTTATCCTTAATTAAACATGCGATGTGCGTGTGCAATTATGTTTTAAGTGTTGACATTTCAACTTAAACAACATGTGGAGTCACCATATGATGACTCCTCTGTTTTTTAAGCAAGACATATCAATTGACTTTCATGAAAAAAATGCTAAAATAATAAATACTTCTCTGTAGGAAACACCTATATATCCTTGATCCAAAAGCCTCCTCTCAGCTTGTTCCTTGATTCCTCTGAGTACATTTTAAAGAATGGGTACAACCTTAAAGATGGTAGACATTGATCGATTTCTGGGTCACAGGCTGAAGGATGTAGGATCAAGGAATCAAGGTGGCATCCATAAGAGTTTTGAGATACAACAGAGACTTCATGTCAACTGTAGAATAAATGGAAGTATACTGCCCTCTGCTGGGGAGTTAAGGGACTGACTGAAGATTTCTTTAAATAATAATCATGTATCTCTTTCCACGCAGTCCATTTGATGTGGAGGACCTGACCCTGTCCTCGGGTAACGTGAGCAAAGCTACTGCGTTGCAGAGACGAGTGTCAGTGTACAGTCAGGGCACGCCTGAGACCCCCACCTTCCAGGACGCAACATTCTTTGTAAGTCTTCTGTAGTCTTGGATAGTTTAACTAGATTTAATCAGTGTGGTCATGCATTCTGTGTGAACCATGGAGTATCCTCTATCCTGCACGTTTTAGTGTTTTCCCTGCTTCCATCACTCCTAAATCAACTAAGCAGATCGTTAACAGCTCTTAATAAATTGTGCATATGTGAAAACACTAAAATGTGCAGGGGGTTCTTCCAGACCAGGGTTGGGAACCTGTGTACTAAAGTGTCAATATATAATATTTGTAAGTCCCAGTGAACATAGTATCGGTTATTTAAAATATTTAAAATGATCCCCAACTTAAGTGTTGTTTTTTGCATCATGAGAATCAGATGATGATTTTCCCACCATTTAATGGTGGTTTAGCGTTTGCCTGCTAGTTTGCTTGATGATGGATATGCACAGTTTTAGTATGTGGGAGCAACAACAGTGTTGTAACTAAGTGAGGAGAAAAACTGCACAAGCGTTACACAATATTAACCCAAATCACTTTACTAGAATTTCCCTAGAAAGTCATCAATTATTCAAAACGTTGAAAACAAAAATGTTGTCATTATTAGTTATTTTATTTATAATTAATGGGTCTGGTTTCACAGCTGCCACTCCAGTAATAATAAAATGATCGAATAGTGTATGTCAGGATATTTTAATTCCTTTTTTTTTTTTTTAAATTCTCTATTCATTGGGGGGAAATTCTCTATTCACTGGGGAGGCAAAGGTCTGCACTCTACTATAATTAGAACATAATCCTGGATTTAGGTTCCCTGTGACTTTTTAAATATATGCATTAGAATCACACCAGATTAACCGTGAAACCACAATTCACAACACTCTGAGCTGCACACTCTCCTGATTATTGGTACCCTGATATTTATAGCATGTGTGTGTGTGTGTGTGTGATTTGCATCTATTTTGCTATGCTTCATTAACACCAATTAACTACCTGCCCCTGGCCTTCGTTGTCAACATCCCCTCTCCCTGCTGTGTATGTGTGTGTCTATATGTGTGTGTTTTGGGATGGGTGCACAGACATGGCAGCCTCAGCCTCGTCAGGGCCACCACTTCTCATTCCTGCACACACTCAGGGACACTCTCTTAGAGAAACTCAGACGCAGTCGCTCATTTGGTGACCTGGCTGCACTGCGGCCTCGTCCCAGATCCAGTCTGGAAGTCTACGTGAGTCAGGTCATTGTGTGTGCCCAGCTACTTTCAAAGCATGTGTGTAGTGGTTTTGCTAAACTTACAAATCCGTTGCACCCAGTTCCTGTATCTGTCTTTTAAAATTTCCATTCCTGGTTTACTGCATATAGAACAACACTATTTAGATGATTGAGATTTCTGTGATGGTTGCCCATGATTTTTTTTTTTCTTTTTCTATTGCTCATACTATGTCTCTCTCTTGCTCTCATAGTCCACGTTGCCTGATGATGTTTTTGAAAATGGTGGCTGTAGTGTATCCGAATGCAAGCGCCTGTCCTTCACCTTCTCCGATACACCAGCCTCTAGCCCAGCTCCTGGCCAATCACATCCTGAGATCACCGTAACACCTCCTGAAAGTGAGCAACCACCTCAGCTTCCTGCTTTAGACGATCAGCCTGGTGAGGAAGAGGATGGTGAGGAAGAGGAGGAGAGCACCAGTGTAAGTGCCAGTCTTGCAAGCGCCAGTGAGGCAGAATCAGAGCGCGAGTGGGAGCGAGTGGAGTGTCAGCATGGGTATGAATCCACAGCACCCTCGCTCTCCTCAGAAGGCCAGATCTCAGCTGTGGGGCCCGAAGATGTGGTGTTCCTGGAGTCTGGCAGTCATGACGAGAGCTCAGAGCTGAAGCCAGTGGAGCTGGATGGGGAGGAGGGCAGTCTGACCAGGCAGCTGGTGAGGAGACTCACTTCCTCTGATATCTTGCCTGAGCCAGCCGCTCTGAGCTGGGCTGGAGAGAGCACCCTGGAGGAGGCCATCCACAGCCTGCTGATGAAGCTGGAGAGCGTGACCCAGCGCTGCCGAGAGCTTCAGGACCTTGAACAGGAAGTGATGAAGCTGGAGGACCTGCTCAAGGTATGAGATGGATACCGCTAATCAGGGTCATGGTTTTCCTAGATTTTCAAGATTTATTTTTTCTTTTAGTCAAAATTGTCAGTGGTGATGACCATCTCCAGTGTTCAGTCGTGATCACAGGGTTTGGCTTTCTCAACTGAATTAATATGATTGGCTGCGATATTGGCAACCTTAGTTAAACTTACCTAATTGGCTGATGTAGCATCTTTTAACTGGTTACTTTTTTAATTATTTGATTGTGTACTGTTTGTTAACTTGATTTAGAGTCATTTTTAGATTCATTATTAAGCTATTAACTAACAACTAAGGAGAAGTCCTGTTGTGATTCAATAGAATGAACAGAATTAACGCTCTCCTCCATCCATGTTTCTGCTGCTCTGTGACACTGCATGAGCATCAGTTTTAAGAAATGTGGTGACTAGTTTCATATACCTCAGAAAAAGTGTGTGTTCGTCTTCACCCTTCTTGGTATGTGTAGTAGAATGGGGAGAACTAGCTAGGGGGTAGGGTTTGCAACTATGCTGGGATAAAAATATTCTTAATAGTCACTGTTACTGCCACACTGTCACTGTGTAATACTTACTAATATTTGTATTAGCCTTATACAGGGATCACCTTTCTCACACCCTTCAATCAAACCACAATCTGTCTTTATTGGTATTTTTACCTCCGTGCACTGAAAGCCACAGGGTGCAGAGTAACTATTCTGTTTTTCAGGGATTAACAGCTGTTGTGTCTCCTCAGTGCCGAGATCCTGCTCAAAGGAGTCACTCCTCCAGTCTCAGCCTGACTGTGGAGAGTGCTCTAGAGAGTTTTGACTTCCTCAACACCTCAGACTTTGATGATGAAGACACTGGGGATGACAATGCTGCTGTCTCACGCTCTGTATTCTTCGACATGGATAGGATGGGGTAAGCGCTCAAACTTGCTCTCCTGTGTGAATCATTCTCTAACCTTTCTATCTCTCTTTGTGCTTGTATAAAAGACAAGACTTATTTGGCTGTAATGCACATTTTAAGCCGTAGATTGCACGACTAACGTAAGTGTGTGAATATGAATATAAAAAAAGAATCCAGAATTAGCAGGTAGTTTTTACCAGGGCAGTAATTTAGTGATAAAATTTAAAGAACCAGGCTACACTTTTAAAATGATAGGTGAATGAATGTTGTGTTTTAAATATCTACTGATTTAAATATAAGCTATGAAGGATTTCTTTCTTGTACTTCAACAATCTGACAACATGAGCAATTTGTTTTTTATTTAAAAAAACTACACGACATACACTTTCTCCATTTCCAGTTACTTTTAATGTTGTTAATAGGCTGCGAAATAAGTTACTTTCTGTTATCACTGTAAACAGCCTCTCTTTTATCTCTATCTTGAAGTTAATAGTGTGTATGTGTGTATGTGTGTATGTGTGTATGTGTGTATGTGTGTGTGTGTGTGTGTGTGTGTGTGTGTGTGTGTGTGTGTGTGTGTGTGTGTGTGAAAGGCCAAGTCGGCATCCAGAGGCCCGAGGTCACCTGAGTGAAGCCCTGACGGAGGACACCGGTGTGGGTAACAGTGTGGCCGGGAGCCCCCTGCCACTCAGCACAGGCAACGACAGTCTGGATATGGCCATCGTTATTCATTTGCAATACTGCAACCATCTCATTCAGGTGAGATACACACACAGACACATCAACCCACAGCGCTCTGCAGTGATCACAGTTGTAGTGTGCCAGTTTCTACTTTTCATGCTGGTAAGCTCTATAGTAATAGTTGATAGTTTTTCTGTTTAACAGTAAACATTGTAAATCTGGAGGCACAACACTCTGAACGTGATGTGTGTAAATGTTAAATGTGTTACATTTGTTGACATAAAACACTAATAATTTGTTTGTGGTTACAGCTGTTGACTTCAGGAGGAAACACATGGCAGCATAAGGCCTATTTGCACAAACTTTCTGCCCAAACTGAGCTGCTGGAAGAGTTAACAGAGAACAGCATAGAGTGGCCGGGAAGCATCAGCTCAGCTGCAGAGGGTGAGTGTGTGAGCTTCTGTGCTCAATAAGAAGTGATCTTACCCAACACACACAATATGCAATCCAAGAAAATGGCTGTTCAAATAAGTGCAGTTTGACACGTGCTTGTTTCTGGACCTGAGGGAGGATGTTTGCATGCAGAGTTTGGTGTGTTTTATTAAGTGTATCTCCATGTGGGAGTAGTATCTTTGGTCTGCCTAAAACAGTAGCCTGGGGCTAACCTTTAACTGAACTCTGAAAGATTTATGTGAAAGTGAGTCGCTTTTCGGGCCATACATTTAAATAGTGTGATTAGCTGAACTTGTCACATTATTCCTGTTTTGAGTTTTTACAAAGGCCTTCAGGGAAAAAAAAAACAGAAGCCTTCTAGATATATGGAGTGAATAAATAAAACTCTACATTTGTTTTATGTATAAGCAAGAAACATATTTTAATAGAATGTCCACTCTTAAATGATGTTTTACAACTTTTTTTACTCAGAAAACTTATTAATGGACATTTTAAGAAGGTTTCTCCTGGAATCATTTTAGATTTTCTGTCAAATATTAAATTGAAAGATTCTAAATCATTATTATTTCCATTGTTTTTATTGCTACACGTGTATATTTGTGTATATTGGTTGATTGTAAGACACAATTGTTAAAGTATTGTAAACAATGTTTAAATTGAAACACTGTTGACTTTGCCATGAATATCGCCATTGCTGCTGATATGGCGCCAAAAATAAATAAATATGTACTGTATAAGCAAGCAGCTTTGACTGACGGGTTACACTCAAATTGTTTAGTGCCAAGCAAAAGTAAAGAATACATAGTATGTGAATTAAATAAACAATGCAACGATAGCAACAATACGTTATACAGCTGATCCACGATTCAGAAATTTGCCCACGTGAAAACAAACCAGCTTTGATGAGGCCTCATCCCAAACAGTCCTCGGTTTGTTCCAGGTATAGACTGGAGTTTTTTTAAGCCAAGTGTGAATTCCCTCCAAATTAACTGGAGGTTTTTTTTAGTTTACATCAAATTCTCTTCATGTCAATTAAAGAGGTTATGACTGTAACATTCGGATTGTTGTGAAATGTAGTATATATGTTCCCAAACAGCATTTGCTACAGATAAAAATGTGTACACTGGCAAGTATAAAATATCTCTAACCCTGTCTGTCTGTGTGCTCAGTGCTGCCTGGGCTGGCGGAGCAGTCAGTGTTGCTGTCCCTGTGGTGTGAGTGTGCTGATTCTGGAAGCCCGTTTCACAGCACAGTGGAGCGAGTCCTCAAGCACATGCAGCAACGCTTCACTGCACCACTGCAGGAGACTCACCCTCACAGCACAGACTCAGGTACACACACCACACCACACCACATTACACTATACTACAGCCTTACATGTCTTACTCTTTCCTCTCTTTCCTGTTTAACTCTTTAAGCACCAAGACTTACATTCCTCACTCTTGTAAATACATACCTTTTCATATTAGTTTCACTATAATTACTGAATTCATAGTCATTACTATGAATGATATACTTTTAAGGTGAATAGATGAACAAGAAGTTTGGTTTTTACGGGGTTAACAATACAGAAATAATAGTTATCATAGTGGAAGGACCTGTCGGTTGGTGTAGATAGATTTCAGAACAGATTACAAAGGTAGGTTGTTTTGTGTTTGGTTCATGTGTACCTGAACATTACAGTACATCCTGTCATTAATTTAATCTCTCTCTCTCTCTCTCTCTCTCTCTCTCTCTCTCTCTCTCTCTCTCTCTCTCTCTCTCTGTGCATGCAGTCATAAGGCTGGTGGTGACTGAGATGATGGACAGGAATGAGCTCGCCTCCACCCCTTCCTTTCTATCACAAGATGTTTTGACAGTGTTCCAGTTTTACAGCTACGCCACCAAGCACAATGTCACAGACATGGAGCAGCACCTGCTGGAGGTGGCCAGAGAGGGTATGACATATTTCCGTACACACATAAAATCAATCCAGGATCACTTAGCAATGTGTCAGTCATTATCAATAACTGCCGTTAAAAGATGTATGGTTTTATCTAATCATTTCAGTTGTAGTTTCACTTAATTGTCTGAAGAAGTGTATTACCTGCCCTATTAGCCACTGCACACTGCTATGCTATGACACTATAGTCAGATCTGCTTGTATATAGGCCTATAATTAATCAGCACCGTCTGCTCAGTAATATAATATCAACTTTAAACTGGGTCTTTGTTTAATTCTAGAAAATCCTCTTCATTTTCACTGGAACTTGCATCACATAAGGGCCTTTTTTAATAGTTTTTTTTTTTTTCCTCCAATTTTCATATGATCAGTTACTTCATTTCTGTGACATTGACTTTGGATGTTGATCACTGGGCGATCACAGAAATTAATGCAAAATCAAAGCAAACGCCGCAATATTCAGAGAAGTTTGCAATTTTTCAAAATTACAGCAGATTTGGTCCAAGACATGCACACAACACGCATTCAGCCAAAGCCCTCTCCGATTCATGTGCATCAAACATGAGTACAGCTAAAAGGTCTCAATTACCAACAAACATCTCTGCGAAAGACCATTCAAAACAATTTTGTGCAATTGCAATTTCGCCAATTCTAGTAGTTTTCGGCAAAAAAAAGCAAATTTTTTAAAAAGCCGCAGCAAAATAAAGCATTTTTGGCCACAACAATCACAAAAAAATTCCCCAAAATCGTGTACGGACTGACGAAGACAAAAGTGTGATATGAAAGCAGCTGATATTAATCAGCTGATATTAATATCTAGAGTCTGTCTGTTTTCATCACCCTTTTAGTTGAGGGCAGGAAATGTCACAAAAGGAAACCTTGCAAAATGTGCAACACACAAGTCTTGATGGAAACCTTTTCTCAGATGAAGCAAAATGTTTACAGTTGGTTTTTGCAGGAAATTAAATAACTGTGTCAAGAATTTTCAGTGCAAAGAAATTAGCTGCTGGTAGAAAAAAACTGCAAACATTTTAAAAACTAATCTCCATTTTCTCTTTGCATTATGAGCATAAAGTTACCAGAAATGGCTACTTTGACAGCAGCAGGTGACACTTTATTTTAGTAAAATAATAATCCGACATCGAGCTAAAGACATCTTGAACATGATTGTTTAATCATTTAATAAATAAATCATGGCGTTGCCTCCAGTCTAGCAGGTGCCCTGCAGAAAGGCGCTGTCATAGTGCAGGATACTGTGTAGGAAATGTCCATATGTTACTGAGGTTATGTTTCAGCCAAAAATGACAAAGCCGTGAGCATTTGTTACTGAATAAACACTTATGCATGTTCAGATAGCAGTTTTACATGGTATGCAGTTACTGCTCTATGAATGATTCTCCAAGTATGAACTTATATGATGCTGATTTTGTCTGTATCACGTTGGTCCTGCTGCCTGTTGATGAAAGTGATTTGAGTGTCAGGATACTGAAGATGTGCATGTTTTCCATGTTGCAGCTGCGTTTGCGGAGTGTCTGAGCTCTGCCGATGTTGAGTGCTCTGTAAAAGAGTTGCAGGAAATGTCCATCACTGCCCTCCAGCCCCGTACACACACCCTGTGTGTTCTCGCTGGCCTCCTGACCTCTGATGACCCTGCCCTCAGCAAAGCTGCCTCTGCCTTTCTCTCAAACGCTGCCTCACATCCACTTTTTAGGTCAAAGGTCAGTGCCATTGACACAACAATCTCACTGACTCTCTTTTAATCAATCAGTGCATGTTGTTCTTTAATCCTGATTGACTTAAGAGGCTAAATGGAAGAGATTCAGGCCTTAATTGTATATCTATGTGTGTGTGTGTGTGTGTGTGTGTTGTCAGGCAGTGCATTGCTACACACAAACCTTATCAGAAGCAGGTGTACATGCACAAAGAGCTGCTTGTGTTGCTCTGAGCTGTCTGCAGGTCAGTATGAGCAGCACACTGATATAATTATAGCCGTGTGATGTTGAATATGTTGAAAGCGATTGTGTTAATGAAAGAGTGGTCATCGCAGCGTTTTTGTCTCTGTCGCAGGCTGTGGAGAGCATCAGAGCAGTCGTGGTGCTGTGTGACTCTCCTGATGAGGAGCTCCGCCATATTGCCATACAGACCCTCCTCACATTCGGTATGTCAGCACTTTGCGTTGGCTTTTCTCAGTGAAGATAGACAATGTGCATTGTGTATCATATAAATCAGCTAAATCAGAGCAAGAATCAATTACATACTGTTCCAGATAAGCAGCTTGCATGACTGAACGGTGACAACGGTTACCTTTTAATGCTTAACCATAAATGATTAGTATATTGCTGTAAATAAGACAGTTCGAAGTGTTTGTTTTGGTGCATCACATTATCATATATGACTAGCACCACAGATTCTGAACAGATGAGACACATCGGTTTGAAACTTGAAGCAGAGAATAAATGCATTCTTCTCCAGTCATCTTGAAAAACATTCTGGTTTTCCTTGTTGGCTTTTCTATGAGCAGCCCATTTTCCCCCCGATCATTATTGAGGCAAGAGAGGGTAAATAAAATGAATCTACAAAAGTCTGTGAAAACAATTTTTCTTTTCTTTTTAAAGTGGTAAGAATATGTACTACACTTGCAAGGTCCTGTGTATTGTATGTCAGACCATAAGAAACATTTCTCATATATTTTATACTGCAAACCCAGTCAAACTTAACATTCAGTGGAAAGTTTCACCATCAGAGAGTGTTTGACGAAATGTGTATTTGTGTGCAGGTGAGGAGGGTCGGCTGGCATACGAGCAGTTGGACACCGTGCCAAGGGAGATGGTGCGACTGGGTACGCGTCGTGGCACTGCCGTCACCACTGCCTTCTGAGAGCAGCAAGTTCAAAAGCCCACGTTACCGTTCCTGTGTCCAACTGTCCCACTTATCCGGGGCATGAGAGGCGCTGTTCCTCACAAAACCACTCTGTACCAAGGCCTGATGCACAGATCAGTTCTAACAGTAGTTATAATTTTTTTTTTTTATCACCACTCACATTATTATTGATGTTCTTTCTGACTACCATTTAATTATTGGTTGGTAATAGTTGAGGTTCCTGAATTTGCACTTGTTAGAGGCATGTACATAGAACACATTCTTGTCGTATATTGTGTGGCGTATCCTACCTGAACTACCTGAGACTTGTGCTTTTCAGCTTCAGGGATTCTGAGGGACGTGTTTAATCTAACCCTCATAATTACTCAGAGTGTATATGTGAGTAAATAAGTCCTAACTATGGGCATCATTGGACAGAGTTAAGCTTGGCTCTACGGCATGTGGATGCTAATAAGAGAAGCACATACTGTATCTGTTTATCCAGACCTCGCATAACGTTCGCTTTGCTTTGCAGTGCCACTAATCAGCATCACACAAAGCTGTCTTGTTTGGAATAATGAGCAGTAGGACGGTGACATGGTGGTCTGCCACTAGTGACTGAAGAGGCAAGCTTCTTCAGTGTTGTCCTGCAGATTAAGTATTGCATTAATATGGTGCGAATGCTCTGGTGAATGGCAAGAAGTGATGGATGTGTGTGTGTGTGTGTGTGTGTGTGTGTGTGTGTGTGTGCACGTGTGTATATGTTAAAATGCACTTTTTGGTATCTCAAGTAAGAAGTCTTAATAGATTTACTGTGAATTTGGTGTTAAGCTTCAATGAAGACTGAAAGTACAGTGCTCCGTGATCCAACTCGCTTCTGTGCCTCGTGTAACTGTACTACTGAGTCGCATTTTAACTGTGACAACTCATCGTTTCATCATTTTATTTATTTTTTATTTTTTAATTTCATCCATGTATCTTTTTCTTTTTTAATCACAAAACTGCATTGTATCCGCAATATACTAAACATAAATGCTTTCTTTGGTATTTATGGTTACTCCATGCAACCACACACACTATCACATTTTGATATGTTAATACTGTAAACTTTTAAATTGTTTTATTGATTACTTATCTTATCTTCTTGAGAGTACTGAAGTACTAATGTGCTAGTAAGCACTGAAAATTTTTGTTTTTAGTGTTTATATTATATTAGCCTGTTATTTTGTCATCAGTCACTTACTTCACAAATTTCTAAAGCCATAATTCACACAAGAAAAATATATGACTGGATTATTTTGTAATCTGTATCACAGAGCTTTGGCCTATTTTTCCATATTAGATAATACTTTTTTGTTTTTGTTGTGTCCGATCTGCGTTATTCTCATTTCCACAGTATTTTTAGACTTGGCCATCAAGAAAACAATTTAACACCAGTCTCCAAGGGATTTTGTACATATAGTTCATGTGAGTTGTGTAACGAATATTGATGTGCTTTATATAAAAATCCAGGCTTACGCATACACCTAGATTCATTTTTACAATTTCACTAACAAACTCCTGAGATCCTGTTAAAAATTTTAGTATTATTTTTCATAACTGGTTTGAGATTAATACATTTTCATTAGCAGGGAGTAGAGGAGTGCTGTATAAACAGCTTTAGCACAACTTTGAATGAATGCAGCACTCTGGCTCTCAAACTTATTGTATAATATCTCCATTCACTTTTCTTCTTTGTGTTTATAATATTCCTCTGTCTGTTGCAATAAAGTTTATTTTTGGATAATGTTATTTACTGAAAGCATTCAAAAGCCCCTGTTTCCTTTTTTGTGCATGATTTGTATTGGATAACTTTTTTTTAATATCCACAAAAGCTAATATTTTACACATAGTAGTTGACTCTCATGTGAAATATAAAACATTTTGAGAAATGTAAATGTATATATATATATATATATATATATATATATATATATATATATATATATATATATATATATATATAAAATTGACATTTTATTCTTGTGGGAATCAAGACACCAAAATGTAATGAAATTTGGCAGTAACATAGACTAAAACCCTGACATATACCTGAATCAAGCCAGAGTAATAACTAATAAATCTCAAACAGTAGCAAATTATTTTACTATATAATGTGTAGCTCTTGTAATTGTGGTATAATGAAACTGTCAAAAATAGATCTGTAAATGACCAAAAAAATCTACATATATATAGTCAAATAATACATCCAGGGCACAGCACTATAGATGCACTTCAAACGTTCAGATCTATTTTCATTTTGTTAGGTTATTCACAGTCTTTTTAATGTGGCCTATTGCTGACAGCAGTCTGACCATTATTGCTTTCTTTTGAAAGAGTACATAGTAGTGAAATTTGCAATCAAATTTTGTTGTCCAAGGCAAAAAGCAGTCAGTGTATCTATTTTCCATGTTTCAGAAGAAATAATTATGTTATGCTATTCTAACATGATGTGATTACTATTATCCAACAGTTCGTTCTGGTTCACTAATTGGTGGGGTGTCCGAGAGTGCTGATATAACAGTACTGATAACAGAACTATGACAGTCACTGTTTGTATAACTGTTCATTAAATAAAATTCCAATTCTCACAATAGATCATTACACTGAAACTATACTTATTGTCAGTCAGTCTGTGTTGTATGGCAACATAAGTGATTTACTTATGTCTTTGTAGACTAGACCAGTGTGACCATGGCTTTGTATTATAACAGCTAAACTTATAGTCATGTGACTAAGTACACCATGGAAATTGATGGCTTTGACATATTTGGAGAAATAAACATGTCATTTGAGTGCCTATTAATAAAGTTGATGTTTAAAAAAAAAAACTACAAGGAAAATTAGATTTTTCAGTCATTTATTTAACAAGAATGTCAATAGCTGTGATATTCTGTGGAAGAAGTAAATACACCCTTGGCCTCAAAAGCTAGTATTGCCCCGTTTAGCAGAAATAACTTCTTGTAGGCATTTTGCATAATTGTCCATCGCTCTCGGACATCGGCTTGCTGGAATAAAGCTAGCAATGCTAGTTAGGGAACATCAACTCAAAGCTGAAGAGCACCAAGTTCCACAGCACTTCACCTGAAAAGGGCATGTAGTGTATTTATTTTTAAAACTAATTTAAAAAAAAAAAAAAAAAAAAAAATTTAAAAAAACCCCCCACATGATACACCACTTACCATGGCAGAAGACAGGAGGCCAGCCAAACTACAGAACCATAAATTTGCTTGAGACTAGGGATGCACCGAATGTTCGGCCGAAAATAGCAAAAAAAAAAAAAAAAAAAAAAAAACGTTTGACCGACCAATGACGTATTTTATGACGCGGCAAAATAGCCTAGCAACCAGAGTGAGACGCGCGAATGTCACGACCTCGATGAGGGGGCTGGCGCATGCAAGAGCTACGTGCTCTTCGGGTGTTTACTGTGGACACGTGCACGTTTGTTTTGTTTCTGTATCGGAGCATGTTTCTGTCACGTCGCGAGACGTAAGGGAGTAGCGTACGGAAGCAGATAAAGACGTATTTAATGGCAGGCAGACAACTCCTATATCTGTAATACTCTGCGAGCTGTACAGGGACGCGAGCGGTATCTATCCCCCATATAATCAGGGGCTCGCATCAAAATATTTATTTTACTCATTTAAAATTATATTGTGCCTTGTTAGCCTATGCCTGCATGTTCAGTGTTAAATATTTTGAAACTGTAGTTTTTGTAATTATTTTCTTTGAAAAGCAAAAAAAAAAAAAAAAGTTCAGTATTCAGCCTAGTTTTTCATTATATTCGTTTTCAGCCAAGAATTTTCACTTCGGTGCATCCCTACTTGAGACTATTCAGAATAACTACTCTAAATTCAGTGCAGCAAGGAGAGACTTGTTTGTAACTTGTCCAAGAAAATCAAGGAGTTAAATATACCAAGTGCTGTGAAAATGTTTATAAAAAATATGGCTGTTTATTCATGTACATGTCAAATTTCACATATGTACAGATGTTAAAGTTTATACAGCAATGAAGATAAAAACAAAAAAAATAATTGCACATCACGTTGATAAAGTCAAGAAACAAGTTTAAAAAAAAAAAACAAAAAAAAAAACCCCACACCAGCTTCTCACATGCCATAGTACTGAATTGTCCAAGGCAAGTTTAAACACTACTTTGAGTCATCTGAGACAGTGTTATCTTCTGTTTCAGTCACAACCCCTGTATTATTGGCCTCCGTTTTTGTTTCCTCATCCTCCAGATCACTTCCAGAGTCTTCATATTTGCACTCAGGACCTTCATCTTCCGCATCAAAGGCAATTTCTCGTAGTTCTTCCAAGTTGTCTGGACTTTTACCAGTTAACCGCTGTCACCAAAATAATAAGTTATTATTTTGAATAAGATTATAGCTACATTAATCACAACTGACAACCAAGACCTTACCTCAATCATGTCAGCCATGTGCTGAACATGCTGTGCTAGCTCCTGTAGTTCATCATTTTCACTTTGCAGCTCAGCAATCTGCTCATCTTTGGCTTCTATTTCTTTGTGAAGCTGTTGGGAAAACATTTGTCAATTAAGAGAATCAACTTTGATTTTACCCTCACCATATACACAAGTGCTCTCAGGTTAATAAATACAAAGTCTTGTAACTGTTCAGCAGGTTTTGTTCATTAGAGGGCAATAAAAACAAACATTTACCATTGCAATTCATGTCTAAACATGAGGTGACAGACATTTAGCTTACAAGAACCATTAAACTGGGCATGCTCACATTTAATATACCTTGGTGAGGCTGTTTTGTTTTTTTTTGGTTGACTCATGACTCAGACAAGGACTCATCTACACTGAAAGAATAGCCAGTAGAGCAGGGTAAATGCTAAAATTACTGACCTTCTCATTCTCCTGGAGAATGTTGAAAAGGGCTTTCCGTCGCTCCTCTGCCAACTCCTTCCAGTAAGAAGAGGTAGGGGTTTCTGTGGGGGGACAAAAAAAAAAACAAAAAAACCCCAACACACCCCATTACATGTTTGGGACCAGGCGTGACATCCCTGACTTAGCCACACAATACAACTTATTTGTTGGAAATGTCTTGTTTGAGTTTAACACAGATGTAATTTCTAGTATACTTGGTCCTGTATCTAGACAACCGGAGAGAATATGTGACTAAAACTCATTCAACTAGAGTTACCTTTGACCATCAGCTCATAGGCTTCCTGAGAGATTCCTTCAGTTTGGTTTTCATTTTCTGCATTGGCATGTTTCACTGCCACTTCAGCTTTAGTTCTCTTTGAGCCTTTCCCCTCGTCAGCACCCCATATCTTCCGCTTAGGAACAGTCTTCCCAGTCTAGAGAAAGAAAAAAAGTTAAGAAAAGGTTTGTGGTCTAATATTAATTCAGTTTAACTGAACACACTTTACTCAACATAGCTGATTATGTGTACCTCAATCTTCCCAAGACGCTTATTTACAGCAGATGGCTGGAGAACCTGAAGTGTTCTCCTCCTGGAAGATGCCCCTGATGTTTGTGTTGTAAAAAAATTCTGTAAGACACAGTGAGGATAGATTATGAGGTTGACAAGAGGCATCATGCAAGCATTACAAGCTCAAAAATAAGGTGGTTAAACAAAATGGTCTGAAGTGACAAACTACACTGCTCACCCTGCATACCAAAACATTCCCACGGCTCCTTCGTCTCCACTTACACTTGTTAACTGTCATTGTGAGACATAAGCAAGCACGGTAGCTAAGCAGCACTGTGTACGCATGCCTAGCTAGCGTGGGAAAGGGGCAGGACAGTCAGCTACATCAGGCAAAACCTCAAATTCCCACAGTCAGCCATTGGTCCTTACATATTATCTTACTGCATGAATCCAACCACACAAACTTGCTTTTTATAAAAAAAAAAAAAAAAAAACCTAATTACTGCCAACTATGAGTTAGTTAATGTTTCCACCCACAAACAGTGGCAGTAGTTAACAGGATTAGACACCAGCACACAATGCAGCAAGATGTACCTTAGAGGGGCAATGATTAATTTAACTAGCGAGACCAGCAATCATTTAAAATCAAGACTTTTACACAATCTAATGGGCAGGGATACTTTCCTATTTTAAAAGGATCACTCACACGAATCTCTAAAATAGTCAACTCATCTGGGTTGGCTACTTCAGACTGGTGCTGAGTCACAACACTTGAGGGGTCAGTGTGTAAGCAGAATGCAAACTATTGAAATATTTGTAAGAAAACCTCACATTTACCCAAACCGTAGCCATTTAGAAACAATTACATCCAAACTTAATGAAAACAAACTTTACACATACCTTTACATTTTCACAAGGATTCGCCACTTGCTTCATTTTTCGGACAGAACTCATTTCTTCAGTTACCTGTGGACAAATAAGACAAGTCCTCCTTAAAAAAAGAAGAAAAAAAAAAGAACAGTTACCTACCAATTCATTAGTGAATTTATTCAGTGTGAACAACCCATGAGCCTTCTCCAGCTCCCAAAAGCTCACTGGGATTTGTTTTGTTAAAATGACTTCACAAAAGGTCAGTTAGTTAATGCGACCGTTATATGTCTAGTTTATTGGACAACTGAATAGGATTACATCTAAAGCCTGTAAACAAGTATAAACAACATTAACCCAACAGCAACTTTAAGCTAACAGAAAGCTACACATTAACATTCCCATTATGTTGAGGGGGGATAAATAATAAACATCCATTATGTTACGAGTCAAAATACCTTCCACAGTTTAAATACAAACAAAAACAGTTAACAGCAGCTTAGAACAGTAAGCCTTTATTATGATTCGCCATAAGAAGAAATATTTGCATGAAAACTAAATTCGGAGAGTATATTTAAAAAAAAAAAAAAAAGAATCTAACAGAAGAAGAGATTAAGCAGTATTTCAGACTGCTGAAATGTGGAAATGGGTCAAACACGTTTGGGGTCTGTGGGTAGAAAACTCAAGAACAGGACCAAACGCCAACAAGTCAATATGATGTACACATTTGCCAGATTTTATACGAAAGTTTGCATTACATATAAATATAAAAATCAGCTGCGACCGCTTACTCCACGCTAAGGGCTGTCAGGGTGTAAACCCCCCCAGGTATAACTAATACTAAATATTGTAATATTTACCAAGCATGTCCAAAACTAAGGCATAGCAACTAACTAAAATAACCAGTAACAGGTTTGTCTATTGCAGCTTCCGCACAACATGAACTATAGTGTAGTTTGGAAATTACTGAGTGAAAGAAAAGCGCCTAGCCAACAAGCTAACTAGAACACAGGCGCCAAAACCGAGCTAAACAAACACAGCAAACAGACAAAGCAAGAACAGCGCCATGAAATACAAACCTTTAGACGTTTAAACAACGAAAGATTAGAGAAAGAGCTAGTCAAAACGGTTACCCGGTTAAAAAGGTAGCATAAACGAACTGTTTAAAAAGGATCAGTTATTTCACAGACCGCTCACTACAAACTTTTAGGTATGTTAGCTAGCTAGCTATCGAAACTTCCACAAGACTTTTGCAAATTCTTAACAGTAAATTATTCAGAAGTAAACGGATCCCTGCCAAACAAAAACACGTAAATAAACAAACAAATAAATAAATAAATAAATAAAGGATTACCTGAGTGCAAATGTGGCAACTTTACTATTTTACTTCCTCAACACACTGCTTTTAAGTACAGCGCCGAAATGTGAACAGAGAAGCGCGCGCGCCACAAGCTTAAATAGCGTCCTCGGTTTGATCACGTGACTCCGGGACGCGCAAAACAATTCTTCCTAGTAACTCGAGTCATTTAGTTCAATTCACTGAACTGATACGAATCGTTTACTCAGTTGATGTTTAAGGGTTAAGACTAGTGGAGGAGGAGCTGCAATTTACCCCATATTTCAGAAACTGTTTACAATGGACCCTGTATAATGTTTTCATTTTTCTGTCCTAACAAGCCTGATTTTACTAAGCAGGTAATGTTAGCAGGTCCTGCCCCAGAATCACTCAAGCCTACAGGTATATACAGCAGCACCAGTGACGGGGATCACTGAAGTTCCACATTGATATGCCTCTAATTTTACCAAAACATTAAGATTTGTATATAACGTTTAAAACCATGGGGGTAGAGAACTGCACAAACATGCGTTATGTCGTCACCACTTCTTCTTCTTCTTCTTCTTCTTCTTCACCATAATAGCTGATTGGATTAAGTTTTGGTGTGAACAATTCAAGAAAGGAACAGAGTCTCAAAAACAGCAGCCCATATATGTTTTGTCACATGTAAACCACGTGATGTCTTGAAGAGGTTGCCAGACTTTTAACGAATAATGAAAATTTTGCTAGACGGTGTCGAGGATTCAGAGAAAAGTTTCAGACGTATGAATGGGAGCTCGCGATTACATTTTAGAAATGTATTGATATGCCAACCATCCTAATTAGAATATGGTTAGAAAGGAAGTAAAACGTATAACTTCTATTAATGGTCAAATAGTTGTACCTAGTAGACGTCTAAGTGTGTTTGACGGGGATCTGGCAACCCTTTAACATCACAACTGCCTGATGTCCGTCGTCAGCCATTTTAAGTTGTTTGTTCAGTGTGGGGTGACGGGTTGTTGTTCTTCAGACAGACTGGGATCAAGGCCGAGGTCTCGAAGAACCGCTCGAAAGACATTTTATACAACTCTTTTGTAATTATGGGTCCACCGCGAAGCAAATCTAGTCGTCTATTATCCGAAAGAAGGGAGAATCTGAATTGGTTTGTCAGTTTATCTTGACATGGCACGAGAGGTTTGGTTGGTTGGTTTTGACGACTGAGGAAAAGCTTGAAAACAACGCAGCGGAGAGAAACTAGCTCGGCAACAACTTACGCTTTTGCACGCGAGAGTTTATTTTAAAGTTTGTTATTTGATAGCGGAGTATAAGGTCGTGGTTTCACATTTCAGTAGTTTCACACAATGATACTTGTGTTACGGTAGTTAGCTGTTACAGAAGTGAGCTAACTGAAGTAGCCACGCCACGCACTTCCCATCTCTGCTAGCATAACTAGCTAGTAAAGAAGAAACCAGGTAGAAAATGTAACGGTCAGACCGTCAACACACGTTAGCTAGCTAGCGAGCTATCATAGAGGAATTGTTATTACTCTGACATGTAGCTGACGGTTAAGTGAACTCTGCTGTAGTTGGCGTGGTGTACGCAAAGCTTTGCTGGTTAGGTTTCGTTAGCTGGTGGCTACAGGATGGGGAACTTCAACAGCGGGGCCACAACAACAACCCTTGGGTCAGGTGTATGGCCATAAAGCCCAACATGTCGAGTAGTCTGTACCTTGTTCTTGCACCTGGTGCCAAGTCCTCCAGGCATCTCCGTTTCTCTGCCATGGTCGGCTTTCTTCTCCCCTGTCATTCAGCTGCGCGTTACTGAGAGTTTAATGCATCAATATGAATACAAATAACATGTGTCGTGGAAGAGACTCCAAAATCCACCGTAGTCAGGAATAGAAAGGTTGTTGTTATTGAACTAGAGTAAGGTTGTGCAACTTCAAGGTGTAAAAGCTATAAGGCTATATTACCAAAACTAGACAAAAAAGAGTTATTGGCATGGATTTCAGTTGTTTTATCAGCTCTAAAATGCTGGTTTGATATTTGGTGAGCACGGAATTACGTTGCTTTTTCAATTTATGACAATTTGACTTTTTACTTCAAACATGATATGATCGATATCCAGATTCAAATTGTTAAGCCCCTGGTGCATTACCTAATATCAATCTAAAAATGACTTGATTTCAATTTGGAAGGTTTTTTTTCCTTAATTAGGTTTAGTGGATATTACAAGTCAGTGCTGGATATTTTCTTTCTTGAATTGTTCAAAACACCATAATTTGAATAGCATAGCCTGCTCTCTGGAAGCACTGAAAGCAGAAAAAGGTGATTTAAAGGAAATAAGTCTTTACTATAAAACCATGGGAGACCCAAACTCTCGACGAAATCAAACCCGAAACCGACTCCGTGCCCAGCTACGGAAGAAACGAGAATCCTTGGCTGACCAGTTTGACTTCAAAATCTACATTGCCTTCGTGTTTAAGGAAAAGGTGCTTGATGCATTGACCTGAAATACTTATAGTGCAGTTGACACTTCCCAAATGCTTTTTAATCTTTAAGTCCTTTTAAGTTGTTTACTTTTCTTGAGGGGGGGGGTACTTTTAATAGCCAGCTTATTGAATTAGAACTATTGTAACATAATGCACAACACTTATCGTTAATTTTATGTCTCTCACCTTATGCAGAAAAAGAAGTCTGCACTTTTTGAGGTAGCTGAAGTGGTGCCTGTCATGACCAACAACTATGAAGAAAATATCCTCAAAGGAGTGAAGGATTCAAGCTACTCCTTAGAAAGTTCTTTGGAGCTTTTTCAAAAAGATGTTGTGCAGTTGCATGCCCCTCGCTACCAATCTATGCGCAGGGTAAGAAATGTTAGAAGCTGAGGGGTGAATTGTCATTTTATTATTTGGTTAGAATCAACAACCATGAAGTTTTACAGACATCAAGGGCTTCAGATTCTTTATGTACGAGTGTCTGGTCACAATTCTCAAATTAACAAAAACTTGTATATAGTGACCGTTTTTGGTTCACATAAACATCCCTGTACCAGAACATTAGTGGTTATTCTAAAGAATCGGTAGTATAAAGTTATTTAAAGCAATATGAATATCTTTAAATAAAAATGATTTGCCATAGTATTTGTAGTTATTACATAATCTGCAGCAAAACACTTAAAATAATCTTTATATATATATACACACACACACTCTACAATTGTTTATTTCATTTGTCAGGTTGGGTGTTTCAGCACAGTAACATGTCTTGCAGTTTCTTTGTTGTTTTGGGTATTTTACTGTTATGGTCACTGTGGAATCCAGCAGAGAAATGTTTCAGGCTGAGTACTGTGCCCTAACCTGAACAGTGACTGATTTTGTGTTTTGGAGAAAATAAATTTCAGTGTGGAAAACTAATGAGCTTATGAAACATTGTTTTGTTCTCTTGTACATTGATTGTAATTATGTGTTCTCTTTCTAAAGGATGTAATAGGTTGCACACAAGAGATGGACTTCATCCTTTGGCCCCGCAATGATATTGAGAAGATAGTGTGTCTTCTGTTCTCCAGATGGAAGGGAGCAGACCATGAACCCTTCAGGCCTGTTCAGGTGACTATTTCCTACATGATATATTAGTTTTAAGCTTCATAAGGCGTTAAAAAGTGGAGTAGTATTAACATCTGTATGTGTTTGTTAAATTCATGTTTATTTGTATTCAAAGGCCAAGTTTGAATTTCATCATGGGGACTATGAGAAGCAGTTTTTGCATGCTCTTGGCCGTAAGGACAAGGCTGGGATGGTGATGAACAACCCAAATCAGTCTGTGTTTCTTTTCTTGGACAGACAGCACTTGCAGGTAGGTTGTGCTTGGACACTGATATAGGCTAGGAAAATTTAAGTATACCCTCATCATTTTTACTGTTCATGCTCTTTCTGCAGACTCCAAAAACCAAGGCCACAGTTTTCAAGTTGTGCAGCCTCTGCCTCTACCTGCCACAGGATCAGCTGACCTGTTGGGGGGTCGGAGACATCGAAGACCACCTCCGCCCATACATGCCAGATTAGCAGAGACAGAAGATTCCTGCCCCAAGGCCACTGAAGCAAGTTGACCTCATACCCATCTCAGTTGAATAGAATTGAACTTGTGTGTGGAACTCTCCTTTTTTGTTAACCACTCATTTTCATTCTGAAGTTCATTTTAGTTCATTTTTATATCCCACCTACCAGACAGTTTTGGTTCGGTTCACCCATTTATCCTACCCTTAACCTGTCTGCCTTTATTTGAACTTGCACGAACATTGCTTTTTTTTTTTTTTTTTTTTTGAGTGGTTGTTCTCTTGGAGCAGCACTGTCAACACCACCAATCACAGAAGGAACTCTTTAGTGGGGCAATATAGCAAAAGCAAACCAATGTCAGGGGTGCCTTAATTATGGGGCTCTTGTGTTGGACTGGTTCTGATATCAGTGTCATGAGTGGATAGTTGACTTTGTCTTTATTTTGGGGGGAAAGGATTGTTTTAAGATTAACGACAATCAGTGACAGGATTAAACAGCCTTCATAGTCTTAGCGAAAAGGCTAATTTTAGTAGGTGAACAATACTTGGTAAAGAAATTGATTTGGGGTAGACATTGCTTCTCATTTTTTTCATCTGCCTGAGTTTTGCTGGACATTTTATTTTGAGTGTCAATTCTTGCTTATTACATGTTAAGCTCCTTCATATATTTTGTTGCAGTTTCTGTTTAGATGTGAATATGGACAGTAGAAGAGGGTCTGTTGGGTGAATTGTAATGGGTTTTGTTTTTTTGGGGCTGTGGGTATTCTGAAACCAATGAGCAGTTAGTTCATGCACTATTCATTCATGCTACTGATACCTGATTTTGTTTTTGTTGGTGGATCTTCAATGGGCAACTAATGCTTAAATCCATGTACCTAACAAAAGAATTGTTGTGGAAAAATTCAGTGCACCTTTACATTTTGTTTGTCCCCCTCCCCCTTGTTTTCAACCACCCGCTGTCTTTTGAGTACTAATGATCATAAGCTAGCTCTGTCGGGTAATAAAGCATACAATCTACATTTTCCTGCCCGTTCCAAATCTCTGAATCACACGAAAAGAGATCGCTGTGTTCATGATTTATTCATTTTGTTTGTACTGATTTAATGCTACACTGCTGAAGATATCCCAATACAGTGCAAGCTTTGAAAATCTCTTGTGGTGTTTTATTATGTACAAATGTTTATTTGTTCCATATTTCTCAGACATCATGTTAAAAATCAGCTGCCGAGGTGCTTTGTGTGTCTTCCCTGAGCGATCAGTTTCCCGTTAGCTTTGTTTTTTAAATCAACAGTCGCGAATCCCAAAGTTCGTCCTTGCTTTAAAACCTGCGCAGTTATCAAGATGTCTTCTCCAACCTTGGCTGCATTCATATACCTGTCAACACCAGAGGGGAAACTGTCAGCTGAGAAATTCAGCACATTGTTTATCATGAATATATGTCAGTACAAAGTACACACTACTGGAGTACTAGCTGGCATACAATTTTTGACATTTTATTTAACAGTAAACTGTTACTATCGAAACAAGTATTAGAATTAGCTCATTAATATAACCTTTGATTTACAGCTGGCATTGTCAAAACACGGTGGCTTAGTGTTTCGTGTGGCGTTATTCCCTATTTACATTCGTCTTTTTGTTTTAAAACAGCATTTTAAAATAAAAACGAACCTCGTGCACACTGGCGTTTCCGCTGTGTGTCGGAAACGATCTCCGTCCACACTACACGATCGAATAAGCATGTCACGTGACCATTCGTGCATACTGGGCATGTGCATACAAGTGTAAACAGGAAGTTGGTTGCTAGTCAGCGGTAGGCACAACAAACCGGCGGTCCATGTAGGACTTACGCCGCTATAATAGGTTGCCTCCTGCGCATGCAGGCAGCTGCAATATTATAAAATACAGAATTTAACTGCAAAATGGCTGCTAAGAATGACAACAAAGTCAGCAACGCTTGCGGTTCAGTCTCCTTGTTGTGTGTACGATCGCGGTAGTGTAATGGTCATATGGCAGGAGCTTGACGAATCAGGGAAGGATACGCAGTTATCCAGAAATCTCAGTCAGGGGGCGAATGTGGGCGAAGCCACGCCTACATTTTGGTCGGTTTACACGGAAACGCGAGCCCGGTTTTTTCAAACTAAAACGGGTCTTCGGTGTTTCCAAAAGTCTCCGTTTTCGAGGGTCGAAAACGCCGGAGTAGTGTAGGAGACAGGCCTAACCGTAGCAAAAGTTATGCGTTTTACAATGTTTTACACAGCCACAGGGCGGCTGTGGCTCAGGTGGTAGAGCGGGTTGTCGGTTCGATTCCTAGCCCACATGACTCCACATGCCGAAGTGGAGCAAGACACTGAACCCCATGGCAGCTCTACTACCATTGGTGTGTATGTGAATGGGTGAATGAGACACACTGTAAAGCGCTTTGGATAAAAGCGCTATATAAGTGCGCCATTTACAACGAAAATGCACTAGTGTAAACAGGGCCTTAGTGGTTAGCCTTATACCTCCATGGTTAGGGGTTTGATTCCCGCCTCTGCCATGTGTGTGGAGTTTGCATGTTCTCCCTGTGCTGCAGGAGTTTCCTCTGGGTACTCCGGTTACCTCCCCCGGTATAGCAAATGGATGGACTACTGTCAGAGGTGTAGATACCAGACAGTTGTACCCCATAAATTATAAACTGAGTGCATTAAACCCACAAACCTCTTGCACATATCTTGGTAATATCTTGTTGATAAAATGACCTGAACTATTACATTTATGTAATATAAATATAATTTAATAATATAATTCAAAATCAGGACAGTTTCTGTTCATTTTATGATGGTTCATTCTGACCCGGACAGAACATGAAGGTTAAGTCTGTGTGACGCCTACAAATGTATTGTCACAATTGTTAAGTTGTTTTGTGTATTGGCCTGTATAAAAGGAACAATTTGAATGTATTTTTGCAAAGGATTTGAGTAGTATTTTTGAGGGTGCAATTGCTTGATTATGCCACAAGGCAGAAGCATCGCGCAGCTCTACTTGCGCTCACATAAATGAACATTGCCCCTTGTGGCATAATCAAGCAATTGCACCCTCAAAAATACTACTCAAATCCATTGCAAAAAATACATTCAAATTGTTCCTTTTATACAGGCCAATACACAAAACAACTTAACAATTGTGACAATACATTTGTAGGCGTCACACCTGCTGATCTTTCTTAGCAATAAACACTTTACGTGATGTTCATGTCGACGCTGACTCCAGGTGCTCCTCTCTCCGTGTACAGGAATGCAGTAGTAGAAATCACATCGACCAGAGTGGCGGTCAGTCCGCCGTGTAGGGTCCCTCCTCGGTTAGTGTGCTCCTCTTCCACTTTCATCTCACACACTATTTTCCCTGGACTGGCTGAAACCAACTCGACCTGTTTTCATAGTCACCACATGCTCATAATCTCTCTGTATCAGAATGCACGGCAAAAAAGCAACAAACAAATACTTTATACATAAGAATAATTTTAGCAAAATTGCTCCTAAGTGTAATATTTTGATGGCAGAAATTTATCATAAACTTAAATCTCAATCTCATCAATAACACCAAAAATAACAGATTATTGAAATATTATGACTATCACTAACCACTGAAGTTTTTTTTTCCTCTTAAAAAAAAGTTATTATTCATTATTATTATTAGTAGTAGTAGTATTAGTAGTAGTAGTAGTAGTTCAAATTATTGAAGATATTTATATAACTGTCTGCTTACTGTAACCTTTTTTCTGTATATGCAGCAATATGATGGTTGTAATAAGGGGGGGGGGGACTGCAAAAAGCAACAAGCTGGCTAAGGCAAGACACTAGTGGGGATTGTTTTTTTGATTTTGTTTTTTAAACCAGGGACATCACAATTCATCTTTGCAAGTTGATTCCTTATACTTATAAAAGGTTTTTTTTTTTTTTTTTTTTTTTTTTTATGTTTGTTTGGCTTTGTTTTTTTTTTTAGTGGAACCTTTCCAAACATGTGTACTCATCTATCCAAACGAGGCTTCATCTAATTAAACATGCATAAATGTATAAATTTACATACTTTATAAAACCAATATATATAGTATTTGATGTAAGAATTAACATGTTAATTACAAAACATTTTGTTGCAGTGTAATTAAAAAAAATAATAATCCCCCCTCCCACCATATAAAATCTATCATAAATCCATCTAAGACCAGTATTTTGAGAAGTTCCTCTGCACTAAGCTTCTAAATCGGGACAAAATACGTTGTGTAAAGAAAAGTTTAATGAATGTATACGTGTTATAATAATCATAATTTGTTATTGCTACCTGTAGTGTCTTTGCCAAAAATGTACATTTAGGATTTGGGTTGGAAATGAGTCTCTTCAAGGTTACCTTAGAGGTGAGAAAGACTCTCACTCACCTTACTTAACACACGGTCAAATCCAGGAGACTCCAGCATGGCCCGCATCACCTGCCTCAGTGAATTTATTGATAACGAAACCATTTTCTCACTTTATCAAATATTAAACAAACTGCAGACCAGATTCCGAAAACTGGCTAATGACAACAGAAGGAATGTCTCTCTTCTAGACCATTTATCAAAATAAATGTCTGTCAGTAACGTTCTTAAGGCATTTTTTTCTACGAACTCATATGAATTTCAATGCAACTATATATAATAAATTTATGTATTATTATTATGTGTATATATATATTAGGTAACATTGTGATTTTTATCTTAAAATATTTAACTAAATAACCTTGTGAACGTCAAAGCAATTATTATGAAGACCGTAGAAACGGAAAACTAACTTCCGTTCCGCCAACCACATTTGCTCGAGTAGAAACATAGACTGCGGCACCATAGGGCTGGAATACTATTTCGACAGATGGGATTTTAGCTCACTACAGAATCTTTTAAGAATGAATGACACAGAGTTGTGTTCTTTATTTTTTCTTGCAACATTTGGCAATATGTGACGCTATTACAATAGTCCCAGTAACAATAATAAGTACATTTTGATAGTTTTTTCCCCATAACAAATGTGTGGGTCCTCTCCAAACGGTTACCACAAAGTCAGAAGAACACAAGTCTATACAATGTCTTTGTATGCAGTAGCATTACAGTTTGCCTTCACTCAACCTAAGGGACCCAAATATGTTCTAGCATGACAATGCCCCTGTGCACAAAGCAAGGTCCATGAAGACATGGTTTGCCGATGTTAATCTGAAAGAAATTGGTGACATGGTCAGTGGCTAGATAAGAAATATTAATAAATAATGGACAACTTTTTTGTTTAGAGGAAAAGGTGCACGTTATTCTTTGTCATATAACACAGTCACACAGTAAACCTCACATTAAATAAAGCAGAATAGTGTCTGACTGCACCACAGCCTCAGCAGGTCTCTCTGGCTTGATGTTTGCACAGTTAAACTATTTACATTGAAGTATAGTATGTATCTATAAATACTCTAGCATCTGATTGATATCATTGGTAATGTGGGTACACAGTGTAATAGTGTTTACCTCTTAGTGCTGTGAGATATCCAGATTTTAACAGTGTAAGCTTTTTACTATATCAACTTCAGTACATGAATACAGCTTGACATTTTAAAGTCTAACACTTCTATAATTCCGTTTGTGCTGGAACAGGCAAATCCACTGGATTCAGATGACTTAAAACTGAACTGTAGTTTGACAGATCCCATATACTAACTACATAAGTGTTTATATCCTCTATAAAGAAGTCTACTTTAAAATAAGTGGACTTTTCATGTGATGTATGTAGATACTGTCTCGATCAGTAAGAAAATATAGAAAACCCACAATTTAACTTTTACACCAGAAAGAGCTCTAATTGTATATTTTATTTCATCTTCTTTTTCTGTTAGAGACACTTCATATAAAGTGGGACAGTCACTATTAGGAAATAAAAAGCTTTTTCATTCATCCATCTGCAGTAAGTGCTTTATCCTGGCCATGGTGGATCCAGAGTCTATCCCAGGAACACTTAAGGTGTGAATACATCCTCAATTGGACACCAATTAATCGCAGGGCAATGTACACACACACAGACACACACAGACCTAAGGACAATTTAGCATGGCCAATCCACCTACAGGGACTTGGGAGGAAACTGGAAAAGCTGGAGAAACCCTATACAGACACGGGAAGAACATTTGAAATTTCACACAGACACTGAACCCAGCTAGGAATCGAGCTGGGACCATGGAGCTGCACCATGTCAGCAAGCAAAATATATAGCAAAATTACACATAACCATTAGTTTAATTTTTAATATTTACTTTTACATTAAATAATTGTTGTTGTTTTTTTTACATTAATGTGGTTTTATAGTGCAAAGCATTTAATTAAACATTTTCATTTAGTAGGCATCACAAAGAAAGCAGAGCTGCTCAATCAGACTAAGCTGGGGTTACTTCTAAAAACTGGTTAAGAACTATTCAAACTTAAAATGTAACTTCTAAGTTGAATTTTTTAAAGTAAGACAGAACATTAAAAAGGTTTAAAAATACAGTCTGAAATATTAATAAAATGTTTGTACACAATCTAAATTATTTACTATTCTTTACATAGGGCCCACTCCCTCTATTATAAGTTACACTGGGGGCCATGTTTTAAGGCCACTGGTTAAAATATTTACTCTTCCTCTTTTTAATTTTTTTTAACCTGATTATTAAATGGTTGTGTGAACTATTTTATTTTTGCATGTAACTAAAATCCTCCACTGCACATTTCAGGTGATTCAGCTGCCAGGATAAAGGGGTCCAGGTCAAATTCTGGAACTGAGAACGGCAGATCTGAAATCACATCATCCAAGCAGGCAGATGGCACTGTAAAAATAAGAGAACAATACATTTACTCTACAGTTCAGTCTAATCAATTTAGGAGCTGATGACAGAGGAAGCTAAAATATGATGCAGGAAAAAATTATGTATAATGTAAAAAACAAAACAAAACCATGACTGGTATATTAACTGCCAAAATAGATGATAAATTATGCCAGACCTGCAGAATCGATGCTGGGAAAACTACGAGACACATCATTACTGTAACTCTGGGTTGGTGAGTTCCTGAAGTGCTCAACATCACACAGATGTTTCCCCTCTACATCCTGACATTTGGAGTCAGAATTTCTGGTGACCTTATGGAGTTGGCCAAGCTGTACAACAAATATGAGAAGAATGCGATTCAACACTAACAGTTCAGCAGAGTGTAAACAGTAGTTAATAAACTGCAGATATACAGAACATTTTGCTCATGTCTACCTTCTGTGAGAGAGCTTCTGTCTGGCTCGGTGTCAGGTGAAGTCCAACATAAGATTTCTGCAAAGTAAAATGAAGAGTAACAAACAAAACCGTGATGTGCCAAAGGTCTTACTGTTTTCCTTTCCGTGTGTCTCGGCTTGGGACACTTCACAGGTTCAAACTGTGACATTTTCTACTAAATGAAGTTCTGAAAAACTAGTTACAGCATATTAATGTGAAAAAGGAGAAAACTGCATTTAAAAGATCTCACTCAGAGGACTGGGCGGTGCAACCAAAAAGTGTTTGGCCTATCGTTCAAACATGAATCCAGATAATGCCACAGGCATCGTTGACTGGGAGTCTAAGAGAGCAAAATTGTCCATAGGAGGGACGGCGTTATTCTCCAATCAGAGTAACACTAATCAGTGCTGGTCATCTGTGAGCAAAAGATGGCTAGCTTGAATCACAGAGGAAGCTCATGCTAGTCTTTATCCTCCCATGTAAAATATGTTGTACACTAGTAGGTGGGAATTATAAATGAACGTCGAGAAAGTGGGGAAAAAATAATAAACGGTTTCAATCAGACTCCACTAAAAGGTACAAACACACTAACTTTCTAAAAGCAACTGCTATTTATTGATTTCCCAGACATTTCATTTAATATGCAATAAATAGTATATAAATAAATTATAAGTATTTTTTTGTGGACTATATATTTGTTTTCTTAAAGAAAAAAAAAATATTTTAATCAAAAGCTGATTTTTCATCATTTGTGGCTGTTTTCCAGATTTCAGCTACAATGCTATTAGACTTTACACACATTCTAATGTAATGTAACATGGAATATAGTATTTATTAGGACTGCTGTATTAGTGTAAAAACATATGGGTGTCGTATAAAGTATTCAGTATATTTCTAGCTCTGGAAACTTGTGTCTTTACATTCTGTAATTTTCTAGGCCTGCGTAAGAACTGTGTACATAGATTCTGTATACATTTACTGGTGAATGTGTGAATAAAGTGATGTTTTAAAATTTAGCACCAAACTGAAAAAAATCCCCATGGTTTTACCATCTCCCAAAATTGGGATTACCCTACACAAGTCAGGTTAATAAGAACGAAGTGCAGCACTCACATTGCGAAGCCCGAATTTATTATCCGGTGAACTGGTGGAAGCCATTTTATTAAACTGGAGAGCTTTCTGAGAATGGACTGGTTTAGAGCTGTGAGCTCTCCCTCTTTCAGTTTCTTGGACTAGCTTCTTGGACTGTAGTTTTGGCCGTTCCTTCAAGTGCATATATGTCCCGAGAGATCTTTGTCTTCTCATATCAGGGACGTTTTGTCGATTTAAAGGATTGTTCCATGAGGTGCATTCATCCTGAGCTGCCAGGACAGTTTGATGGTGAAGAGGTTGCTGATTCTGAGGAATTTCATCTTTGCTTTGGCAGTGTAGCGGGTTCTGGTTGTCGTTTATGAGATGTATTTCGTGATTCCAGCATTGGTTGAGTTGTTGGTATTGCTGTTGGTACTGTGGTGGAAATTGTTGTGTTTGTTGCTGTAAGTATTGTTGAGTCTGTGCACAGTTTATTGGTTGTTGCTGTGACTGTTGATTACTTTGAGTCTGCTGGTACTGCTGTGGTGCATGCGGTGTGTGTTTGTCTAGCTGTTGCTGTGGTGTGTAGTGATATGGACTCAGTAGGCTGTCCTGTGTTTGGCATTGTCGGTTCTGAAGCTGCATATAATGTGGTTGTGGTTTACACTGGGAGCTTAACAGCTTTGAGCCTTGCTGTTGGCACCATCTGGTATTTTGTCTGCATCCCTCAGACTGATGGAGCTGCCAAGACTGAGAAGAATTATGAACCTTTGGAGTCCCTGTTAGAGGAAATTGACTGTAAGGATATGGTGGTGGTTTGACCTCTTGTCGTAGTTTTGCGCTGTTAAGTGCAACCCCCTGTGAGAATATCCAAATCAGAGACTGATATTCCAACAGTTTATATAAAATCATTTGAATTCACATACAAAATGTGACAGATTAGAAATACACCAAATACATGAAATGTTCATGCTATAATATAAAAAAATATGCAATGTCTTCATAGTGAAACGAGTGTGCAAACTTTTGCACACAACCATACTTGACTCTTCCATTAATTGCTTTAATTATTAAACTCCTTACATTACATTCAATACATTCAAATCTTACTTGGGTTATACAGGAGAGCGTGGGAGACAGAGTCGGTTGTTGCCAAAGCAATTCTTCACCACTGGGCACCATTAACGGGCTGAGCTGGCTTCTCCTTACTGATGAAGTCGTATGCGACACCGTTACCTGCCCACTAGTACGTGGTGAGCAGGAGAGAGAAGATGAGGAGCAAGAGCGAGATGCACCGATCCCACTACTATAGCTGCAGCTGCTAGCTGTTGACTGGAAAGACTGGTTACTCAGAGACAAGCTACTAACGGAGGACCGCAGGGACTGGCTACTAAGGGAGGACTTCAGGGACGAGCTGCTTAGTGACGTGCACAGGGACGTAGAGCTTAGAGAGTCATGTAGTGAAGGGCTGCTAAGCGTCGTCTGGAGATTAGGGTTGCTGAGAGAAGACTGAAGCAAGGGATTACCGACGAGCGCCTGGAGAGATGATAACAAACCTGAGAAAAGAAGGAAAAAACGGACCATTACAAACCAGTTACCTCAGAGGTTCACATCACTGAAATGTCTGGACATTGTGCAGAATCATCAAATTTACACTCACGCATTCTGTGTTTGCATTAATGAATATTAAATTCAGTATGTAATCAGCGAATTGAAAAATGTATTTCAGTTAAATTACAAGGTAGGGGACAATCACTGTCAGTCGAGACTTCATGTGCGGCACTGCTGGGTAGGTGGTGTACGCCGGTGGAGCTGCTGATTGGGTTGGTGTTGGTCGGAGGTTGTAGGTTTGAAGCATCGGGCGCTGCAGAGGGCAGACACAGACTGGAGAGGTCTGGCAGAGAGCCGCTTATGCTGAGAGAAGAAACAGCAGATGGGAAACTACTGTAGGGATAAAGTGATCAAATCTACCTCAGCATATGAAAATGTTTTGAATTAGTCATATACAAAATGGGCTATATTACAATTCATATCTTCATTAATTTCAAGTATTTTTTCAGTATATTAGATTTTCTGGAGGTTATTTTGATTTGATAGTACAGGGTGTCCTAAAACTCTAAAGACTGGAAGTGTTTCAGACCAACCGAGAAGTGGACGTCCACGAACATCCACTGATGAAGGCAGAACCAATATGGTGGTGGCAAACATAGTTCCCTATGTATGGAGACTTTAAGGACACCCTGTAGAACTGGGGATCACCCAGTTCAATTTGATTTTAATTCAGGCTGCTGCATATAAAATCATATAAAACAGCCGACATTACTTTTGCCTAGTAAATGTGCACTGTGTATTATATATGTGTATGAAGGCAAAAATGTTATATGTTTTGGCACCTAACTAAGGAATAAAACATGACGGGGCAAGCTGTTATGGGAAAACAAGCAGAATTACTGTTACAACCCCAAAGTTGATTATTTGTCTATAAACAGCATGTCCCAAAGTGTTTTATTCCTCTTATGCCACAGCAATTTTCCAACAATTATAATTTTATACTTATTATACCATGACATGTCAAACGTTTTATTCATTTACAGTTAATGTTGAGAAACATTCTTAAAACAAGTTAGTTCCTGTTATCACTTTATTCCTATAGTTCCAATATATACTCTATCACGTTATTGTAGCTATATATAGTTGCTCCCTCACCCATCTCTCCTATATCTCTTTCTCTTGAAGATAATAAGACAAAATGCAGTTTGTCAAGTTACTGAGAAACTGCGAAGCTTGCTGTCCTAAAGACTTATCTGTGGTGGAAAACTTAAAGAAACAGCTTTACATCTGATTGTTACAAAGCATTGGTGCTGGAGACTTCTTCCTTAAATGCTAAATAAACGTCACAGAAAACTTCACCCTATCCACGATTATACTTTTTTACATTTGTGACTTGTCTTGCAGCTAGCTCTACGGTCATTGCTGTTATAGAAAAATGAATAAAGACCTTTTGACTAATCAGAAGTGAGAATTTAACAGTGCTGTGATTTAATGTAAGGTAATAAACCAAGTATATGAACAACCAAGTTATTGAACATCCAGTGCACTGCAAAGGTTCTACAGCAGCATTATGTTATACGGTACATAGTGAGAACATGAAGTGAATAGAATTATTTCAGCAATTTTTTCACTGTGTATTTAATTAAGCTGAACGAGATCTTACTGATTTCCAGCTGTGTCACATCCAGATAATGTTGACGGTATCTGTGAAATAATAGATATTACAATACAATTAGCCAATTCTTTTACAGCCCCAATTCCAATAAAAGTTGGGACACTTTCTTGTTTCTTTTTAGTAACACTTACTTTTCCAGCCTTTTGTTGCCCCCATTCCAACTTACTTGAGATGTGCTGCGGCCATCAAATTCAAAATTACCTTATTTATTCCTTAAAATGGTACATTTCCTCAGTTTAAACAGTTGATATGTTTTCTATGTTCTATTGTGAATACAATATGGGTTTATCCAATTTGCAAATCACTGCACTCTGTTTTTATTTACATTTTACCCAACGTTCCAACTTTTTTGGAAGTGGGGTTGTAAAATATGATCGCTATTCAACCATTTTGATTTGAGTCCTCTATATGAAGACCATCACCTTCTGTAATTTTGCAGTCCTTCCTTCCTCTTGGACATTCTCCTCAATCAGAGGCACTGGAGGTGAAAATAATGGGGTCCCTTAAAGAAAAATGTTCACCCAAGAATTAATACATCATCTTAGTATTATAGTGTAAGTGAAGAAATGTGATGTGTAAAGTGCATAAACAATAATGCAATAACTAGAACAAGCTAATGAATGCTAGGAAAAACAAGCTGTTATCCTAGATTCCTTCTAAAGCGGAAGATCTTTAGAGGCCATTGTGAATGGAGTCAGAAGCTCATTCCAACACTTATGAGCCACAACACTGATGATTGGTTCATATGAGGAGGTTATGAACCAGACAAGTAGCATTCATATGATATCACATATGAAGGAAGAACAGCAAGAAGACAGTTGCAGTAGTGACATCTAGAAATAAATAATGCTTGTACAAGAAATTGAGGATTCTGCACACATAAAAAGGTTAGATTCTTCTGATCATCATCTGAGAAGATATAAAGTCATGCCAAGCCGTTTTTAATCGCAGGTTCTGAATGTTAATGGTCACTGACAGATCCAGCCGCAGTTAGGCCTCTACCGGCAGGTATATCAGTTCAGTTCTGTTTTCTCGTGGTAGAACTTCTGATGGTAGATCTTAACCCAGGAAAAGATATCACAAAGGTGGTCTGAGCAAGTTGGGAACGGGACAAAGGAAGAAAGATGTGCATCATCTGTGTAGCAATGTTAAGATAAGCCATGAGACCTGATCACTGTGTCCAGTTATGTAGGAAACAGGGCGAACAAGTTGGACCTAGTACTGACCCCTGAGGCTCTCCAGTAGGTAAGAGGATGAAACAGAATCTCTCCAAGCTATACTAAAAATGATTTTAGATATATGTAACACATTTTAATTTCATTGTATGATATTGAGAAAAGAGCATTTTTTAAAAGTAGAGTTAAACAAGCAACACTGACCAGTTTTATTTGAGCAGCCAGTCAAGACCTGTTCAGGATTTGGGTCACCGCTATAGATCATCCTCACACTGGTGTGAAGGGCAGAGTCTGAGCGAGTCCTGATGAAGGCAAGAGTGTAAGATGATATCTGTGGCAGTACAGAATAGACAGTATAGATACCACACAGATTTGTGCTCACCTACTAAGGGCCGTCATCGGCGTTTGGTCCATCTGGCTCTTTTCATTTGCAGACCTGATGAACCAGTTCCTTTAGAGAGACACAGAGAAAAATCACACCAACAAATTAGAGCCAAAATACAGCTGTACACATTGGGGATGTTGCAAAGCATTTTGAAAATGACAAACAAATAACCATACAATTAATAAGCATTTAAAATCAAACTGGTAATAACATTGTACCCAACGTACCTCCGCCAGCTGGGGCCTGAGGGAGGAGACAAGTGGGCAGACAGATAGGGGGCACTGTCGATCTGTAAACTGCAGTTAAGGTGATCATTCGGAATTGTGACTATAGTCGTTACATGACTAATCAAAAAAATGAAAGCTGTGTGAATGAAAGCTGTAAAGTGGGAGCAGATTATGAATCAGTTTTACAGAGAGGGATACATGTCTCCTGTTTGGCCGTCCATGAATGCTGGGTCTGTGATCTCTCTGTCCATGTTCTGTCCTCACATGGTGCAGTTGGGTGACACTGTAATCTGGGTTAGACAGGAACTGGCTCTACATGTTTGTAAACAAAACAGAGACTAAGCTGCTGGACGGTGGACAGAAAACAAACAAAAGGCAGTTACAGTAATCACACATCGGTCAAGTTTTCATGTATATATAATGCAGCCCCTGGACAAAAACAAACATTTGTTGTGTTGTTCCTAAAAATTAAGTCTTTCCCCTTGCTTTAATATAAGCACCAATACTGTCAGTTAAGGATTGCACCAGTGTCTTGTATGCATGTGTAATTAATATATATATATATATATATAAACAAACAAAATGTTTAAAGTATTAGTACTCGCCTGATTTCCTGTTGGATATGCTGATATCTGACTGACATTTGGCAGCGATCCTCCATAATACGAAGCCAGGCTCTGTGCTTGCCGAACCTTCTGAGCCTGAATCTGCCAAGTGAGTGATTTGAGAGTTGTTATGCATTGCAGCGCAACAAATCCTTGTTATAATACAAAAGGCTTCAAATAACTGCAGCACATTTACAGTATGGTCGATGAGAAAACAAAAATACTTTGCAGTCTTATAGCAGGGTTAAAATGTTTAAAATATTGCTTCAGTCAAGGCAGGTGTTAAAAGACAAAATTCACCCTCAACTACTGTATAATTAACATGAGATCTTCAATGGTGGCCAAGACTTTTACTTTTTAAATTTAAACTACTGTCATGTTTTTACATTGGTCAACAGATTCTACATTACCCACAATGCCGTTTGACTACCTGCTATTAGTGGTGCCTTCATCTCTACCTAAAATGAGCGATGTAGCAGCACTTTGTTCCTTTAATCTGTCCAGCTCTCTCAGCTACTCAGATCAGTTTCCAAAGCTTCAACTATCATGCTAACATCACCATCAATGCCATCGAAGCTCGTCATATTGTAGATTGCTAATTAGGCAAGCCAAGTTTCTTCCATTACTCAGCTGCTCTGCATAATACAGGACATAATTTTTACTTCCTCCACTATGTCGTTGTATTCCTCTTTAATAGGACCATGAACGTCACTGGAAAATAGTGAGAAAAGAAGCTCCTGCTCTTTTATATTTAGGAGCCAACAGTGAAACTGAACCATTATCACTAATTTTTAATTTATTAAACACCATTATAACGGCACTAGTTCATTTGTAACGTCAGCACGGCAGACAACCCCTATCTCCTCTAATCGCTAACAAATTAGCTCCATAATCTCTAAAAATATAACAAATATTTAAATATAAACATATTTATTAATGAACCAAATATAATATTAAATATAATCATTTTAGTTTCCGGGTAAAGCATATACATTTGGCCATTAAATCAAAATGTCTTCAAGGCTTTACTGTACAATATAACTGCCAGAAAAGTGTGTGAGATATATATATATATATATATATATATATATATATATATATATATATATATATTTAATAATAATAATAATAATAATAATAATACACTGTTTATTTACTTAGATGACTTTTCATACATTTAATGTAATATAATAAAAAAGTAAAGCTTAAATGATAAGTAGCAGAATGTACAAGGGTCAAAAAAAGAGTAAAATATACTACAAATATGAAGAAAATAAAAAGTACAAAAATGGAGATAAAAAGTACACAAACATAGAATAAAATGAATAAAATAAATTAAAGTCACTCAGCCATAATAAACCCTGAGTTTAATTGCTGATCACATTCAACAAGCATCATGAAGCAACAGGATGTGGTTTCTCACAACATATTTCAAGCTTCAAGCAAAAAAGGTTACTTTTTAAAGTTGTATGATTTTAAAGTTGTATGTTGATTCAGTCTGCAGATGCGGACTGTAATGTACTGTAGAGTTATAATATATTATAGTTAAATCCGTGAAAACACTCGTGCGTGTGCGTGTGTGTGTGTGTGTGTGTGTGGACTGAAGGCCTTGACTCACCCTGGTGGAAGTGATGTCCATCATAACCTCCTGGAAGGCGGCTGTATCTGCGGCTTGCCGCTGAATTTGCAGGGCGATTTTCTCGCTGAATTTGCGGGGGTTGCAGGTTAAAGACGCGGAGCCTGAACCGCTCCACTGCCCGCGTCCTGCAGCTCCGATCGCCGCTCCTGTCAAGTTCATTATTATACCGTGTTGTACAGAAGAAAAGTTGCCTTCCCGTTATCCAACATGGACATTGGCCCCGAGAGAGAAACGCTGTAGAGATTACAGAGAAGTGCATTATGGGAAATGAAGTTCCGAACAACAAGCGATCTTCTGAAACTACAAGTTGCTAAACAGGGTTGCCAAGTGTTCATGACGACCCTGCTCATCAAAACCAAAAACTCAACATCTGCTTTCCCAGACCATGTGCACGTACATTTACAGCCATCATACCATTTCATGGAGCAGAATTATAAACATTTTCAAGCACTTTCCCTTAAACCATATTCATTTTGGTTAGCACGTTTTGCCTCGCACCTCCAGGGTTGAGGGTTTGATTCCTGCATCTACTGTGCGTGTGCAGAGCCTGTATGTTCTCCCTGTGATTCCGGGGTTTCCTCCAGGTACTCTGGTTTCCTCCCCCAGTCCAAAGACAAGCAGTTTAAGCTGATTGACATCTCTAAATTGTCAGTAGTGTATGAATGTGTGTGTTCTTGTAATTGTAATTGTGTAATTCCAGGGTGTTCCTTGAGTTCCCTGGGATATGCTCCATCCTCCCCCACAGCCCTGTGCAGTACAGAAGATGGATGGATGGATGGATCGATGGATGGATGGAATTTTGGTCTGATTTTTGCTGTCACGGTTGAAAATTGCACTTTGTAAAACAATTATTTGGTGGTCAAAGAACATATGTGATGTTCTCACTACAACCAAACACAACTGACAACAAATTTCTGGTAGTTTTAATTCTTAAAAAAAAAAAAAAAAAAGTATTTTCTTTAATAATTTAAATTTCTGATTAAAATCTCAGAGTGTGATTGCTGCTACGACACTAGTGTAAAGCCACCAATAGGAGAGATGTATAAGATGATGTGAAACTCATGGGACAGCAACAAATATGAAAGTATCAGTAGGTAAATATGAACATAAACATTTTAACATAAACCAAAACGTCCTTGTGTTTTTCGACCACATTTTCTACATGAGCCCAGGTCACTGATCGACGATATAAGCAGAAGGTAGTCATTTTCTTGAAACGCAGGTCTAGAGATCACTAGAGGATCTTCATTGCATTATCTGACATGGAGCAGATTTGTTACTGAATTCATCCGAGATATTATTCGGATCATTTTGCACACTGTGAAAAGTAATACTCTTAAAAGACTGCTGAAATCACACAGTGTAAAACCAGCTTTTTCATTGTTTTATTTATTTACTTACAGACCTAAGATGACTTATTATACTGTTGTATCTGCGATAGTTACTTATAGTTTATCTTGTTTTTTTAATTGTTACACCATTTTACCTGTTAAATCACTACATATTAATCCTAAACACGGTATATACATGTGTAATCATTTACGTATTTAATGTGTGCGTTTAAAAAAAAGGCTCTAGCGTACAATAACCCTAGTGCAAACGAAGGAATTTACATGGACCTGGCAACATTGAAAAGTTTCCGGTGAAGTAGAAAACAGCTTTGTGATTGTGGCAAATGTAGTTCCAAGATGTAAACAAACTGCGCTACATAGTTAAAATACGCTTATAAAGCTTTCCAGTAAACATTTCCTGCAATTACTAAAACAATATGTTAACCTTTCATGACCAATATACGCACGGACGAGTATTTTCGATAAATACAAAACCGCTTTTTTTTTTAGAACGTTACAGCTTTATTACTGACTACAAGACTACATATCCCATGTAGTCATTGGTTGGGCATTTTGAAACCCTGATGATGTACTTCCGGTAAACTGGACAACTTTCAGAAAGATGGAGAACAAAGTTGAGCGTGCGGCTAATGCGAAAAACGTCTCTCTGCCTATTTCACGTGTAAAATTAATAATGAAGAGCTCTCCGGACGTGTCGTGTATTAATCAGGACGCCCTTTTCTTAACCACGAAAGCGACGGTAATAGTTTATTATGGTGGACATCAGCTGGTTTAGCTCTGACCTCATTCCATTGATAGACTGCAGCTAACTGTTAGCATAAGATGTTAAATTGAATGACAAAACTTGAAATTAAAAGCACTATTTTGTGAGTCGATTGTAGTTTGATTTTAGGCACAAGATTCATTCATAGTTTGAGTTGAATGTGTGTTGTTCTAGGAGCTTTTTGTTCAGCACTTGGCTTTGACCTCATACAATAATGGCTCGGGAAAACAGAATGGTACCCTGTCCTACAGCGATCTGGCTAACACTGCAGAGGAGACAGAAACATTCCAGTTTCTCACAGGTGAGAGCTTTGTGAGGGTTTAATGTGATGTAGACTTCGGACAGAGGTATGGGTGCAGGTTTTCATTAAAGTCAAGCAGGAGCCACACCTGATTCCACCAGTTTAATGACTTGAGCTTGGTTTTCAATATTCAGTGTGGCTTCTGCTTGCTTAGAATGAAAACCTGCATCCACACCATGCCCTTTTCAGATAGGACTGGACACCCCTGAATTATGATGCCTTGTTAAATTTGATCCATAGACACTTAAGAGAACGATCAGTTCGACCTGAATCTAATCAGATAATATGTAGAGTTTGATTTATTGATACATTTTACAGTGTGTTCCAACAGACGGTGTAGTGTGGTGCAGCACAGCACACTTACTAATCTGAATCCAGACCCATGGTTAAGTATCTGTAAGAGGAGTTCTCTGAAGGTTGTTAGGTTAAGTGATATACTGCTGAATTTGACAAAAATACATACAGGCTTATAACTGATGTTGTTTCTTGTCTACCATACAGGATAAACTATTGAGCACAGAGAGTTTGTTGTACTGACAGCAGGCACACCCAAACAAAGGCGGGGGTGCCAATACTTTAATCTTTGCATGCCGATTTTGTCACAGTGTTAAAGTACAACAAAAATACAAACTACAAGAACTGTAAATGGAGTTCTATCAGGCATGTAGTGCACTACATATGTCTTTTTTTGTGTGTTGTACACTATGTAGTGAGCGAAAGCTGTTAATAGGTAGCAGTTTGGGATTTGGCCTGACTTGCCTATGGTAGATTTTATGTCGATCACAGGGATGTAAAGAAATTAGCTAAATTTCAGCAACAGAAAACTTGATTCTAATCCATCTGTTGTGTAAACTTGATGTCTCAAAGTCACGAGATAAAAAAAAAAGTTCAAAAAAAGAGAGAAAAAGAAGGTAGACTACATTACTACTGAATATTGTTGTTCTGAAATAGGCAGAAAAGCATTTCTAGCTAAAGCCTTTTTTTTTTTTAAAGATGATTCTGTGTGTTGGACCAATTAATGATCTGCATCATTTATAGCTCTACGAATATCTCCCTGTTTGGTATACATGGTACCTGAGTAAAAACCTTTTATACCATTTACACACGTCAAGCAAAAATGCATAAAATAGCCAGATATGAATAATGAATTTCTCACAGTTGAGCAAACGTAAGGTAATAACCAATATGGTGTCCATGATTAAGTCCTGATGAGCACACAGATCAAGCATGAGCACATAGATTATGGATTACGTATGTAATATTATTGTTTTTCGAAAACTGCACATGCTGGGAGTTTGAGGGTTGATATGCAGTCACACTAATGACAGTGATTCCTCAGTGGTTAAGCCTTTGGTCTACTGACCAGAAGGTTGCGAGTTGAGGTTATGAGAAATCCCAGCACCATCAAGCTGCCACTGCTGGGTATCCTGGCTGACCGTGCACTCTGACCCCAGCCGTCCTAAAGATAAGATGTGAACAGATATACATATGTATATGTATGCATGCTATCATGTGACAGTAAAGGCTGTCTTGCCTTGATCAGTATGAGTCATCATATTGAACTGTTAAAGTTGCAAATATAGATCAGATTTTAAAAAAAAGAGAGAGGAGAGAGCTTATAAAAATGTCACCTTTCCCATGATTTATACTCCCACTCTTTCTCCTTTCTTAGATATTCTTCCAAAGAAAATCTTGGCTAGGGATTATCTGAAGTCCCTGGAGAAAATGGAACCAGAAGAAGACAACTGATTTATTTATTTTTTGGGGGGGAGGAACTGTTACTTCGACATCATTCTTTAAAAATTGTTTGTTGATAACATGATGTGAACAAGTACAAAAACATAACATTCCTCACAACAGATAGCAGATCTGGACATCTCACTTAAATAAAATATGTGCAGTTCCTCACACCTTGTGGTTCAAGTGATGATATACAGTTGTTTGTTTTTTTGGTATTCTGATATGTAGTGACCTGATCACCACAAAACTACCTGTAGTTCACACAGCAAACTGCAAGGCAGTGGCCAGTTTAAGTGTTTCATACATTTATTTATGTTGTAAAACTGTTGATTTGCTCCTACAGTTCTTGCATTTTTGGTCATAAATGGCTCAGAGTCTAACATTACAGCTGCTTTAAAAGCAGTCACTCAGGGTGTACACACTTTCATTATATGGGCATTAAGATGTCAGTGTTGTTTTTTTGTTTTTATACACCTGAAGACAAAAAATCTCACTCTCATTGTGCATATTGTACAAGTGAAATAAATACTTACAACTGATCTTTTTTTGTGTGTAACTGTTTTGCCATGATATATTTCTTTGCAATCTGTGTTGATCAAAAAGATGCACAGACTTCCTGCAGGTTTAATCACTGTCCTTTACTGTAGATCAGAATTGAGTATACCACAGTTTGCTTGTACTTTCTGCTGTTTCAGCTGATGGCATGCACTGAATTTCAAAGTTGTGAGTCTTTATACTTGAAATTTGTGTAACACCTTAAGTTTTGTATAGTGTACTGTATGATTTTGGGTGTATATTTTTCAGTAAATAAACCTTTGGTTGCTTATTCGCTCAGCTTTGGTTTCTTTCTGGTCCTGTAAATGATTTGTTGTTTAAGAATGTTGAACTGCCAAATCATGCCATGAAACCCAGCACTTTTTTTGTTGAATATTACTGGGGTTATAAATCATAATATTGCATTGTTATTTCCCTTATGAGCAATCATGCTGTCTTAGAAGAACATGGACTCACTTGTGGAAGAATGGTGCGTGACATTTCATGATGCACTAATATTTTATTTATATATATATATACAGTGAGGGAAAAAAGTATTTGATCCCCTGCTGATTTTGTACGTTTGCCCACTGACAAAGAAATGATCAGTCTATAATTTTAATGGTAGATTTATTTGAACAGTGAGAGACAGAATAACAACAAGAAAATCCAGAAAGACGCATGTCAAAAATGTTATAAATTGATTTGCATTTTAATGAGGGAAATAAGTATTTGACCCCCTCTCAATCAGAAAGATTTCCGGCTCCCAGGTGTCTTTTATACAGGTAACGAGCTGAGATTAGGAGCACACTCTTAAAGGGAGTGCTCCTAATCTCAGCTTGTTACCTGTATAAAAGACACCTGTCCACAGAAGCAATCAATCAGTCAGATTCCAAACTCTCCACCATGGCCAAGACCAAAGAGCTCTCCAAGGATGTCAGGGACAAGATTGTAGACCTACACAAGTCTGGAATGGGCTTGGATCATTGCCAAGCAGCTTGGTGAGAAGGTGACAACAGTTGGTGCGATTATTCGCAAATGGAAGAAACACAAAAGAACTGTCAATCTCCCTCGGCCTGGGGCTCCATGCAAGATCTCACCTCGTGGAGTTGCAACGATCATGAGAACAGTGAGGAAGCAGCCCAGAACTACACGGGAGGATCTTGTCAATGATCTCAAGACAGCTAGGACCATAGTCACCAAGAAAACAATTGGTAACACACTACGCTGTGAAGGACTGAAATCCTGCAGCGCCCGCAAGGTCCGCTGCTCAAGAAAGCACATATACATGCCTGTCTGAAGCTTGCCAATGAACATCTGAATGATTCAGAGGACAACTGGGTGAAAGTGTTGTGGTTAGATGAGACCAAAATGGAGCTCTTTGACATCAACTCAACTCGCCGTGTTTGGTGGAGGAGGAATGCTACCTATGACCACAAGAACACCATCCCCACCGTCAAACATGGAGGTGGAAACATTATGCTTTGGGGGTGTTTTTCTGCTAAGGGGACAGGACAACTTCACTGCATCAAAGGGACGATGGACGGGGCCATGTACTGTCAAATCTTGGGTGAGAACCTCCTTCCCTCAGCCAGGGCATTGAAAATGGGTCATGGATGGGTATTCCAGCATGACAATGACCCAAAACACATGGCCAAGGCAACAAAGGAGTGGCTCAAGAAGAAGCACATTAAGGTCCTGGAGTGGCCTAGCCAGTCTCCAGACCTTAATCCCATACAAAATCTGTGGAGGGAGCTGAAGGTTCTAGTTGCCAAACGTCAGCCTCGAAACCTTAATGACTTGGAGAAGATCTGCAAAGAGGAGTGGGACAAAATCCCTCCTGAGATGTGTGCAAACCTGGTGGCCAACTACAAGAAATGTCTGACCTCTGTGATTGCCAACAAGGGTTTTGCCACCAAGAACTAAGTCATGTTTTGCAGAGGGGTCAAATACTTATTTCCCTCATTAAAATGCAAATCAATTTATAACATTTTTGACATGCGTTTTTCTGGATTTTCTTGTTGTTATTCTGTCTCTCATTGTTCAAATAAATCTACCATTAAAATTATAGAATGATCATTTCTTTGTCAGTGGGCAAACGTACAAAATCAGCAGGGGATCAAATACTTTTTCCCTCACTGTGTATGTGTGTGTATGTGTATATGTATGTGTGTGTGTGTGTGTGTGTGTATATATATATATATATATATATATATAAAAATTAGTGCATATCAGTATGCACTAATACTGATATTAATACTTTACTAATATTAGCAGTATTTATGACATTTTGAAAGCTTACAAAAGCAATTTAGTGATTTTTATGTTTACTTATAAAATATACAAATACAGCTATCAAGCAGCTGGTGTAAAAAAAAAAATAAAAAAAAAACATGAACATAAAAATATGAAAGTACTTCTAATCCTCTCTGAAAGATATCTTAAAGTAAGCTCTAATGATATCAATACAACATCATATCACCAACTCCTAACATTGAAACAGAGGTATAATACAATAGTGAGAGTCATGCTTTAGGTGTAAAATCCTGCTTCCTCACAGGCATGCACTGCAGTGTAAAACTGCTGCAACATCATTTACTGGTTCACTAGTTGGGTTAGTCGATGTTGTATGGTGATCAATGTCCTCTCGAGTTTAGAGAGACGCTGCTCCAGAAGAGCTGCCATTTCTTCTCTGCCATTAATGGAGTTCATGGTGTTTGCAATCTGCTCCTTTAAACTGGAATGAAGAGAGATTTTACTCACTTAATTGATTTAATCATTGTCATTTGACTGTCAGTGTTTGAAATAGCAGCCTATTTTAACTAAAACTGAGAAATCTGAAAATAATTGGAACATTATCACCTAAGTATTTACTCAAGTAATGTTTGTTACATATTAGACTTTTGTCACATTTTCACACCTCTGATAAACAGCTTTTATAAAGCTTATGAAAGTGTTTTCATTCACATTTATCTTATGAACAGTTTTTCAATGCAATTCATCTCATCACCTACTTGGCAGTTTACCTGATGAACAGTTATGTAACAGTGGATATAAAAAAAAGTCTACACACCCCTGTAAAATGAAACTCAAATAAATCATGTCAGATCTTTTTCCACCTTTAATGTGATATAGCAACCAACACAATTCATTTAAAAAGAAAGAGAAATATGTTAGGAAGAAAAAACGTAGAATAACCTGATCGCACAAGTGTGCACACCCTCCTATAATGGGGCACGTGAATGTACTCACAATTAAGCAATCATGTTCAAACTCACAGTCAAAAGTAATGATCATAAACCTGCCGTCAATTAAGTGATTCTGATTAACTGCAAATAAAGAGGAGCCGTTTCTGTAGGACATACTTGACATGTGACAATGATCTCTTGTGTTCTTCACATCGGGTAGTGTGGTTAGACAAAAAAACAAACAACAAAAACACCCAAGCTCACCTAAATCACCCCAAGTCATGTGGCAAAATGTGTTATGATCTGATGAAACCAAGATAGAATTTATTGGGCATGTCTACAAAACAAGACAGCCTGTCAACCAAAGAATACCAGACCCACAGCGAAGCATGGTGGTGGCAGTATCATGCTATGGGGCTGCTCCTCTCCATCTGGCACTGGAGCTCTAGCCATGATAAAGGCAACCATCGATAGTTCCATATAGCAGGTGATTTTGGTACAAAACCTGCAGGTCTCTGTTAGACAGCTGAAGATGAACAAAAATGTCATCTTCCAGCACAATAATGGTCCAAAGCACAAATCCAAGTCAACAGAAGAACCGCTTCAGAAGTAGATCAACATTTTGGAATGACGTAGTCAGAGCACAGATTTAAATCGAAAATTTTAGGAGCCTTTAATTCCTTTTTACATGCCAAAAATTAATCCTTGCACATTTGTAACAGATAAATTGTTCACACAGATTGCCACATATGCCTGAAAGTAGCTTCAATTTAACACCATCTACACCCCCCCCCCCCCCCCCCCCCCAAAAAAAAAAAAAAAATTTGTTTTTCATCAGAATTTTGTTGGCTGTTACAGTATATCACATTACAGTCAGAGAGGAAAAAGGGATGATTTTTATTCTAACAAATATGCATTGTATATGTGGATATAACGCATGCATATGCATATGTTGTTGCCTCGCAGCTCCAGGGTTTTGAAGCTAATCGGCAACTTTAAATTGCTCCTAAGTGTGAATTATTATGGAGTCCTATCCAGGGTGTATTCCTGTCCAATTTTTTTCTGATTCATTTTATCCGGAAGGTACGCAAATGTTTTCTCTCAACTGTACTTTTTAATATGGCAGAGATTCAATTTACCTTGCAAAGGTATCATGTTCTCCACCCTCCTTCCTCTTCTCATCCAGGTCAAGAAAAACCTTCTGCATGGATTCTACACTCTGAGAAATGCTCAGGTGATCTTCCCGAACCCCTTGGACATCCATCATAGCCTGCTGCTCATAAGAGACTCCTCCCTCCTCCAGACCACTGGCCTCAGCCACAGCATGGAGTGCGGCTCGATTCTGCAGCACCAGCAGACGAGTCTCCTCGAACTCCTCTGGCCCTGCTATGTCTTCCCAGCACACAGGAGCAGACGGTGGAAGCCAGAAGCGCTGACTGCAGTTTACAACATGTCCAGGTGTCTCTGTGACAAAGGGACTGTGAGCAGGGAAGCTGTGCAGTAGCTCATGCAGGCCGGAACCCCAGTCCCAGTCTCTGTCCTCTATGTTCACATCAGTGCTGCCTCCAGTGCAGCACACATTGAGAAGGAGCAGGAGAAACCATGCCATCCTGCTGCAGCTAAGGAAAAAGAAAACACTATATTCCCAGTCCTGCTCCTGAGAAATATTAGACTTTTTTCTATCTCAGGGGTTCAGGATTCATTGGACAATTCGGGTCCTATGCTTCCTATAAGGGTTCTACTGTCTGATACATTCTGATAGCGAAACACTCTGTTGTAGGGTTTCATATGAAACTTTTAAGGGTTATACCAGACAGACGTTTTCAAAGAGCGCAGTGCAGCAACATTTTTATATTTGCTGTGTGTATATAAAATGAAAATTGTTCTGAAGTTGGCTGGTGCTCTAATGTGAGTCGCTTTAAAATGCCTCTAATTAAGGAATTCCTGGGAATCTGTGTAAACACACAATGCTTTGTGTCAGCAGGCCATTTAACTCCGTCTTGCCATCCGAACTGTAATGCAAAATTTATGCCAGTGTTCCCAACTTAGTGATTTTGTGACTAGATTTGGTGATTTTTTAGACCCTTTACTGACTTTATTTGAAAGAAGAGCCTAGTGACAATTCTAGTGACTTTTTGAGCAGACTATGATATGGTTCTCAGTTCACAAAACAGCTGCTGGTTATATGTATTGATAGAGCAGGCTCACTCGACTCACTACCAGTGTGTAAAGACTGACTGAGTTGCACTTGTATGAGTCATTGTTCCCAACAACCACTAATAACCATTGTTTCCCAGTGACCAATCACTGTTTTCCTAGTAACCACTGATCATCGTTTCCCAATGACCAATCACTGATGGCTGTTATTTGTCCCAACTTCGCACTTCTTTATTCTTCATTTTAAACTCTCTTCTTGGTTATATTTACAAGTAACAAAAGGGAGTTATTCCATCTGTACCCATTTCCTTCATATCTATTCTACTTCTTCTTTTTGTATGTGTTCTTGATTTAACGTGCAAAGTAAATAGTTACTTTCTTTTACTCACTTTAGTGTCATGATAAAGGACTTTTTATGATAAATTTTTTAAAATAAAAAATCTACCCTGCTGAAAAACAAAACAATAGAAACCATCACAGAAATTCTAATGGTTTCACTACAAATACCATTACAAACCATCAGCCTACCATTACCATTATGGTATCCATTACACATAACATGCCACCAACTCAAGGCAACAAATTACCAGTAGAGACCCACAGGGACCATTACAGTTTCCATTAAAACCAATACAATTCCCATTATAACCATTAAAACCATTACAAATTCTGTCAGTGTTTCTATTGTTATTATTTTGCATTCTGATAAACCTTCCTCCTTCACGTAGCACGTTTTGATATGCAAATGACCATGAAGAATAGGTAAATAATTATATGACGTCATCCGGTGACCTCTAGTATGCATTAGATACTTCTCTCTCAAAAGAGTCGGCAACAGTGATACACAACAACTCAGAACTGTGTTAAAGAGACACTTCAGCACCGCATCTCCACCTGCCTGTCTGTCTGTCTGTCTGTCTGTCTGTTACCTAGACCTTCCTTTCATGCTTAGACTTTAACATCTAAAACACTAGCGCTAGTCATTTATCTCTCACTCTTCCGTCTGTTATTTATAGAATTGTTTATAGACCCAACAAACACTAAACTCTGGAAATTGAACATGATACTTGACTGAATGGATGTCCAAATTGTTGGCATTTTGAATAAAGGTTATCAGAAGTTTATGGCCTTACCTTTATTGAGTGAAGTGAGGCGTTGTTTGCTCGCTCCAATGGGTCTCTCTCTCTCTCTGTGTGTGTGTGTGTGTGTGTGTGTGTGTGTGTGTGTCTCCAGTTCTCACAGCTGGAAAATCTGACTCGCCCTCACTGCACCATTTGTGTGCCGGTATTAATTAACCCTCAGAAGCACATGGCCAGTTATGATATGTGAATGTGGTGTTTAAAAACTGCTTGGAGAACAAACACCACAGCAGCCGGAGCTTCTGTCACTGGCTTCGTAGAAATTCATTAAAGTATAATCGCTTGCAAGGGTTTAAATCCGATCTCACGACAAAACCGTGGAATGTCGCATGAATTAAGTCGTAAAGAAAAACGACGAATACATTTTCAGCCGCCCTTATCGTTATCTTGTCGTGTTCATGTTCATATCCATGTATGTTCTCGCCTGGAAACCTGAGCTGTGATCATTTGGCTGAAGCTTTGATCGAGGAAAGAGCTGAACTTCTGAGGGTTGAGAGTTTTGCTCAAGGCTCGGGTTTATATTACAGTACACATCCAGTTATTTAAGAAAGTAAAACAGCAATCTGTGTCTTCAGAGAATTTGAAACGTTTTTCTACACGAACTGGTTCATTCATAAATGAAATTACTCCTGTATATGTAAACCCTGCTGAAAAAAACAAACACACAAACAAAGTAAACAATAGAAACCCTCATGGAATTTGTAATGGTTTTAATGGTTATAATGGGAATTGTATTGGTTTTAATGGAAACTGTAATGGTCCCTGTGGGTCTCTACTGGTAATTTGTTGCCTTCTATTGGTGGCATGTTATGTCTATCATTAAGGACTGGTAATGGTTTAATGGTCGATGGTTGTAATGGTATTTGTAGTGGAAACCATTAGAATGGCTGTGATGGATTCTATGGTTTTTTTCAGCAGGGAGGAATAAAACATCATGGTATGTGCTGTTATAGGAAAATAATCAATGAGGAGGTGACTCTTTCCTACAAACAACACCCCATAATGACAACGTGAAAGAAGTTTGTTTGAAATCTTTGCAAATGTATTAAAAATAAAAAAACAAAAAAACACAAAGCACGCTGTGAATACTTTCCGGATGCACTGTAGCTAACTTAGCTAGCTGGCTGGTTAATTGCTAGTAAACTAGCCCAAATGTGTTCAATTTCACTGAATTTGCTTTTCATTAACATTATCAGGTTTTTTAGCTGTTGACTAGCTAAACATTAGCCTTTGTTTGTCTCAGGTGGATACAAGTGTGATTTCTATGAGTTTGATTTTTATGGTCATATAACACCCAAGATTTTCTACATCACTAATATTAGCTAAGTTAGCCAAACAATATCTGGGCTCCATGTCATCTTCTAATCTTGGACATTAAAGGTCCAGAACTGTAAAAAATACAACAAACACCAATCAATACAATAGGAATCAGACATCCAAGAGGAAGTAATCATTTATAAATGTATTTGTGATTTTTCAGGAGCACTTCACAAACAAAATGAAACAAAATGGCAGCTGATTTGAAAACATAAAGTCTGGGTTTCGTAGCAATTGTAATGTAAAAATGTAAAGATAGAGAACTGGACCTTTATAGCTTACTGTTTTAGACACTTTGCCTGAAGCTACTTTTTCATACTGGAATCTGGACATGTTTTTGGAGTTGAGCTGTTCAAACAGTAAGAGAGCAGGATGGAAAATCAAAGTCTCTTAACTGGATGACTTGATGCTTTTATGAGGCCCTGTCTGTGGTTTCTATTATAAGCACACATTTTACTGTTGATTCATGTCTGGATGAAGAACGAATGTAAAGAATGTCACATGCCAAAGGACACCCGGACAGGAGGATGATGTCACGTCATCTGGTAAACTTGTTTTTTTATTATGCATTTTTAAAAGTTATGCATTTTACATAAATATGTGTGGTGTAGTACAATATGTATTCTGTCAAAGTGCAGGACTGAATCTAGACACCGTAGATGGTAAACTGTGCATATATATGTGCATGACATCTACAAACTAAGCTAGTTAGGAGGCATCATCTAATTGGGGGGAGGGATGGCTTGGGCCAAAATCATTCTTTGAAAATCTTTCATAAAATGTTATAAATAATCTAAAGAAACATTTTTATTGAACTTTTGTTTAGCATTTTAAATGAGTTCAAAAATGTATTTTATTATATCAAGTGATTGCATATCACTTTGTTTGCACAATCTGTAGACACAGTTTTTCGCAGATTGTTGAACCACTGCCTCGCTAAGATACTATTTTTATACCCAATCATGGTACTGTCCTGTTGCCAATTAACATAATTAAATGTAAAATGTTCCTGCAGCTCTTTCTTTTTAGTAACACTTACTTTTCCAGCCATTGGTTGTCCCGTCCCAAATTTTTTGAGACGTGTTGCTGCCATCAAATTTAAAATGACCTTATTTTTTAAATTATTTCCTCAGTTTAAACATTTGATGTTTTCTATGTTCTACTGTGAATAAAACATGGTTTTATGAGATTTTCAAATCAATGCATTCTCTTTTTAAATACATTTTACACAGCGTCCCAACTTTTTTGGAATTGGGGTTGTAATTAAAACCCATTTTATTGAGGTGGAATTTTATAGCTGATTATTTAACCAGATTTACAGAGCAGCACCTTTACTGCTGTTGCTGTGAGTCGTTTACACCAACGTTTCTTTTCTAGGATAAATACAAAGACCATTTGTGCAGCATTTTTTAACTTTACTTATTTCCGTTACTGGCGGGTCGGTGTGACAGAGGGACAACCTGAAAGAGAAAAGAAGAATCGTGTTACTCTATGTGTGTGTGTGTGTGTTTTATAGGTACAGTACAGATTTTAGATTTTATTATATCTATAATTCTCAAACCTTTTATGTTGTTATATAATATTATTGTAAAACTGTATTACATTGTACTATTCTAGAACATATCACTGCATCCAAAAGTAATGTCTCTCCACATGTGCTTTGTTTAGTAGGAAGCTCCCTAGGTAGTGGGCAACAAGACCATTCTGTAAGACATTAAAAGGACGACTGTGAGTCACACTGTGACTGGACCCTGTGTGTGTCCTTGTGCTGACTCTGCCGGGGGTTGGTAGGCCGGCTGCTCCCCGTCCTCTGCTCTGTCCGGGCGAGGTAAGGCTTGCGCTCCTCTCTGCTCTTAGACAGAGCTACATACACTGGCTTCCTGCCCAACATCTTCCCATTCATTCTTTTAATGGCCTCCATGGCTTCCACAGTATATTAATAACTAACGTAGCCAAATCGTTTGGAGCAGCCGTTCTCCATCATCACCTGTAGGGGACAGCGAGGAGTTACAGAAAGCAAAGAATGAGCATTACACACACACTAAAACCTAAACAGAACAGCTATGTTATGTTAGTATCAGGGTACTGCTATTGCACCTCCCCCTAGTCCATACAGAAGTTTTCCAAATATTGATATATCACTATGTAACTCATTACTGAGCAGAGTTTTGGCTTTAAAGAACTTGAATACTCTGCTCATTGTCCCTCGTAGTAGTTACACCTAAATATTTTACAGAATTTTTGATAGGGTGTATTATACAAGGAACTGAAGACACAGCCATGAATTGCTATTAACTCACATTTGTTTATATTTAAATATAAAGCAGATGCTCTAGAGAAAATTTCTACCAAATGAATAGCCTTTTTAATTTTCTATCGACTCTTAAAAAAAAGTGCAGTTTCATCAGCTAATTACCTACTTCCGATCTGTTTAGCGAATACACTTAGCTTCTCAACATTACTGTCCTTATTAACCAAAATGGCAAGCATTTCTGCTGGCAAAATAAATAAGAAAGGGGAAATAGGACATCCTTGTCTTATTCCAGGTAAAAAAAGTCTCTGGGATGTTCCATGTGACAGGGAGATAGAGCTATTCATATTTATGTATAACGTTTTTATAAAGAATAAATACGTTTTTTCCCAAAGCCATATTTGCAAGTGACTGGAAAATGACAACATGCTCAGTTGCATCAAACACTTTTTTAAAATCCAGGTTTTGGGGCACTAACACTGATCTTACAATATAATGTGCTCAAGAGACTCCACATCATCGGTGTTTATTTTGTGAATGATGTTTGGTGGTTAAGCAGCTTGTTATGTCCAACAGAATGATCTCAGTAAACAGGAATGAAAGCAGAATCTGGCAAAACAGAAGGTTAGAATAGGGGAACACGCCCCCAGGGTAAAATGTCTGTGCTTCCTCCATCAACCCCTGTACTTTTTTTCCCTCTCCACATGAGGGCGGTAATAAAGCCAAACACTTACAGAGTGGAAAAGCTCTAGAATAGTGAAAAATTTTATTTAGTGTAATCTGGGCTATCATGTTTGTTGTCCTTGGTTAATAGTAATATATGTATTTAAATAAAGTTGTACATGTAATATTTTACGTAGATTATATGTTGAGGAATTTGTCTAGATGTAAGAGTATTATCATTTAAAAGACAATATAGACACCGCAAGAAGGAACAAAGAGGTACATTAAAAAATTTTTTGACTTGGCTTTGCCATCTCTGAAGTTCTCCAGCTTTGTGTGTGCGTGAAAAGTTTAGATCACTGAAGTGTTTTTCTGGCCAATATAGAAACTCGTTTAAAATGGGTGTTTGTTCTGTTTGACTAGGAAAACTGTTAGACAGTAATGGTGCAAATACAGTAGTTATAGAGGGAGTTTGGTGACAGGTAATTTGTAATTTTTAATTTGTAATAAGTTTGATAATTTTAAAGACACCCTAGTATTTGGTTAAGAATATCAACTGTAGTATATCTGACTATTTAATCATTTTAGGCCATTTCTTTTTAAACCTTTTCATTTTTAAAAATGGGCTGGAAATTGGCTCTGCCCCCAGGTGAAACTGAGCTGCTCAGGTCTGCCCCATTGTGTCCACAAAAGGTCATTTAAGAAGCCTGTGTGAGAAGAGGCAAGGTTGGTTTGAAAGTCTTGTCATTGTTTATATCGCTACTGTAATTCACCTCACAGAGAGCAGAGGGCTCTAAAATAAAAAAAAATTACTCCTCTGAGCACTCATGACATTTCACACAAGTTGCTCCCATGATCATTCTTTTTCCTGCATGAGTTGGAGATTAATTTGTTGTGCTGCTACAAAAGATTGGATATGTAGTTCCTGTTTATTCTCCCTTACAGTTTGTTGGCTTGCACTCAAACCTGTTCATGTTCTTCCTATCCAGATGTTTTTATTTTAGATTACACGCAAATTCTTCCTCACAGTTTGCTCATCCTCCCCCAACATTTATAAACTTAAGGAAGGACGTTGCATGTGTGCGCTGTTCAAAAAAGGCTGTTCCTGACATCTAAACAGCACACAAAATCAAGATTTTAGGAGACATAAAGCAAGTGAGGGGAACTCAAGTTTATTAAATCAATGCCATATACAGTCAAGCAAAAAAGTCAACTATATTAAATGATATTCACATTATATTCTATCAGGGTTTACAGCATATATTGAGCTTGCAATCATAATAAAAGCATAAATGGAGGAAAAAAAAATCTCAAAGCTCACAATTTACATAATAAAATAACAAAAAGACACAGAGCTTAGCGGCAAGTCCAAATACAAGAATGAGATAGAAAAGCTCTCAACAGGAATGACAGTAAATTCAATTTGGCAGGTGCTTAAGTAGGAATTAAAAAAAGAAAAAGAAATGTTTGAAACGAAGGGGAGATTTGAGCCTGCGAGGCAGTGCCACTGGAATGCCTTCCTAAAAACTTTGGTCATTTTTATGGCTTAGATGAACATGGGAAAACACGTTTGACACGCAGCCTCAGCCGGAACGTCCTGGAGTTTTCAGAAGAGATATTAATGGAAGATGATTATAACTATCTATTTACTATCTAGCATATCCAGGACACTCGTACATTCCCAGGAGGTAGATTTATGGCAAAAAAAAACAAACAAACTAGTACATGATAGGCAGTGATGTAGAACAATGCATGATTTGCATGGTCTGGTTAATAGTGCACCTTTTAAGGCCAGATACACTGTATGATGTTTTAGCCATAAATACAGTTCCAGGGCTATTTAAGACACGCGAGTGAGTACAGGGCAGAGATTCAGTAGCAGATATAGCCCTTAAACGGCAATACCTGAGTCAGTAGTCTTTTAGGACTACATCTAATTAGTTGCCATTTGCGATGTCCTCTGAAGGTAAATGCCGGATTAGTATGAAACCAACAGGAATGGTAGAAAAAAAAATTGATACAGAATGCTTTTTTTTGTTTGTTTGTTTTTCCAAAATGTAATACCCTATGTACTCTACAACACACATCTTTCACCCAAATAAAAAGCCAATGTAAATACTGTTGTTAAAAAGACACAATCAAACCAAAACACATTTTAGAAAGGTGTAAGCACTGCCTTGCATGCACATCTGACCTCTCCGTAGGGAAAACTGTATTACTGTACGAGAGACAGTGAGGTTCACAAAAGAAAATAAAATAAATGAAGTTGATGCAGCATATATCAGGCTTCTGAGGTACTTCATGTCTACGCACATTTTAGAAAAGTCACTTTTTTTCTTTAATAAAAAAAAAAAAAAAAATCCTATTATAGCAGAATATACCTCGTCTTAATTTTCTTTTAATTTCTCTGCCCAATTTTAAACAGGGCTTCTTTTTTTTTTCTTTTTTACTGATTAGAAAGTGCAATATACAAATACTGATCATTCTATGCAGCATTCACTCAAGGTTACGTGAGTCATTCATGTATAAATTGTTTGATGTGACAATGAATTTCATCAAATTAAAAATTATCACCAAATATAAATACAGGAGATGACAGATGCTGATGCACGCACGCACACACACACACACACACACACACACACACACACACAACATGGATGTCTTTAGCTCAACAAAAATATCAAGAATATTGATTTTATTTTCATACCCTTTGTACCTTTTTGATCTTGAACCAACGGAAACAGGCCAGTGTATCAGTAGAGCGTATTTTGCAAACACGTTTCATTCTTAATTTAACTGTAAATTCCCTTTGTAAAACGTTGCAAGGTAAAAATTACACGCAAAACTATTTTAAATAGCTTATTCTCAACCTGCTTACACTTGCTGTAGAGCTTTCACCAAAAAGACCCTCATTTTGTTTATTGCAATACTGAACATTTCTCAAAAAGAAGAATTGTGGCCAATGCAAGCATTCAGACAGCGCAGTGCGGACAAGCTGGTTTGTTAGAAAGCATACTGCCAAACTTGGACTGACATTTAAATAAAAAAAAAAAAAAGAAAAATAAAAAAAAAAAAAAAGGACCACATGCTAGTATTTTTGGATGTTGCTAATTTGCCTTTCTGTAGTATTACAAACGCAGAGCAGTAGAGCAGTGCTGACTGGGACGACTGGAAGCCAATACGTGATCCTAAATAGGGCACGTCACTACAGATGATTATCTGGGGGGGGCGCGCAAAAATCTCACAACCATACCAAATCTAACTGCATTCAGATGCCACTCTGTGAGTAACCACAACCACCTAAAGGAAATAAACCATGATGCACTCTGTAGACATGAGTAATAATGCAATTATTGCTCTGTGTTCACTCACAAGAAACTAGAAATTAGAGATATGGCAAAAATATTAAATCACAAAACTTAAAAACATCTTTGCGATACATGATATATTTTGCTAACAAAGCAAAACTAAAAATAAACCAATTAGTACAAAAAGTGTTTTGTCCAGTCAGTTGCTTTATACAGTAAGTTATAAAAGCAGTGGCACCTGATGAAAATGACTAAACTCATCATCAAGAAAAGTGTATCATGTTTATCGTGAGTATGACACAATATCATCTCGTCATACCGCTCGGCCCTATTAGCAATCTATCCTTGTGCTGCGTCTATTCCAAACTACCACAGAAGGCAATATTGTTTCCTAATGACAATATTTTGAAACAAACTTAAGTGATTAATCTATTATGACTACAGTTTTTTTTTTTCTCCAAACGCTGGTTTACAGTCCACAGGAAGTCCTTTCACAATTTGGTCCGCTATATTTTTTTGTTTGACAGGTTGTCCTCATCTAGACAACAATAAAAAATCTTTTCTGTAAAAGCTAAATCTAAAATGCAGTATTGGCTTGGTTTGTTTGGTCACTATTATTATTCGTTGTCATGTACTATAGAAATTATATATACACTCACCGTCCACTTTATCAGGAACACCTGTACATTCATGTGGTTATCAGCCAATCGTGTGGCAGAAGCACAATGCAAAAAAAAAAAATCATGCAGGTACAGGTCAAGAGCATCAGTTAATGTTCACATTAAACATCGGAATGGTGAAAAGGCGTGATCTCTGGGACATTAATCGTGGCATGGATGTTGGTACTAGATGGGCTGGTTTGAGTATTTCAGAAACAGTTGATCTGGGATTTTCTCAGACAGCAGTCTCTGTAGAGTTTACACTGAAATGGCATGATAAACAAACAAACAAAAAAACAATCCAGTGTGCAGACGGTCTGCAGGATGAAACACCTTGTTGATGAGCGAATCACCAGACTGGCCTGAGCTACAGGAAGTTTATAATAATTCAAATAATCACTCTTTACAACCGTGGTGAGCATAAAGGCATATCAGAACACATCAAACCTTGAGGTGGATGAGCTACATAGGTGCTCTTCAGCTGTCCAGTTCGGGTGATTCTGTGCCCATTTTTGTGCATGCTGAGATACTTTTCTGCTCACCACACTTGTAAAGAGTGATTATTTGAGATTATATATCCTTCCTGGCAGCTTGAACCAATCTGGCCATTTTCCATCGACCTCTCTTATCCACAAGGCGTTTCCAGCCAGAGAACTGGCGCTCACACAATGTTATTTGTTTTTCACACCATTCTGTGTAAACTCTAGACTGTTATGTGTGAAAAATCCCAGATCATCAACTTTTTCTGAACTCAAACCAGCCCATCTGGTACCAACATCCACGCCACAGGTAAAGAGATTACAGAGAGAGATCACACTTTTTCTTCATTCTTACATTTGATGTGAACATTAACTTAAGCTCTTAACCTGTATCTGCATGATGTTTTGCACTGCACTACTGCCACATTATTGTGCATGAATGCACAGGTGTTCCTAATAGGTACAGATGTGTGTATAGATAGACAGAGAGATAGATAGATAGATAGTAGGGAGGGGGAGAGAGAGAGAGAGAGAGAAGGTTAGCACCCTAAACTGTTCTGAGGTAGTTGTCAAAATTGGTATAAAAAGCCAGGTTATTAAGCTAGTGCTCTTTTATTTTTATGTCACTTATCAACAAGAGACATTGCTTATTTTTAGTAAAATCATTTTAGAATGCACACCTGTAAATATTTAGATGGCGTAAAATGGCATTGGCAAAAATGTCTATTACATAATTTATTTGTGCACATAGTGACTTTCCGAATTTCCTAGGGGATGATGGGCAATGATTGGAGCCAAGATGCTTAGTTTGAAATGAGAACCTAGGTATCAGGCTACAATTTGAAACATTGGTAGTATGGAATTGAATGCTATCAGAAATTATACAATGAACTAAAATATAAAACACAAACACCACAATATTGCCCTAAATATAAACAATTTTTACAGTGTAGCACCTCAAACAAAAGCAAAAGAAGGATTTGTCCATATGTCAGTAATAATTGCCCAAACACAAATGTTAACTTGGTCACACACATCTGAAATGCATCTGATATACACGTACGTGTATTACTTATGTCATTAAGTATCTTCATATACACTATGGTTGTATCAAGGGTAGAGCATTTTTTTTTTCCTCTCATGATTATATTTTCATGAGACTTTGATTAACCTATTCAGTTACAAGCAAAAGTTAGAGTGCAAAGTTAGAGAAATGTTAATCCATTAGAGAGCATTATTTAAAATGCACAATTCCTCTAACTGAAATTCATTTGACTCTTGCTGGTCCAGGGTAAATATCAGATCTTTAAAATCCTGGCTATACATTTAGAAAAACAGTTGATAGTTTAGTGATTCACATACATGGTTGATTTTCTCTAGAAGTTGAACTTCTTTAATAGGGATACTTTAATTTGGTAGACATTCTCTTGGATTTGCCAAATGAGGGTACCTCTGCATTGCAATATCAAAACACCACCATGCTGGCTCTCATTCAACTTCCTCAGGTTATCACAAAATGCTGATATGTGCTATATGTTCGTGCTGTGCATAGACAAAAGGATTCATTTAAATCCATCAAATTTCATCACAATCCAGCATTACATTGTCATTTTTTTATGATTACACTGGACATCATGAAACTTCTGCAGGGAAATTTTTAAAAAAAAATCTTGAACACAAATGCCAGTTTCATATTTTGTAAGATCACTCCATTACATTTAAGACATTATATAAAACCAGTCCTAATGTCTTTGAAAGAATGAAGTTTAAATTCAAAATCAGACTTAATTACAAATCACTAGGATCACTGTAAAACTAAACAAATTTGAGCATAAGATGAATGGCTCTGAACCAAAACCAGTTTTTGCATAGTTACTCAAATGTCAGGACTTATTATCTATGTGTAGCTTCAGATTCTGCACCAATGTGCGTGTATGCACATGCACCAAAATGTACAACCACCTCAAAAACAACTGGAGTATCCACTAGCGTTTATGGTGATTGAAGAGGACAACCAACATTCTAATCTTTCCAACAATAACCCAGTCCACACTGATTCATATAGTGCAAAAACACCTCAATCATACATTTTCTTTTATTACATAAGAATTGCATATGCTTAAGAGTTCTGACAATCTAAGGTGCTGGCTTTAAAAGGTAAAATACTAAAAACTCAGGTAAAGTAAAAGCTCTGATCACTGTCATATTTACAAGACAAAGTGAACCGCATCATTGAAAACCATTAAAAAGGAAGATGAGATTGAAAAACATGGGGGGGGGGCAGTTGTTCACTTCGGGTCATTTCTTAAGCCAAGAGATACATATTTAGCTCTAAAGATGAGGAAAATCTGAATGGAAAATGACAACATATTTTGTTCCAAATTAGCAGCCAGTTGGGTAAAGAATGTATGAATGTACAACGTGAATGCATTGCTTGGCTGAACAAGACCGTATTCATTAAGATTGAGATTAAGATCTTTCTAATCCATTTGGTGAATTTCAATTTAACCATACGAAGGGGTACTTCAAAGCTCTGAATCTTTAGCACTTTATTATTATTTAAAAAAAAATAAAAATATGGCAGTTAATGTAAAAGATTTAAAATGGCACCAAGAATAGCCTCTGAACAGATACGCCTTTTGGTCATTTCTAAGCTAAGTGACACTATAAGATGCCCAGAAACTTTCAGAGAAAGAATTTATTCTAACGCCACCACTTGTGTAATTATGAAGAAATGACTAATGCAGTGATGTTACCATTATATTAAAAACAGGCAACAAGAGGTAGGACATCAAGCCATTTCCAAACAATTACTAATGGTACATGTCCAATGCCCTTCAAAGTGCATCTGCAAGTTTAGAGACCAGCATCAAATCTGAAAAATAACCAAGTCAAGTATTCGAGACTGAGAACTAAAAATGCCCCTGCAACACAGTTCAAAGGAAGCTAAAGAAACTCAACCCTAAGAATCAGTTCTGTGGTTGATGATTTTTTTTTTTTTTTTTTTAACTGTGATCTGATGGTAAATAAAATATTTGTTTCTGGAAAATGTTTAGCACCGATAATTCATTGTGCTTCAGTTACTGTAGGATAACAGTATGCTTAAATATTTGTAATCTTTCTTGGCTAACAGGACTAACTGAAAGTTGTATCTAATTGTCTACTATAATAAAAATATAACATTCTATAGGCTAATACTGCTACAACAGGAAGAGGGTTTTTGCCTATGCACTCTATTAAAGCTTAAAATTACTACAATACACATTATCTAAAATCATTATATACACAAAACACACTAAAATCTCTTGGCTATAAATGCATAGGTATAAAAGTTTAAAAGTGTTCAGCTATAGGTTAATTAAAGTTAAAAGTGAAACATGGGGAAGCTAACCAACGTTCCAATAATATTTGCATTTATACCAGGAAAAAAATAAAATAAAAAAAATAAAAAAAATTGCCTACAATAGCAGTTAAATTTTAACGAATTGTTGAATCATTTGCGAATATACCTCACAATCTCAAAAGCCTTTAACAAAAACTAAAACCACTCGCCTATTGGATGAACCCAATGACACTACAAAGCTCTTGAGAAGAGCTCCAGCACCAGAGACGCGAAAGAGTTACACAATAGGATTACTCAAATTTAGAATCGATAGAATGGTCAAAAACCTTCTACGGTAAAGGCTATTGCGTTATCACTGACATTTGGGCAAAAAATAAGGTGCTTAACACATTCGAGTGTAATGTGGCTGACTAGATATCTATAACCAACAAACACGTTCCCATAACCCTCAAGACCTCCCTATCATTAAGGCCATGGTTCCATGAGCCATCAGTCTGTGTATAGATCTAAACAAACAATATGCAGCTCACCATCTTGGACATAATTAGATACATAAAAAAATAAGAATAAAAAAAAATATATATATATAGCAATCTGTCCTTTACATCATGATTCATGCACCACTACAACAGTGTATGAGGCTGATATAATCACAAGACACTTAAAGTAATACTCCAGGGTTTGTTAAACCTTAGCTCTATCCACTGCATCTCTAGTGCACAGGCAATCATCACAGAAAATCATTGCAGACTTCTTTGTGCACTAAGAAAAGATAAGAAAACTCATTTACTCAAAACTTTTTTATAAAGAGAGGCCTGAGGGAAGTTGGGGCGTGGTAACAGTAATATGAAACAACTTTATCTGTTTTAATTTTTTTTGGTAAATTCCTCAGTCAGGTATTTATAAATTGGACTTTAAACCTAAACACTACATAATTTGTCTTTTAGCAGATGGGACGAAATTTCAGACACAAATACGCAAGATCATAAAATCCTAAGAAAAGTGTAAGTGACCAGAATTAGTTTTTACCCTACTGCCCCAGTGTTGGAAAGTGGAATAAAAATGACATAAGGAAATATTTGATGCCTGTCTCACCAAAGGGTTATTTTTGATTGTGTGTTATATGGTCAGGTATTGTAAATGGTTAAGGTAATACAACAGCTGCCTTTAGACGTCCATTATAAGGAAGTTTCACAGAAACAGGCTTTCCAATCTTCTCTCAGGATAGAGGAAAAAGTCATTATTATAAGTAGTAATCAATAATACACTACAGAAGCAGTAGATAGATATTAGTCTGAAAACAATGGAGTGATCCTTTAAGAAAGCAAAGCTTCAGGCTGGACGTGTGGTAGAAATAAAATAAAAAATAATCAGCAGTACATAGGAGACTAATCTTTCACACAAGATATTAGTACTTCTCTTTACAGTCTAACTTTGATAGCCTAACAGATAATAATGTTGGGGAAAATAAAATGGAAACCAAGGTTGAAAAAGGATAACTTACTAACAGGTTTGGATCAAGAAAGAGTGTTGGTCTCAGGAACCAGTCCTGTATTAACTATAATTCCCTCTTCAGACCCAATTCAGACAGCTGATTGTCAAAACACTCCTCTCATGCTGAGAGAACTACAAATTTGTCTGATTAATCTTCCACTGTCCCAAAGAACTGTTCAAAGTGTCCTTATTATAATATAAAGATTTGGTTTCCAATATAAAGCACAATCTGTCAGTTGTTACTCAAGAAACCAACTTAATCAAGTACGGTAGAGTGACTGAGTTGAGGACTAACAAAAAGACAACACTGACAGATTTGTTAGTAATGTGAAAGAAACATAAAAAGAACAGTAAGTACTCGTGTCCTGAAGTTGTGTCCTTCTGGGTCAGTGCTGATAGAAGTTTCACAAATATGTCAAAAATTTCTATTCCATCAGCCTTGGCATAATCATAATGTTATTAATAATATAAACCCCAAAGCAAAGTCAGAATTGTCAGTGTAAAGGCATAGAACGAATGGACAAAAAAAAAGTTTTCTTGAAGCTCAAATAAATACAGAGACCTTGAATGTGTGAAATGTTGCCAGTTAACTATGTGCACATCTGGAGGCCCCCCAAGATGAATGGGGCATGTTAAACATACAGACACATGGTGTTTGAGGATATGAGACTCATCTCTGGCCAGGCTCAGGCGAAGTACATGGTGCGAAGTGTGTCCTGGTGGATCTGAACAGCTTTAGCCAGGGCCTGCTGGTCTCGACCATTACTTTGGCCTGATGTGTGGCTGCCTTCAGCACTGCCAAAAGACATGATAAACACAAGCAGATAAAATCAATATCCCAACACACACGGCATGGCCAATAGTATGCGGACACCTCACCAATCACACCCATGTGCTTTCTGAACATACCCTTCCAGATATAGTCCCTCCTTTGCTGGCATAACAGCCATTATAATAAGCATTAATCAAGTCAGGCACTGATGTTGGTCGAGGAAGCATTACAGTTATTCCCAAAAGTGTTTCGTGGGGTGGAGATCAGAGCTCTATGCAGGTCACTCGAGTTCTTCCACATCAACCTTGGCAAACCATGTCTTCATGGATCTCACTTCGTGCACAGCGTCTGTGTCATGACATGTTTGTGCCTCTCTGTTCCGGAGACGGGAAATCTTAATGCTACAGCATACAAAGACATCCTATTCATTTGTGTGTTTCCAGCTTTGTAGCAACAGTCTGGGGGAAAGCCCACATATAGCTGTGATGGTCAGGTGTCCACAAACATTTGGCCATATTGGATGTAAGCAGTCAAAAGGCTATAAGATTCATTGCTGTAACTCACACGGTCACAAACATTCAAGTGACTTACACAATACACTACACTGAGCCATGAGCTCAGTAAACATGATCAGAGAACAGGCTCACTAAGAATCTTAAACTTCTAAGAGATTAAAACGTTTTGTATATACCCTTTAGCTTTTTTATTTATTTATTTATTTTACCTTACTACACTGCCATTTTAAATATTTAATCCTAAAGCTAAACATGTTTCAAGCTTACTTGTATTGTTTCTTTCTCTTATATTTTCTGTCTTCTACTTTTCTAACTTGGCACCACAGACCCACACGTATGAGGAAAAATATCATTTCACAACACCTGAAAAAATTTCTACGATACATTAGGTTTCATGATATTTAGTTTTGCCAACAAACTACCATGAAAACAATAATGTTGCATTTTAAATACTGAATGAGTATATTTTGATTTACCATTTTAAAAAAACAAACTAACATTTGCTTATCTGTAAACTTGACCAATTTTACAATTCATAATTTTAACAACAATCAGCTGCTTACAATCGGACATAAAATTGTAATGAAAACCCATATCTTATAAAATCATATAATGAACATGATATCCTGTATTCGTTACATCAACCAGTCCTATACCAAAGAATGAAAAAGTCCATGACAATAAGACCTTGGGGTTGCATACCTGTCATGTTCCTTGTCTACTAGGTGGTAGCGTGCTCGGAATGCCACAAGGTGAGCATAGTAGGCAGGCGCAGGAATGGAGACAGAGCGGGTGCAGCGCACGTAGGTGTGGCACAGCTGGTATGTGAGTACCTGTAGCTCATCTGAAGTGAAGTGGTTGTCGTCCCACAGCACATGGTAGTGAGAAGGTCTGCTGGTACCCTGTGGAAGCGTTGTGGAAGGGTTAATTCATGGAAGCAAGAAGGTTCCCCTTCTTAGAAGCATTGTTAAGTGATTCAAACAGCACGGTATTGCAGAAACCTGCTGCAAAAAAAACTCAAATTTCAATATTTTACTTGTGTATGAATTTAGCATGCAGGTAACATTTTTATTAAAAGAATAATAATAATAATAATAATAATAATAATAATTTTAGAAGCAGAAACAAATGCAGGAACACAGTTAAACTGCAATTTCAAACAGATGGAACTGTTTTGCAGTTTTCATACTCTTCCTGCAACCTAGGCAACGGTGTCTGATGCCTAGGTAATAGAAATGACCTGCAAGTACAATTTCCTAGTACAACATCCTAGGAGGTTAGTACCTGAATACCAGCATGGCTGCAAAGGTAAAAGTCAAATTCTGATGGATGGGTGATTTTTGTGTCGACTGTGGTGCCAGCAGGGATGTTCCCACTCTTTCCAACCTAAAACAAACAGAACCAATAAGGTACCCAAAAGCACATCTCAAGAATTGCAATACATAAGACGTAACGTTACAGAAATAACTAACCCTCTCGTTCCTGTCCATACAGAAAAGCCTGGTATGGTGTCTCTTCTGGACTACTACAAAAGTGATGCCTGGCTGATAGTCCTTCTCTAGCTTTATACAGGCCTCACGGATCGCCAGTAACTCATGTTGCAGAACCTTGAGAAAATCAAGAGTCAATACATGACTACAAAATGGAAAGGTTTTAAAGGAAAATGTCCCGTATAGGTCAATGGTTTACCTGATTGAATTGACCTTCTGAAATGCCATCTCTGTAGTAGATAATACGTGTGGGTTTGAAGCGAGTTGACTTGTAGAACTGGATAAGCAGTTCTCTCACCATTGTTGCCAAGTCTTGAATGATGTCTTGGCGGTGCTGCTGAACCCGCACTGTGGCACAGTATCGGCTTGGGTGGGCATCCATGCTACCAACCACCTAAAACCAGACAGGAACTTACTTAGCCAAATGATAATTAATTCTGTATAACAGAAGGTTGGTAAACTACAGGTTTATAGGTGTGTATTTGTTCAAATATAGCATTGCTTCTTTATAAACAACTAAAACATAAACTTATATGGCAGACACTCCCAATACATGGATTTTTAAAATGTGTGTAATTGTAGGAATGGTGAAGTTTTCGGTGAGACGATAGTTATTTGGCATTTACGGCAGAGTCCCTGGTGTCCACGCTTTGTAATAGTCAGATGTAAACTTGATCCTTTTGGTTTTCAACATTGGAAAGATTTGATGCAGTTTTTCCTCTAACACGACATGTATTTTTTGTTTTGTTTTATTAACTTCACAGGTTGCTGCCACAACATTAAATGTAACTGTAAATGGATAAAAAAAAGCATTTGAAAAAGTATTAAAATTGTTAACATGGGCAAATTGTTGCCATACATGAAGAATAACACACTTTGGGACACAATGTTACATGAAAAGCAATTGTGACATCACCCCACCCAATCATCTCAGGAAAGTTATCAATGATTATTCAATAATTATTAGAGATGCACCGATGTTTTGGCCAATAATCGGTATTGGCCGAGAAAGGCAATTTTTCACCATATCGGCCAATAGTTTAGAAACATCCAATATTCAGGGCCGATTATATCCTGCCAATCAAGAGAGGGTGGGAAAACACATCGATTTTGTGCTGTGTGTAAAGATGTCTCTTGTGTGGAATGACCACAAAACTGCAGTTTGTAAGTTCTGCACTGCTAACATTTTACACCGGACGCTGCAGTAGTGAAGCGGGAGTTTCAGCGTCTAAATTTTTTTTTTGCCGCGCTGCTCAAGCTGAATTAAAGCACCAGTACACTGTTCAAAGATTTAAATGAAGATGAGTTGACAAAAAGGTGTAATTTTTATATATATATATATATATATATATATATTATATATATACACACACACACACACACCTTACAGAAATTTTTTTTGTAAAGTGTATATTTCATATCCAGTAAATGCTAATATATACAAAAATTTATATTATTACCAGTTTCATGTTCAATGATAAAATACAAATTATTTTGTTTGTGGTGAGTGAATGTGAGACTAACAGGAGGTTTTTTTAGAATTCAGTCAATTAATTCTGTTAATATGAATTAATATTCAATAAATTAAGAAATCTTAATTTAATCCTCAGAATTTAGTTCATGTGTTAATGTTAATTTGAGTAATGTGTTTTCTGTTTAGGAGACCAGTTACTGTGAAACAACTTGTTGAAAGGGAGAGAAAAAAAGTTTATTTGCATTTCTTTCAGAATTGTGGAATTAATTATTATTAATTTAAAAGAAGGCATAAAAGGCAGAACCACCAACCTATCTGTATCGGCCGATATCACTCTGAATAATCGGTATCGGCTGAGAAATTTAGTATCAGTGCATCTCTAATAATTATTCAGATGTGTACAATCTCTCTAACAATGAACTTATTTTGCAGGTAGTCATGCAACATGCTATAAAAGCTAAGACCTGTTTTGAGTAAATCTGACTTCTGGGCAGAGCCAAGTAGACTCACAAATCTTCGTATCACTCACCCCCCCCGAAAAGTTGGACTTTTTGCAGCGTCGATTTTAACTTACTGCAGCAATGGAGGGTTTCTTTCCATCTCCTGCTGGAGGATGAGTCACATCTGCACCCAGGAAAATTACAGGCTGCTGGAAAACCAAGGGCCTGGAGTGCAAAGCATCAATGCTTTATTTCAGAAAAAACCCTACTCCAAACTTCCACCATCAACACATCAAACTAAACATTCTGTTGATGTAAGCTTCTTCCTTAAGACCTAAACTGTGCTCACCTTCCCTGTGGAAGCAGAATGTTGTTGACTCCACCCAGTTTAACGTTGATCTTCAGACAGAGGTTAGACAATGTTTGTGGAGTGGTTTTCTGGACGTTCTTCACCTGGACACACTGAGTGGCCATTCCTAAAACTGTGTCCCCGACACGCTTCACCTCCGCTTTGAGAACACGAGACATAGAAACCAGGTTACAAAACGTGGGCACGCAGTAATATCAGCCATCAAAATCTGAGTCATAGATAGAAATACAGTTGTGCATAGAGTAAGTGAAGAGATTAACTCACCATAGACAGGTGTCTTCCCTGGAAGAATGACCACGACCAGTTGCAGGCCTTGGTAGGTGTACTTCAGGTGCTTAAACATGGGTTCCACACTGTCAGCTCCCTGAGCATACTTACAAAAGCAGGGCTGACCTTGAATAGGCATGCCTGCGTCACGAGAAATCTTGCGCAGCTGGTCTGTAAATGCTCTACAAAGAATGCAGAACCAAAAGCAATAAAGACATTTACAATGACATTTACAGGCAAAATAGTTTTAGACAGCTGAGCAATTTTAATCATAAAGGGTTTTGTGCAAGGGCTCTCTAACAGTACTGAGATATTGAACTCATTAAACTTCTTGTCACTAGCACAGAATATTAACCTCTGCCCCAAGCTTCAGATCCTACACTGAGAATTTCTTCATTTGAAACTGCAAGCAAGTTGTAAACAAGGTACTATAAAGTGAAACACTGACGTAGAAGCAAACAGGGACTTACTTTAATAAGAGCTCAGTACATTGCCTTTGTGGAGCAAAGCAAGCGATGGCCCAAACCTTGATCTCTATCCCAGTGTGGAACTGCTTGTTTCTCATATCCCATACACCTTGGATTGGGGTAGCTATTGCCTTGTTCTGATAAAAGATGTACATAATCAATAAGCTATATACTTGTACATCACTTATCACACACTTATGTCCTTAGGGAAAAAAAAAAGGAAAACAAAGTAGTTTGTACCCGTCCTCCATAGAGAATAGATGGTGCCTGGAGGACTCGGCCATTCACTTCAGTCATTTCATCTCTTACCATGACCCCAAACTCACGTACATAAGGGTCACTATTAAAGTTGGCACTTCTCATCTGTAACACACACAAATCCAAAAAGCTTTCAATAAAATTACAGGTCAAGGCAATTCATCAGCTATACATCTGACAACAAATCCACAGCAGAGAGATGAACTGACCAATTTGCTAATTTCGTCCTGGCGGTCAGGTGCTGACCGGGCTGTGGCGCGAATCATAGTGGAGGTCTGATTGTCTGTCAGTTTCTTGATGCATCGCTGTCCAGCCACTATGTTACAAACCTAGGACAAACCAAGGTGAAGTCAGTTGAAAAGGACATCAAAATAGGTATTAAAAGGTTCTCCTTAAATTACAATATACGTTGATTAACCTCAAGAGGCAGGTAAGTGTGCTTTTGTTCCTGTCCGACTTGTAAACATGGGAGATGAGGATATCGAAGTATCAGTTTGTATTTATCTTTGAAGTACTGTGCCACAGTGCATTCGATGGTTTGCCCACTCTCCTGCTGTAAGGGAAACCTGTGGCAGAGCAGAGGAGGAAGAAGAAAAAAAGTGCTTACGGTCAAAAGCCTCAAGATACTAAATTTGAAGGCCTGATTTGCACGTCGGCAAACAAAGTAAACGTGTGCTAGAGTTACATTTAACAAAGCAGTCAGTCATGTCACTGTGTAATAACACACTGCATGTCACGTTCACTTTTCAGGGTCAAACTGCTTTCTCACTGCACCACGTATGAACCGCTCTAGAGTTCATTTCGAACCAGACTGAGACAACCCTGCTCAGAACATTGGTGTCACCTGTGTGTGATTGCCATATTCTCACCTGCCCAAATAAGGGGGAAAACACTAGTTCAGTTCAAACTGACTAAATACTGCATATTGACACTGTCAGGCAGAAACCCTGTATGTCCAAAACTGTTACTTTTCAGGAAACGGGGAAAAAAAAACCCTGTACTTTTAAAATAATTTAACACTGCATCATCAAAGTTGATATTGTGGCTTTATATACAGTCAGACACTTGTGCATGTCGTTATATTATTAACATTTTACCAAAAGCAAGCACAAATGGACTTACAAGTTTTTTGACCAGCATATGTGGAGATATTATATGTTTTGTCAATCATTAATAACAGCTGCACCTGAGGCAGTAAGTAAATCACATTACGTCTTTATCAACTTACAGCTTACAAAGTTTATTGTATCTATGTGTGCGCTCAATTTTTCATGTTGTTTATTACATTTGGTCAAAATCTCATGATAAAAAAAATGAAGTGCTATGCACAGGCTTTAAGACAGTATTGGCTATGACAAGACGGCAAATGCTAGATTAAACTCACTCCAACCCGTCGTGGTTTTCCTGCGCTCTTCTCTGCTCCTGTATGTCTCACACCTCAAATACATTAAATGTTATCCGTTATAGACAAAGTGCTTCTTGAGTAAAGAAAACAATGCACTTATTTAGACATCCAGAACTTTATTTGCCCTTGCATTGCAAACGAGCAGAGGTTGTCTCGAAAAACACGGCCAATTGAGTGCAGCAACTACTAACAACTCTGACGCAATACTACTGCCTACTGGAGCTATGAGGATTTGCCTGACAGTTTTAGGATCCAGTAGAGTTACAAGATTTATTCACAAGCCCATATGAATAATTTTCATTGGTTAAATATTGGACAACCCACAGACAGACGTAAAGGGGGATCAATAACATTGATTTATGTAAAAAAATAATGACGAAATATACAGATACGAGGTTTCTGCCTGACAGCGACGATATGTTGACAATACACTCACGCAACTCAATTTGGATATTCAAATCCAGTTTGTGTGTTCGTCTGAAGAACTGAATTAACCTGTTTGGATCAATTACAATCAGTAGGCCTACATCTGGTGTAAGCACAATAAGATCGCATTTGTACAGCAGTGTATGACATACAGGGCTCAGATCAAAACATTACCACTTCAAATCCCTTTCTACAAATGAGCCCGCTGAATGACTGAGTAGTCCCAACACTGTAGAAAATGATGAGTGATGTTGCTTGCATTATTAAACCCCAAGCATTAACATTAATTAGCAGAATATATGAAAAAGAGCTCTTACGTCTGGTGGCTGGCTGGTCTCCTGGTTACATTACAAACTCTGTATTTCCTCTTCATCTGCCCGCAGTGTGTGATCTCTACTTTCAGACCTTCAGGATGCACAAAGCACGGTAAGGTCAAGGTTCTAATGTGGAGCTCTAAATGCAGCAACCATCAGCAAGATTTGCAAGATGCACTTACCCTTTATCTCCTTAGTGAACTTGACTCTTTGGGAATCTGTTAAAGGCTTCTGTTGTTCATCGATGCTTTTAAAATCCAAAACCTCACACATAAACTCGATCACTGGTTGGGCTTTGTAGAACGCCGTAGCCGATACTAATAAAACAAATGCAGAGGTTTACATGCCTACATTCACGTAAGGAAAAAAATCTCTGAAAACGTGCTGACTGGCCATACCATCAATGTTAAGCATCATTTTCCAAAGAGATGGACGAACAGACTGGTGGAAGCCAAACCAGACTTCCCTTCCTCCACCAAGAGGGTTGGAGCAACCTTCAGAAGGTGTGAAGAATGAGCGGCCAACAGGTGTGTACCTGGGGTGAAGACATAAACAGTGTGTTTATGTTAATTCATCTGCATTAATACAGTTACTGATGAGAATAATGTGTCTACATGAGTCACTCAATCAAATTTCTTTTAGCAGTGTCACTACAAGTATTAAAGCAATTTGTTAAATTACAATTCTTAATGCAAATAAAGATTTTTAATCCCAGATTTGACGTTTTTTCTCAGCTGGTTGGCACAATTAGTGACAAAGTTATTGGCTTGTAATGAGCCAATTTCAAGTCTATAGCTTTACTTCTAAATGCTTATTTAGGAGTTTTATTGTACACACAGTTGTTCTCCTTCAATCTGTCTTTTTTTTGATTCAGAGATGAAGATAAATTACCCCTCCTCGATCATCTTAAGTTTGTGCATGTGTGAAGAAAAAGGCAAGACACCTGATTAACAGGGTACATTTGCTGAATAATCACAGTACTTGTTCAAAATGTGGGGAACTTTATTGGAATTTTACCCCCTCTAAAATACAAAAAAGTTTTCAATCTGATGTAAGATACCATAGTATGCTGCTTCAATGGCTACTCGAATAATCTGGTAACTGATGACATTAGATAATGATCGGATTATTAGTGTGTATGTAAATGCACTCGTAGAACAATCATCTCATGATATTATTAAAACGAACATATCCAGAGTTGCAGAATTACATTATTAGATGACCAAACAGTGCCCTCTTGTGGTGATCAGTAAAGGCACACTGCTGAAAGAAAGTTAGAATTGCAAATTACAAATATACTCCTAAAGTGTTGAATTACACAATGCAGGAAAAATACCATAGAAAAGTGCTAATACCATAGAAACTGCAATAAATTAAGAATATAACATGTTTCAGTAAACCACAAGAGACTCTGAGAAGTCTGATTTAATTACTCAGTTGGGGAATGGCTGGACTGTTAAACCAAAACATGCGCTTTAAATTTCTGATTTTATCCTTAGAGATAAAAATATATCAACTGACCTCATGGAGGGCAAATGTCTCATGACCACATCTAGAGCTTGAATGGTCTCAAAAGGGATGCTTGGCAGCCGTCCAGACAGAGCTTCATGAAGAGCTTGCAGACTAACACATGAAACCCACTTTATGGCCACTTTAAAGCTCCTGTCTTTCCCCTCACCAGGGATCGTCACCTCCAGCTCCACCTAGGACAAAATTACATATGCTCATTTGGTTTTACTCCGGTGGCCATAATGATTCTTACAAATGTACTTTTATGTCCAGGCACATTGCTTGATGCTGATATTTCAGTCCAAAATCACTTTCACAACGAAAGAGACAAATAAGGAAAGCACTCAAACTTAAAACTATTCACATTACAAGGTCACTAACCTTGTCTCTTCCTATGGGTAAGGGCATTGCTGTGTATAAATTCTTCCTCCCATCATACACAGGCTTTCGGTCACCAAAGATCTGTGTTTTAAAGTGCTGGACCATGTGCTCAACAATTTCACTGGAAAAATAAATGGTCTGTTTAGATACAAAACTCACTGACATTGTCTAACTTAGAGGTGTGATTCAAGAACTCGGAGTTACCGGTTGACCCTCCGTGGGCACTTCTCAGGTTTGATGTCGATGTCGTAATGGTACACCTCCAGTTTGGGGATCTCCATCTCAAAGAAGTTGGCCTGCAGTTTGATTGTCCTACCATTTGTGCCAAAGTCTGGCCTCTGGGGTGGTTTGAACACATACTCTTGTGGTGGAGGAGTCAGAGGAGCTGCTGGAGTGAACAGATAAGAATTATGAGCTGTATGCTCAATTATTCATGTTTTATAATAATGTTTAAGGACCAGCTTTATTGGCACGTTGATTATCAATTGATAACCCTTCCATTGTTTTACCGTTGCTCTTTAGGAGACAGTTTGTATTTATAAGAAAATATAATGAGAAAATTTCAAATCATAAAATGACACAGTAATACATTTCAGACAGTGATCATGCAAAAATGTCATATCAATAAAACAGACCACCCTTACACAAGTCGAGTGCAAAATCAAAAAAGGCATTTTATGTCAAACCGAATCTCATCAAACATGCTTACGCTGTGCAGGCATATACATAAGACACGAAGCAGGGTTTTGTGTGTGTGTGTGTGTGTGTAAAATGCAGACTTAAACAAGAAGTCTAAATAAGGAATAAAACATGCTTGTGTGCTATTACAGGAAAATAATGAATGAAAATTAACAGTGTGATGCAATATGAAATTGATTCTTTTCTTATAACAGAATGTCCCAAAGTGTTCTACTCTTCTTACATCACAGTAATTTGCTAACAATTACATGTTTTCCAATTTTATTAAAGAACAGCATGCCATACTTTATATCAATTTACAGTTAGATTTAAAGAAAGGTCCACAGAACAAGTCAGTTCTTGTCGTCATCACTTACGTTATAACAGCTGCAAAGTTTTTACCACTTTTTGAAAAACCGTTTCGCCTCTCTCTATGTAACATAACAATATAACATAACATAACAGCATGTTTGAAGAAATGAAATAACATTGTTTATTAGTTACACAGAGAAAGAAAGAGAAGATTGAAATCTTACTGTCAATACTACCATGTCAAATGTACTGACGAGCTTAACAGACCCGTGTCTATTCTATAATACTCAGAAATGCTCGGCAGGCATTACATCAGGGGGGTCCCCTCAACCTAGTTTATCAAACCCTGAAACATGACACGTTTGGAAGATAGTCCCGCGTGTCAAACTGGATCTTAACCTGATCAGCGCTGCAGACGTTCTCCTCGACGCTTTATCTAAAGACCACAGAAACAGCGCAAAAGTCTACCAATCTACCCCACCTAGACCACATCCAACATGCGCGCACACTTACAAAGTCAGAAGAACTCGCACAATTCAAGTTTGTGAAAAGATATGAAAGTGAAGGTTAAGGATGTGGTTTGCACTAATAAAAAAAACTATTTTAAAAAATACAAAAAAAAACCCACTTAATTCATATAAAATTAAATGATATCCAATGATATCATCCTTACCGTTCAGTTTTTTATATATATATATATATATATATATATATATATATATATATATATATATATATATATATATATATATATATATATATATATATAAAAAGTTATCAAAAGAACAGGTTGCAACAGCACCTCGCTCTGTTTCAAACACTCAAAGGCTTATGTTTAGAAATATAAATGACCCAAAAATCAGAAATCTGTATAGTTTAAACCAGTGGTCATCAACCAGTGGTCCGGATGTGGACCCATTTCAGCAGCTCGACCCAAACACTCAAAAATTAAAGCAGCAGAATTGATCAACGCACTGAAAAATTGCTGTATTTGTATCCATATGTATATACATCCATCCTTTACATGCTGTATATCAGCAACTCTTTTTTTTCCCTTCAAACACCAAGCATTTTGTTGTCTGTAGCAGATCCTGTGTTACAGTTTATCCAGTAACATGTATTCGATTTTAATTACATACCTGAATGCCATCTTATTAAGAAAGGAAGGTGTTTTCACAGACTTTTATAGGTTATATTATTTTATTTACTCTCTCTGGCCTGATTAGGTAAGTGACAGAGGGGGAAAAAACCATAATGTCGAGCAGATTGGACAGATTATGCACTTATTCTCCTCTCGGATTTCAAATCAGACTTCTGATCTGTTCAGAAATCAGAACTGGAAATGTGAAATGCCACAATGAAACAAAATAACGCCACTTCATACCCATGATGTTGTGAACTAATAAATATTGGTTACGTGTTAAAAGGTAAAGTCATGTTAGTTTCTTACCTGGAGCTTTGTAAACAAGGTTTTTTTTTTTTTTTTTACAACTGGCCCTTCATAAACATAATAATTTGAACATTAATCTGTCATTCCGAGTATGGATTTTCATTGAAGTATGTGAATTCGAGACCAATATCCTAGATGACCCTTAATAGCAATAAGATCCTCATCTTCTATGAAAAATACTTAAGTGAGACTCCTCCAGGAAGATGAAGGAGTTATTTAACACCATCAAGAGCTTGCTTGAATTCTTTCTCGCCTCATAAATCTCACCTCCTTCCTTCACTAGCTGGTCTGCTAACACCAGTACTCAATGATTAAACTCAGTCATATTTCCAACGACTTTTACTGAAGATGTTTTACCTTTAAATTAAACACTGGGCTTCTTAAGATCATTTCAGAAGTAATGATCTTAACCAAATAATTAAAGCGAGGAACAGTTTGGTTGTGGGAAACACACAGCTAGCTTAACTACTGTTGCTACACTTGAGAGGAGATTACCTAGCAGCAGGAGGTTACAGCTAGTTAGCTTTTATGTTGTTATTTTTAAATGAGATAACTATTTCTACACACATGCTAATTCAAATAAAACAGCTCAGCTAGCAAGCAACTCGGACAAGTTTGTAAGCTAGCTACTTAGCAACATCCACTTGAAAGACTCCTTTAGCTTGCTAACGATAACATAGCGAGCTCCACAAACATGCGGGGTTTAAAAAAAAAACACACCAAAGGAACTTGCCATTTATTAACTTTACACACTCCTGCTTTTAGGTTCATTGAATGAACACATTCACTGGTCAGGTGTTTTGATAGCTAATGAATACAGACGTCCCAGTTAGCATAACAATTACAAACTAGCTAGCTGTTAGCCAGTGCGCTCGCGCTGTAGCGGTTACTCACCACTCGCTGCTCCGCTCGAGAACATTTCGGCCGTTGTGTTGCAGACCCTGCCGAGCGCGCGCAGATTATTTCGGCTTTTCGAATGTCGCGAGGTGCATCCGCGAGCAGGGGAGCGAACTTATCGGCTACACAGGCCGTTTTCAGAAAGAAAACAACGTTTCAGGCAAGAGTGCAACTACAAGACCGCGAGAGAAATCCCCACTCCCATCCCCCGTCACAACACGACCTGCTGTGTACTCGACAAATGTGAAACCAACAATTTCCCACCCGTATTCATATAAACCCCGCCTCGACCATTCACATAAGTTGGCCGTCCCAAGATGTCGTCCATTCATACACGTCAACAATGGCGCCATCTTGGTACGGGCAACTTTTCATCCATCCATCCATCCATACATTTTCTATACAGTTTATCCTACTGGGTCGTGGGGAACCTGGAGCCTATCCCAGGGAGCATGGGGCACAAGGTGGGGTACACCCTGGACGGGCTGCCAATCCATCGCAGGGCACAATTACATACACACTCACACACCCATTCATATGCTAGGGACACATCGGACATGCCAATGAGCCTATCATGCATGTCTTTGGACTGGGGGAGAAACTGGAGTACCCGGAGGAAACCCACAAAGCACAGGGAGAACATGCAAACTCCGCGCACACACAAGGCATCGGCGGGAATCGAACCCCCAGCCCTGGAGGATCATCATCTAACATTTCCTCAAAAAAAAGGATTTTGTCTACATAATTGCTGTGACCTTATGAGAAAATGTTACCAGCATATGCTGATAATGTAAATTGTCAGAACCCTAAAATATTTAAATTTATGGTATTTGACAGACACCCTTATCCAAAAGGATTTACATTTATCTCATTCATATATTTGAGCAATTGAGGGTTAAGGGTCTTGCTCAAGGGCCCAACAATAGCACCTTGGCAGTGCTGGGGGTTGAACTCATGACCTTCTGAGCAGTAGATCACCTTAACCACTGAGCTACTACTCCCCCCTTTTGCAAGTGCTGTGCATAACTGCTATGATAATTATTTTAATAAGCTTCGAGTAGATTTAAGTTCTTTTATATCTTTGTCAAAGACTGTCTGGTCTTTTCATTGACTTTTCACTGTATGTACAGTCTATAGGTCGAATGATTTAAATAGTATTTACCCCACAGACTGATATTGACGGTTGCGATAGATTTACGGTTTACGGTTTAATTTGGAACATTTATTCTAATATATCTGAAAATAAAACGGAGTTGGGTTATTATAAACCAATCTCAGTGCAGGAGGCTGGCTACAGCGAGCCAATCCCAGAGCAGGGGAGGTTATATCGTGCAGGAGGTGGGTTATAGTCGTTATACGGGTGGGAATATTAACTAAATTGAACTCACGTGACGTCAGGTATCGTACCCGTTCCTAAAAATTAAAGCCATAGCACTAATAAACGTTTTTAACATTAATAAACTTTTTTTATGCTTGTGATTAGAGCCGTGTCGTTAAACACATGCCAGTACTAAAAGAACCAAACTAGACGAGTAAAGAGTGTTCAATGAACTTACGTCATTTCCCGCAATTGTTTTGCATTCCGGAGAAATAAAGTGGTTTACTCACGACCCTATAATGAAGCTTATTCTAATAAAACAAAGCAGAAGATTTTCCCCATAAAGCTGCAAAATGAAATAATAATAGTAGCCAATATAAAAACAAAGAAGCGATGGCTTCCGAATGTTTTTCCTAAGCTTTTCGGGGTTTTTTTTTCACTATTATAATGGTGTTATTTTTAAACTTTCAATATATGTAAATTCAATTGTACTAATTTCAATATATGTGAAAAGGTATTTGGACGAAGCATATCCTATAGGAATTAGACATTTAATTTTATTAGACATATTTTTTAGTGATATTTTAACAGAACATTGAAATACATGACACTGTTTTGTTCGTGCAGAATACTCATCCTAGATGTATTTTTTTTTATTTATTATAAGCGCCTGCTTTGGCTTCAAAGCTACTTTTATCCTCACCACAAGGTGGCAGTATTTTACTGTTAGTCAGTATTTGGTCCAAGAATCTATTGCACTGAACATGAGCGCTACTTCACAGATGGTTTGGTAGCTTATTTTATATTTACAGTCTTTGTATTTTGGCTACTTTTTAACTTAACTGATTGTCCTAAGTGCCACCAAACAAACATTTTAAATTACATTTTTCAAAATGCCATAACGGTCCTGGTAAAGCGTGAATAATGTCCGCTTGACTGATAGACAGCAACGTGGCGCCTTTAAAAAATATTACTTAAATAAATAAATAAATAAATAAATAAATAAATGGAAAAATAAATATATATATATATATATATATATATATATATATATATATATAATAAAAATAAAAATAAATAATTTTTATATATATATATATATATATATATATATATATATATATATATATATATATATATATATATATATGTTTGCAATATGTTGTTTTTGTTTTTTGTTTTTTGTTTTTGTTTTTTGTTTTTAAAAACGCACACACAAGCCGTAATTTAGAAATCATTCAAGCAATTGGACTGTTGGGCTTATGATTGGTTCATACATTCTATTGATGCATAATAAATAAAGGAAAAATATATATAATGGCTATAGGTGTTAAAATCAATGTCTTAAATACATTTTTTCTAGTGCACTATTTATTTGTAAACAATATACAGTTGAATTTCTTTTCAGACCTTTGAAAATGGTTAATTTTCAGGATTACAGAGTTGTGGCTGTTGTGTGTGCGTTTTGGCCAATGGAGCAGGATCGTGGATCCTCCCTGCAGTGCGTAACAGCGCAGTTGAGGATTTAACCAAGTCTTTGCTCCGGGGTTTAGAGCAGTCTTCAAGAGAGCGCCGACGCCTGCACTTACACACACTCACACTCAGACACACGCGCGCGCACACACACCCACACCCACACACACACGATGGCAGTGTAAACTTCAAGTCCGTAGAGAGTCAGGACACGGCGCTATGACTGGAGTATTCGACAGAAGGATTCCTAGTTTCAAGCCTGCAGATTTCCAGAACGCCTTTCAGCTTTCCGCCATGCATCACCCGTCTCAGGAATCTCCCACTCTTCCCGAGTCTACAGCCACGGATTCAGGCTACTACAGCCCCGCAGGAGGGGTTCACCACGGCTACTGTTCACCCAACTCCAGCTCGTATGGGAAACCTCTGAATAGCTATCCGTACCAGTATCACGGAGCCAATGGACCTGCTGCTGGAAACTATTCCGCGAAATCTTACGCTGACTATGGCTCGTACCCGACTTCTGCCTACCATCATCAATATGCCGGAACGTACAGCAGAGTGCAATCACAGCCGAGCCCGCAAGGTAACACTTATTTAATGTTTTATTTTTTTTTTTAAATATCCCATTTTATTTTATTTATTTTCACGCCGTTTTATGCAAAAGTCTTCACGAAAATGACTGCAAAATTGTTTAAAGGGTTATTGTGAGATTTTCAGTCTGCATGTAGAAAATTCGTTTGTGCAATTATATCCTTTTTTTTTTTTTTTTTTTAGGAAAGTAATAAAACACTTAGTGTCGTTATAGCAAACGTTATACCAGGCATTATTTTAACCCCCTATATATATTTTTTTTTCTTAAACGGAAAACATCAAATGCCTTCTTACCATGCAGAAATGTTTCCCCTCCCGACTGCTTATTACTCATGTCTGTTTTCCTTTCTTTCGTATTTGTTGTAGAGAAAGAGACTGTCGAGCCAGAAATAAGAATGGTCAATGGAAAACCCAAGAAAGTCCGCAAACCGCGCACAATTTACTCCAGTTTCCAGCTGGCGGCTTTGCAGAGGCGCTTTCAGAACACTCAGTACCTCGCGCTGCCGGAGAGAGCCGAACTGGCCGCGTCTCTGGGGCTCACACAGACACAGGTATGTGTTCACTAGATAGTGAAGTCCCAATATTTCCTATTTTACTGAAATATGAAAATTCATTAAATGTGAAACAATCTTATTGTTTCTTATTATATTGGTAAAATAATAATACCTAATAATACCTATTAGACTGATAGCACTCTACTTTTTTCTGTTATTATTATTATTATTATTATTATTATTATTATTATTATTATTATTATTATTGTACTGTTTCACTGTCTGTTTTTACTTATTCTTGTTTCCCTTGTGTATTTCCTTCCTCCGCAGGTGAAAATCTGGTTTCAAAACAAAAGGTCTAAACTGAAGAAGATCATGAAGAACGGAGATCTGCCTCCCCCGGAGCACAGCCCCAGTTCCAGCGACCCGATGGCGTGTAACTCCCCTCAGTCTCCGGTCGTGTGGGACTCACAGGCTCCTTCCAGACCTCACCACCAAGCCCAAAATATCAACACAGCCACCTCCTCGTTTTTGGAAAACACCGGCTCTTGGTTTTCCTCCGCCGGTCCGGTGAATTCCCATCTCCAGGCCCCCAATTCGTTACAACACTCTCTGGCTCTCGGATCAGGAACGTTGTACTGAAATTTGTGTTAATACTCGGTTGTATCGGACTGATGTTTAATTTTTTTCCTTTCTGAAGAATATGCAATGTACTGATTTGACAGTCACAGAAAAAAAACGTGTATAATGTGTAAATGTGTGCATGTAATTTATTTGCATTTGGAAGACTTATTAAATGTTTTTCATGGACTACAGACCCACACATTCTCAATGGTGCCTTAAATTGAAACCTCAACGCTTGTCATACCTGGACGTGCCATATATTTAAGAGCAACGTACAATAAATATAGGAATTACGTGTTTTCTCTTTAAATTTACTCTTTGAGTCTGTCATATTTTTTTTTACACAACTGTTAAATAGGTCATTTATGTTAAAACTGAACACTCGTCCACTAGGTCTGTCGCTATAAAATATCTGATGAAGCATTTTTTGAAGACACCTTTACATTTTCTGAATTTAGTGTGGTATTTGGTAAATGGATATGAGATGGTCCCGGACTTCTAATAAGTCCAAGATTAAACTTGAATTACAAATAGTCCTGATCATATAAATTATATTAACGATGCAGTAGACATATGCCAGATCTAGGCCTATAAAATCGAGATGTCCAAAGATGCAATTATTTAGCATGCTAGTCGTTATGGAGTTTTAACACTTCTTCTCGCTGTGTCCAGATCCCATTAACACAATTCCGTATATACTTCAGAGCATTATGGTTTAATCGAATAGTGCTGTTTCGGGCTATGTTAGGTTATATTATTATTATTATTATTATTATTATTATTATTATTATTATTATTATTATTATTGTACAATACAGTTAAAAAACTGTTTTGTACTAATTGAACTAATTATCGGTCTATCTAATTACCTATAATAGCTTATTTAGTGGGCCTACCAGAGATAGTTTTCCATTCTTTACGATAAACATAGCTTATAAATATTGAAAGCATTTAGGATATTAGACTATGGATTTCAGAATGTAAAACAATCATTAAAAAATAGTGGTGTACATCTCTCTGTTTTTAATTTTTGAGAATGATATGAAAGAGACTGCTTTTGAGGACTCAGCCATTTCCTGCTACAACTCAGCTCCCACAGATCATCCATCATCTTATAAAGCATAAATCACGGAAATGTGAACGTTTAATCAAATCTGTATGACAACACAAGTGCATCGTAAAAAACAAAAAATCATAAAACATCACAGTAGGATATCAAATAAATATTTAGGCATACGTCTGCAGGTATTCGGTCATACACAACTATCTACCTCGTGCCTATACAGATATAAATATTATAGTGTACAATATCTTATTTGTCAGCAAATTTGAGGTTACACGTGTATGCGTGTATGCTCGTCACTATCCTTCAAATCCACCTCTCTCTTGCTTTCTCTCTCTCTCTCGTATACACACACACACACACACACACACACACACACACACACACACACACACACACTAACAACAATAGCGTTATTATTTCAACTAAAAACTGTAGTATTATAGGCTATAAAACGGAGGAAATAAAAGATATCATACAAGCTGCAAATTCCTGATGTGCAAGATTTACAAAATGTAAAACTGGTATTAGGATTATTATGTTGATTCTTGATTATCCTCTAAAGCATTCAAACACACACACACACACACACACACACACACACACACACACACACACACACACACACACACACACACACACGCACACACACACACGCACACACACACTTACTTCCTATGCCATTATATCGAGAGCCTTGTTAAATTCCAACTGACCATTTTCCACTCAGCGAATCCCTCCGCAAATGGTGTATGAATAATGACAGTTAGCTTCAACTGTATAACGCTCAACAATAATTATACTTCCACCAGGATTAGGGGTCCATTATCATAATCTGGACATTTACAATTATCTATAATTTGCAAAGATGCGCTTGGTTCTTGATTGCAGAAGGCTTTTTCTGGCTCACCATCGCTAAACAGTGACAGTAATAACGGTTAATTTTGCGGCCAATATATAAGAGGTGTTGGGCTGTGCAAAACACTTTCACACCTGAATTTGCTTACTCAACCACGAGCAGTGCATGGAACTGTCCGTATTTCATGCGGGATCTGCACCGAAACCACGGCCTCCGTCCGGCTATGGAGGTAAGCAATGTCTTAATGTCTTGTGGAGTAGTGGAGTAGAGAGCTGTGGTGTCTGTCCGAGGCGTGCTGATACTTGATCACAGACAGTGCTGAGGGAAACAGGCTATCTTTCAAATGCAAAAACGTCGTGTCAAGTAAACTATTACGATTCTCTCTCTCTCTCTCTCTCTCTCTCTCTCTCTCTCTCTCTCTCTCTCTCTCTCTCTCCCTTTCTCTTTTCTCTCCTCCTCTCTCTCCTTGTCTTGTCACATTGTCCTACCCTGTACTGTTTCACTATTAATTGTCCCTGTGTATATGTCTCTATCTAGTTACATCTTCATCTGTGTTTATTTTTTTAAGCATTTGAATTATTTTCAAAAACTATTTTTATCGATATTCGCAAAGTTGCGTAAACCCCATGGCGGAGACACACATGGCCTACAATATTTCAGCATCTCATTCCATAAATGCGAAATATCTAAATGAACCATACCGAATCCACTCCGATCAGAAAAGTGTTTAAAAAATCAAGCTCCATTTGTGCGCCTGCATGGGGCATCCACAGGTTTGACAGCTGCAGGGGCTTCTCCTCTCCCCCATTCAACACTGTAATTTCAGATAATATCCCGAGCGTTCACCCTTGTCAGCAATTTGTACATGAATAACCGAATAATTTCGTCTTTTTGTTTCGTCTTTGCTACCTCAAATCCAAATAAAGATGCCTTTCAGTATTAAAAGTGGTAGAAAATTACAGGTAATTATCTTTGACGGTAAAAACGCTGTAATCAGCGGGCTACATCAAAAATTACCCTAATTATGTCTGCATTTATGAGAATAGGAAAAAAACCTTCACTTGGATAAAACCCATAAATTGTCCCAAATATCTCCTTCATATTGAACGAGACTGCAGCTGGGTGCTTTGTTCGGGATCGATCCTGTGGCGAATGGTATTCAGCGTTTCGCACATCAAGACAGGGAGAGAGGGGGAAAAACATTTTGTCAATACTGTAATGATTGAGACAGAGTAGATGGACAAGATGCGGTTCTATATTATAGGAAAAACTCGATGAGAGAAGACCAACTATGGTAAGCCATTTTGTTACTTCTTTAGATTATACCACCCGTATATTCTCTATAGGCCTATAACACCAGGAGTAAGTGTTATTTTGAATGAATCTATGTAAAAGGAGAGAAATTCTTTACATGTCAAGAATAGCATTTAATGAACGCTAAAGGATTAATTAACAATGCAATCTACTAAATAATAATAATAATAAAAGAACAAATTTGAATAAAAAAAAGCTTAAATCACCATTCAAATGTCTGTAATGTTAAAAAAAACCTAATAAAAAAATAAATTAATAATAATAATAATAATAATAATAATAATAATAATAATAATAAATCAAGGGCATGACGCATTGTTTGAAGCCATGTTTTTTTACTCGATTTATGACAAAACATAAAAAGTATTTTACAACTAAAATTAGACAACATATTTACAAGCGATTTGCTTTCTTTTGCTTGATGAAAAACATGTAATCATAACGCAAAGACCGCAAATTTTTTTTAGTTCGTTTTCACATGTGACACATGGGTTATTTGAAAAGGCGTCAGTGTTTCTTTCCGCTTCCACTTTTGTCCCATGCTGGTGATGGAGCTATGTGTTTGGTTTACAAGTCAACAGATATAACTGGCGGGTTGTTAAATCAATCCCATTTGAGTTTAGATCCACTGTCCGCCACGCAAGAGATCATTGTTTATCCTTCACATGAAACTTCCCACAGGAAAAATGTCCTCAGTTTGTATTTTACAGATGGCAATGTGGGTCACTGTTGTTATCACTGCGCTGGGAGAAACTAAACGAGGGTCAGCGACGAGGCCTCGGGCCTATACCGCCAATGATTCGCAGCCTATCTCTGCATAGAGTCCTGATGAGGTGAGGAGTACCAGTGTGAGTAGCCGGGCATGTAGCTGTTGGCAGACATATTCACTCCCTTGGAAGACGCGGACACGTCCCATATGGGAGGGATGGCCGGAGAGCGCGGGGACAGAGCGATGGAGCCCGGCAGCGGGTCACTCTCATGGGGATTACTGCCTTGCTTCAGCAGCTTCTTAAACTTCGACCTTTTGTTCTGGAACCAGATTTTTACCTGAAATACAAGGCAAACAAGCACAGACATTAATTCTTTGTATAGTGTTAACATTTGATTAAAACCACTGATAGCAGAGCGCAAAATATGCTGCACTACAGAGAGCTGGATGTTGCAATAATTGAATTCAATGCAATACCATAAAATATGCAGAAAATATACATATTCAGCGTCTGCATCAGGATATACATTCATAACTAGATTTCCTGCATGTTGAGAGGAAAAGCTCACCTGTGTCTGTGTGAGCCCGAGGGAAGCCGCCAGCTCCGCGCGCTCCGGCAGAGCAAGATACTGGGTTTGCTGGAATCTGTGGTTTAATGCCTGAAGCTGCAAACTGGAATAAATCGTCCTCGGCTTTCGAATCTTCTTGCCTTTCCCGTTGAAACGTATTTCTCCGTTTTCAATCACTGTTGTTTTCTGCTGTTCTGGAAAGGGTAACATTGCGTTGGTAGGAGAATCATGATTCAGATTTTTATTCATGTTCATTAGGGCCAAGCTCAATTTTTCAGCATGATAAGTAAGGAAACTATAAGCATGACATATGACAATAAAATCAAATATTAATTTCTTATGTAAAGCTACATGGACTGACTTAATTTAATTGGATGCTAATTACAGTTCGCTATGGATGGGGGTAAAAATCGGCAGTGTTTAGTCTATAACAAATCTGTTTCACGAGCTCACGGTTGTTATTATTAAAAGCAGAAAACGAAGCAATGACTAAAAGCCCATCTCTGTGCCGCAAAACCAGACAAAGGACAATAGGCGCACTCGGGATTGCAATACGCCTTAAATACGAGCATTTAAAAAAAAATACAACTCTAGCTGCTTAATTTTATTTGCGCTATAATTCGCATATATACACGGATTTGTGTCGCAAACAACTCGGTTGTCGCAAACAAGACTGAGTAATAACGCAAGAATGACTTTGGCCTAATTAAACATTGAAAACAAATAAGCGACTGTAGGAATGTAAAAGTGCGCTTACCTGTGTCTAACCTCGTCTGTGTGCCGGCGGCGTTATTATGGTAGGACGGCAGGTATGGACTGTGGTGCGGATGGCTCATGTACGAGTATGGTAGCGACCTGTTATACGAGTTTGAGCCTGAATACGGAGAGTTGTCGTGCTGGTGAGCGTGGGAGCCGGAATGGAGGCAGTGGAGCGGGTAGTGGCTGGCGGCCATCGACGGAGAGCTCTGCTGCGAGTGCGACTGCTGACCAAACTCCATGAAAGCCGATTTTGACGAGTCCTGAGCCTCCAGACCGTCAGCCATCGTAGTCATGGTCATCATCAAATTTTCTGCCTTGAGAGTACTTACTCCCCCCTCCCGTCTCTCAAGCCCAAATAGGTCCTGTTGTGGTCTTCTTTCCCCCTTGTTTAGAGAATGCTGCCTTATTACTCCGAAATCCCTCTTTTTTCTCCCTTCCGTTTTTCTCGCGCGGTATGGCGAAAGGTGGGCTTGAGTAAAGGCAGGAGATTATAAGGTGGATTCTGTTAAATTTGAGTCCTTGCTTCTAGACTTGATGCAGACACTACAAGTAAAATGGTTTGTCTCCAAAGGGCAGCGCCTTCCTATTGGTCACTCAACCTCACGTCATCAGTTCTCTGCTTAGCTGAGACTTTACAGCGAGTTAACCTATCTTAACTGCTCTATGAGGAGGATAATAACGGTGGGGTATCCCTCGGTAGTTCACAAAACAATTACTTGTAAATATGATTTTAAAGACAAGAAGGGTTTGAAAGGTGTGATAACCACAATAACAGGTTATGAACAGCGTCTGATCTGATTAAGTTGCGTTAATGAGCCAGTGAGCTGATGATCAGGGTAGGCTATATTACAATCGTGTTAAAGCTGGCACTATAATTTTACGAATAGAGCAATCGTTTAGAGTCTTGCGAATTATGATCAATTATTAAGAGAGTAGCCTAATCTGAACACTTCCGTAACGAATTCGTATAAACTTAATTGTTAACTGCGTAATTACGCGATGCGTGCTAGCTCTATCGTAATTACGCACAAGTCACAGTCCAAGGTTCTGTCATTGGATGTCCCGGCTAACTGACAGCATTTCCCCGCTGCAATCAGGAGCTCGTTACAGTTGAAAATGTATGTAAATTGCACATGCAGTTAGTGGTTTGGCAAATCGCGTTCACATTATAAACCACGCTGTAAATACACACTACAACGCTCACTTAATTCACATTTCACATCGTTTCATTTTTATGGTCAACACGTTACTTCATAATATGGCGTTCATTTACTTTAAATGGTGATGAAAAACTAATTATAGTCGCAATCAGTTATATCCAAATCCCATTTGATTACCCGCTACACTGTATTCAAATTGCTCCAATAAAATTGTGAACAATTCATCTGTAATGATTATGGACGAAGTTTATTTTTGGAGGTGGAATAAAAGTAGATATAGCATAAATTATCCGCTAATTATACGCCAGTGTCGCCTCAATTATCCTCTTATCAAAAATGGTCGTCTAAATGCAGCGTTTAGTTTCAATTTTCTCCCTTTCTGTAACAAGAACTTGGTACCTTGCTATTATTGCCAGGGTTGTTATTTACTTTGCGGGATTTAAAAGTGCACAAGCGGCCTGGATAACCACTCTCCGTGAACGGACGAGCAGAGACACAGGGCCAGCTGATCGTCCAAAAGCTCGCATTGTTGGATTTTTCACTTATTTCTGCTTGCAACAGAACATAGCTGGAATTTGTATTTAAGACATTATGGCAGGTAAGGGACAAGAGCTTGTATGATCTATCGCAGATTGATTATGGACCTCTAAACTGGTATTTTTTATGATATTATTTTGCCTTCAGCAGCTGTCATTTTAATGTAATAGTGCATTAGAGCCTCTGTTAGAACCAATTAGATCCTCTGTTAGAACCAGTTTTTCGATTTTTTTTTCAACGACCCGAGAGGGAAACCAGACACAAACAGGCCTATTCTCTAATCACCAGTGAATGGTACAAACTAAACTTTCAATTCTGCTTTGTTGCCAGTACTTTAGGCGTGTAATAGGCTGAGACGTAGCGCTTCATTACCTTTGCTTTTGTCTCTTGTGTGAAATGGCAAACCATTGCGATAAAAACACGTTTTACTTATATTCCATAGCTTATACAGCCTTTTTTGTGCATAATTAATATCATCTTATTGCATATCTTTTATATATACATATATATATATATATATATATATATATATATATATATGTGTGTGTGTGTGTGTGTGTGTGTGTGTGTGTGTGTGTGTGTGTGTGTGTGTGTGTGTGTGTGTGTGTGTTTTAGACAACAGTTAGCTTATACGACCTTATAGTATATAAGGGATCTCAGTTTCCAGCAACAGAAGAAAGTCTATATAGGCTAAACAAGATTTATAGCATTCTATAAATAAGGTAACTAGCAGGCCTGAATTAAGTACAATTATTATGTCATTAAAAAAAATCTTATTATATTCTGGGCTTAAATTTTAGACTGTATGATATCTGAGTACTGTGTGGCCTCAGCTATAGAATTATGGTGAAGTAGCATTTAATTCGAGCAGCCAAAACACAGAATTACTCAGTAAAATAACTCAGTAAAATCACTGACTAAAACCACTCAGTAAAATCACTGACTAAAACCACTCAGTAAAATCACTGACTAAAACCACTCAGTAAAATCACTGACTAAAACCACTCAGTAAAATCACTGACTAAAGCCACTCAATAAAATCACTGACTGAAATCACTCACTAAATCACTGAATAAAATAACTGAATAAAATCACTCAGGTGAATCACAAGGCTTTAGTTTCAGGCAACTCCATACTATTGGTAATGTACAGGTGTCATAACAATTATTTTCATGTAAAAAAAAGGAAAACATTTAAAAATTATTTTATGGATTATAATAGCAACAGAGATCAGTATTCGTGATAGGCCTGTTTATATTTATGTCAGTAGAGGATACCAGCAACACAACAGCAACAACAACAACAACACATTATTATTATAAATATTAAGAATAGTATAATAAAGCTAACAACAACAACAACAACAACGATAATAATAATAATAAAAAGAATTATTATTATTATTATTATTATTATTATTATTATTATTATTATTATTATCATTATTATTATTATTATTTTGTTGTTGTTGTTGTACAAAAATTCAGAATTGGATATAAAAGGTTTGACTGTATTCTGTGTATTAGGCCTAGTGTGTACATATGTATACCTGTATTCTCCATATCATCGAGTGTTAACACTCTGCTCATGTGAAACATTCATTCTCTAACAAGAGCTTGGAATTTTCCAACAGCTATTAATCTATTGCTTGGCTATATTCGGATTGTGTACAGTCTGTTTCAGGATTTTTAGGACACGTTTTGGGGTCGAAACCATCAGAAATAGTTAATGCGGGTCTCCTCTCCTGAGCTCAGCCCCACTGCCTGTAACGCCATCATGCATGAACTCACATCGCTGCGGGGGAAAGGAACTGGCGCGGGAAAGCTGACGAAGGCTGACTTTGCAGCGGGATTTAAATGACTAAAGTCAAGATTTAGAGCTAAATGGAGTCGCGCTTTAGTCTGACAATCCATACAAACGACAGAAATAATCTTTCTAGGCTTTAAACAACCCGTGCTTTAAATCTAGATAATATTAGACACGCAATTACGTGGTCATTTTAAATTACTTCAGTGTTTTAGCGACACATGCTGTAGCCTGCACCTGATGGACAGAATATCAGTTTATATGAAATCACTTACATTTCTACTGCACGTAAATCTGTGCACAGTATCCCTTAACGAATCATATATTCGTTAAGAAATGCTGGCTGTCGTGTCGTGTCTAGGCCTAGTTCCCATAATTTCCCTAAATTTCACAAAACCTATCTATGCCCCCCGCGCCCCCCCCCCTCCCCCGCGAAAGAACAAGGAAACACATTTTTTTCACTCGCAAGAAAATTGGTATAAAAAAAAAGAAAAAGAAACAGCTACACTACGTTCATTATGTTCAGAGTAAAACTGCATCCAGCAAAAGGCATACCTCGGCATTAATTTTCGATTCATCTAAATTAAGCTGAAATCTCCTTTATCTTTTGAGAATGTTGAACAAATGAGAACAGTGGGATTTTTTCGTGGCTCTTTTTCGACTTAATAGAAGACATTATTAGCTCTGACAGCACACAGCTCAGGTCTGGAGGAGAGGATTTTGTAGAGAGATGACAGACAGGAAGGCTAGCAATCATAGGCTCTTTTTTACCCGAATGTACTGTTCGATGCCGTTTATCCTTGATGATAGAAAATTGCTCTGTTGCCAGGACGCGGCTGCTAAAATAGAGGGCAAGAGCAACATTTCCATTTTCCAGTTTGAAAGCCATTGAAATGAATTAGTAAAATGGAAAAAAAAATCCCGTGGTAAACAAAGGCGACAAACAAAGATAGCCTTTTTCTTGAGCTGAGTCCCCTTTCAATTTATGATTTTTCGTTTGCGCCTGTATTCCCGAGGCTTTGAATTCAACAGTTGTAAATGGATCACCCTCCTGATGTGCGTCAGTGGTGATTATTAATTTTGCAATATGATCAGAAAGTACAGTGCATAATTCAATTAAGCTGCTTTTTGCAACCCAATTACCCTGCTCTTTCATATATCATAGATAATTCTAAAAGTCTTAAATAATTGATCGAAATTGCAACCTCTTACTACAATAAAGCGTGGATATAACTGTATAAGGGAAAAGAAAAAAAGCATACAACGTACATATATGTATCTTTTTACCTAAACACGCGAACAAAAGATTTAAACCTACATAACTGCTTCTTAAGGACCACTGATGGATATTTATAGTTTTAATTTAGAAGCCAATAAAAAAGTACACCACATCATGTACCTTCCGAGGTAAAAGATACACAGCCTACTAAAGATACAACAAATGTATATTTCTGGCAACAGGGCAATATAAAATCATGTATCATATATCCTTGTATATCTATATCAAATAGCGTGTCTCTGGAGAGCGGTTGACAATTCTGGGTAACGTATAATGTCCCTAAAAGGAGTTAGTCAGGCTAGTGTGTGTTTTGACAGCTTGAGAACACACCCGAGTGAATAGTGGGTTTGCATGTCATCACAGACACATGCTTTATTGTTGTTTGGGCGCGCAGTGGCCGAGTACCAAGTGTGTTTTAGTAAACACGCGCGTTAAAGTTGCAGCAATCTCATGCATAACTATACATTTCGTTGGTGATAATGTAGAAATAAATGGCTATAATACAGCATCTTATAACAAACAGTGAATCCAGTGAACAGTTTTTAGCAGTAGAAGCTTACTAGCAAAAAAACCCATCTTTTTTTTTAGGGGTATGAATTATTATCATAACATATAACATAAATAACAACGACAACAATGCCGTTTAAAAAATTATTAAATAATTATAATTATTATGTCATTATTAATTATAAATGATACATTATTATCATTATCATCATCATCATCATCATCATCATCATTATTATTATTATTATTATTATTATATTATTATTATTATTATTATTATTATTATTATTAGTAGTAGTAGTAGTAGTGGTAGTATAAGTATTAGTATTGTATTTATTAAAATAATAATTATTACTATTATTACTTCTACTACTAATAGTAGCCTAGTAGTAGTAGCCTAGTAGTAGTATAGCATTACTGTTGTTGTTGTTGGTGGTGGTTTAGTGCTTAGTATTACCACATTAATACATTTTTGTAAACTTACTTACACATTAGGTTCGAATGTCATAAACGCCATATATTCATAATAAAACAGTATTTCATTCTTTCAGCTTAATCAATTCATATACTCATGCAACACTCTCGCAAATGAAGGTACCATCACGGGTTTGTAGCTTAAATAATTTGATAGTTTTCCAATAAAATATACCTGCTAAAGATACATCTTATCTTGATGATACTCGACGACAGGGAAAAGTCCAGTTTGGTAGCTACATTTATTTCTGGGAGTAGACATAAGATCTTTTAGCCTTTGAAACAGTCCAGGAATCAATGTTAGGAATTAGGACTCTGATTTCAATAACCTTAACAACCCCCACAGCGTTTTCCAGTGAAACCTTTTTAGGGTGCATGATTTATCTGGTAATTTTATTTTGCAGTTGCCTATGTAGTCATCATTTACTACTATGCTAATTCGTCTTTGATCTTCCAAGCAGTCCAGATCCATTGTTGAATTAATATTCAGTGTAGATGCCGTTGTTCTTAGGAAATGGTTTTTGAATATGAGAGTTTAGGCAGGCAGGTGGTTTACTCCGAGGGTGCAGCACTATTAGCCTGTATATCACGCCTGGCTCCATCTGTACGCCTTGCAAGGCTTCATTTATTAGCAATGCATGCGTGTAACCTATTTGCAATTCTCCTTACCCAACATTGTCTAAACACATGTCCTCACCATTTACCCCTGTATCGAGCACCACAATAGTCATATTCGATATGGAAATGTTTTTTGTTTGTTTGGGATTTAACTGCAATTTTGCTAGCAAATAACCTATATGGTAACTTCATTGTAAATTATTAGTTTGAATACTACAAAAGCAGCCTCGTAGCATTAATCACATAATGAAAGGCCTGACATGAAGAAAGGAAAATTATCATAGCAATTCTGATGTCTGATCTTATTTAGGCTATGTTATTTAAACTCGGAGTTGAACCACTCATGTTGACAAATTGCATGGATTTCATTTCTATTTGTAATTTGTAAAACGCTCAAACACAACGAGCTCTAAATGCTCTCTGTCTTCAGATTTATTTCATTGTCGTCATGGTGATCTTCAGGAAACGCAGGCTATGTAAATCAACTCATATAGATCCAGTTCTATTGTTCTAAAAAAAAAAAAAAAAAAAAAGGATTCAAACGCGAAGGTGTTGGAGGAGCTTAAATTGCGTGTGACTGAACAAGACGTTTCCTTCGTCCGCGTTTGCCGAGACTCAGTGAGGGAGAGGTGAAAACAATGAGGAGCATAAAACACAATTGTGCGCTTGAAACTCAAGACCGGCGTGTGAGATGAGGCGGAAAATGCGGAGAAAACAAGTCACACCTGGTGGACCGCCTCATACCTGCTCAATTCATTCCAGTGCCAGGGTTCTCAGGAGTTCATTATATTTCTCAAGCTACTGTTCATGACTTACTCATCACAAATCCAGAAAAAAAAAGAAATCCTACATGAACTCACGAACCTCGCAAACAAGCAAACACACACACACACACACACACACACACACACACACACACACACACACACACACACACACACAAAACCACCCAGGCGATTATGTGCGAAGTTAAAAACGGACCCAGATTGGTATCAGTAAAAAGATGCTGCATGAGTGATGACAGTTTCTTCCCAGAAGGATTAAGTAAAAAGATAACATTTCTTAACCCACAAATTGCTGTGTTTGTTTCCAGTAAGCCTACATTAGGCCTGTCCTATTCTTTATGAAAAGTTTTTCAGACATAATCGTATTTATTCACTGAAACTGTTGGTAAGATTAATCTACAGTCTGGTCCAGTTACAGTGCGAATAATAGCAATTGAATTGAATCCCCTAAAATTTTAATCCCCTTCAATTGTTAAATCCCCTATAGACCTGCTATAACACCCTGGTGGTTACAGACCATTAACTTAACCCAATTTAATGCAAAAAAAAAAAGAATTGTGAGATATTGATCAATGGTTTAAATGTTGCTACAAATAAGGTGATGCAACATAAATGGGCCATTTGAGAAGATGACTGTTATAAGCCATATAATTTCAGATTTATTAGAGCTTTTCAGACAAAAAGACTTGAAGCTCTTATTTTCATTAGCTGTAAATGCCATTTCAATTCAAGGGTTTTAGACCGTGTCTGTTTTAAACAAAACACAAGCAGGCAATCACACTGATAACTGCCCTTGGAAATGCATCCACCAGAGCGCTTATTCAATCAATACAAGGAGAGAGGGTGTTCGTATAAATAATGAAAACAAGGCAAAGTCATTTTCCACAAAGTAAACCACGTCTCACAGTAATCATAAATAGCTTATCTGCAGAAGTCTGAGGAAACCAGCATATTATGTTTTTCTGCTCTAGTATGCATTTTAGCTGTGTGTGTACGTGTGTCTGTGTGTGTGTGTGTGTGTGTGTGTGTGTGTGTTCGTGTGTGTGTGTGTGTGTGTGTGTTTGTGCTTGTAGCCTATATGAAGGTTTTGTGCTTGTAGTCTATATGAAGGTATACTGTGCTGATGTTGAGCTGGATGCAGAAGTTGTGATGGACAAGCATTGTACAAGTCTTATTCTGGATGAAAATAGTTTGGATTTGATAAGGGTACACTATGGACATATGGATGGAGTGGCATGAAGTGGGAGGGGAGCTGTCAATCACAAGTCTGCATGAATTGCTGGACTAATTGCCTGTTTTTTTTAAGGGCTCCAGAACATGCTACCAAATGAATATAGTGGATTAGGAAAGTGTTGCATTTGTTGAGGTGTTTCTTGGTGAAATGTGTAGATCTTATTGAAATATATGTAGATCTTAATGAAATATAAGAAGACCCTAGTCATATATGTGGAGATCTAAAATCTTATTGAAATTGTATTGATTTTATTGGTGGCTATGAATTTGAAAGTAACATGCTTCAAAAGATTTTTCAGCTACTGATAATGCATCAAGTCACCCAAAGCTGCCTACTGTTCAAAGACAAGCTATTACTGTTTTTAAATACAGTCACCATATGGATGAGACTCTTTAAGTACTACTCTTTCATCTTGTATTGTAGTCTTCCACAGGTGTCTGCTCCTCTTTTATCTGAGATGAGCGACATTTTCTGTCCATTAGCAAATTTAGGCCACATAGCTTTTAATACCAAACTATTTACACCTCATAACTGTGCATAAAAGCCTAGATAAAACAAGGTCATCAGGTCTGCCTGAGAAAAACATTTTAGAATCCTGTCTATTGATTGAATATGATGGCTTCATCACCCACACTCACCTCCCTGAGAGTGACGTGCATCCATACCGCCCCCCACAGCTCCTTCCTCCCTGCTGCTGGTTGGTTTCTACAGCTGCAGTGTGTGAGAAATGACCAGAGAATTGGCCTCTGGGATAGCAGCAAGCCATCCTGGTGCTATTAGGCTTGTGGCTAATAATAGGTGTTTCAGTCTGGGGGAAGATCAATCAGGGGGAATCATAGGGAATGTTCTGAGGAGCACTTTTACACATCTGTCCAGATGGATGAAATTACACTTGTCTGTTTTTAGCTGTATTACTCTTAAATTGGTTGTCTACTTTTTTTTTCTTGCTCTCTTTCTCTTGCCGCTCATTCATGTGTCAGTGGTCTGCTAAAAGGATTGGGTGCTAAACTCCCTGTCATTTTAGTCTTTTCCTTATGCACGTCCCCCGTCTGCACACCTTCAATTTATTTACTTACTTGCATCTGAACAAGAGACGAATAATGTCTCTTGAGATTTTCCTTCTTGTGAAGAGGTTAATTGCAAAGCAGTGAATGGAACACATCTTGCATGTGTTTGAAACATTTTAAGCTGTCATAAATAAATATTGTTTTCATACGAAAACCACTGATGACATAATAATCTAAATGAATATATTGGTGTTTTATAACATATGCATATCATTTTTAATGATTAGAAATTAATCATTGCTTTATGAATCTTTTCTAGTGGTTTAATTGATTTGCACAAGATCTTACTGTTCTGTACTATTCATATGCAGATATTCTAATGAGTTGTAAATGTATTCATATACTGGAAACCATCAGTGCTCACAACTGTTATCGTATGAATATTTAGAAATATGCCTGAAATATGCCTATTGCTGTCATGAGCCATGAGTGTATTGGGCTGTGGAGGTAACCACATGTTGGTAAGACCCCCTGTGATTTAGCACTGCCAGTTAACTGACATGATGTGTCCATCACAGAGGTGTGTGTGGAGACTGAGAGGGGTCATTTACAGACTACAAAATAGCTGCATGCATCTGTGATTTCAGCTCAGTGGCTGACAGCTTGAAATGTTATGTTTGTGAGCGACAGTGTGGCAACTTGCATCGAGTTCTGGCCTTTTCAGCAATGTCTTTTGAGCTTTATGCTGAGTTCAGGAATGATATAACTCTTAGAAATGTGCCAAGTTTGATTTGCTTGTAGTACGAATTCGTATAAGTATCCCTGACACTGTTACAATGGGCTGACACTCACAATATGGTACTCAGTGAAATTACCACTCAAAGACACTCAGCGGGACTTTTTTTAACAGTGAAAATGAATACTGTACATCATTGTTGTTTTTTTTTTGCTTGCAGGGAGCCTGATTTGAGATGTTCTTCTGTTGTTGATTGCTCAACATTGAGAGATATTTCAAGGGCTCAGAGAGCTGACTGAGGAGAAGTCTTTTGAAAGAGCAAAGCCCGATGACCAGGCGAAGGAAATCAAGGCTCCCTAGCGTGTCGCCTTAGCAACGGGGGAAAATTAGCATTGACTTCCGAGCAAGCCTACAAAACTAGGCTTCAGGATATTTTTTTTTTTTTTTTTACATCTTGAAAAGTGACAATCAAAGAATATCTAAAGACATGCTTCCACTTCCATTTATATTGAAATCAGCTTCTTTCTTTTTTCTACTGCCAGAACACAAAAAGTCTTAATGTATGTATTTTTGCTCATTTTACTGTGTTGTGCAGTTTCCCCGCGATGCCCCCTTGCTCATGTTTGCCTCCTGCCGTGGCAAACAGAACACGTTTATGATAGTGAATGCATTTCAGAGCACTTCCCTACATGAACTAGAGCTGACACTGGCTTTCTCATTCGCAGGCATGGAATTCAGATCTCATGATTGCCAACACGCTTAATGATAACGTCTCCTAGAGTCACAGAAGTATCACACTGATGCACCATCTCTCTCTCCCTCTCTTCATCACATTGCAGGGAATTCATTGGAGTCCAAACTGCAGAACCCACAACTAAGCCCATCAGGAGCCGTTATTCAGAGAAACGAAGTGCAAATTGTTTGTGCCGACGCATGAAGCTGCTTGGTGTATCCTCTCATCACAAGCAAGCTGCACTGCCATGTAGGAACAAGCAGGAATACATTAAAAGGTAATGAGAGATCAGTCAGAAGAGGGTCATGCAGGGCACTGTTTGGCATCGCCATTGCTGGGATAGAGCTTTCAGCGTGACGGCCTTGTTGTCTCTGTTGAGGAGCCAGAAGGGGTGGAGTTCAACAACGTTCCTCATGGCAACAGTTGCTAAGCCTTGCTTCTTGTTGATGTGGTTATCTGTAAATCAAAACTGGGTGCAAAAGATTAGCAAGCATTGTATATATGTATGTTATTTCACATATTAACTATGATTTGAATAAATATTATCATCCAAGACCGTTCAGACACTGTGTGCCATTTACTCTAGTGTAATTATGTTGCGTGAGAAGCTTAAAAATGACCATGAACTACAGAATGCTAATGAGTAATATTATTCACCACGCACAGCAGATATTACATTTATTATTATTTTTTTTTGTAAAGCCACAATAGTTTTAGTTAAGTAATGAGCTGATGATTGCACCCCTGAGAGATTAAACATTTCCAAATATTTCTGCAAAAGCACCGCCAATCCTCTTCTCTGCCATATGGCCACTGATGAGGGCAATGTGGAATCACCTAATGGTATGCCATTGTAACAACACCTGGCAACAGTTCATCCAGACTCTCATACTCCTCCCGTCCCTCCTGCTGAAAAACGCTGGAACATATTTCTGTTTGAGAGAGAAAGCCCTATGAACAAATAATGGATGTGAGCCAGTCTAAATAAAGTGTGGTTTATGAGTTGTGGTCAGGACCATCTCTTTAAAAAAGCATGCTATACAAAAACTGCTGCCAACTTATTTTTTTTTCCACCATACGGTTATAATACGAAGCCATTTTTTCCCTCTCTCACAGTAAGAGGCTCAGTCAATAAACGACTGCCTGTAGACCAGTAGTCTACAGCCACAGGAGAAGAGAACAAGCCACACACGCCAAAACAAACCCACGTTCCCTTGCAATTTTTAACTCAGCCATTTCAATAATACACTCACTGGGCTTCTGTGTAGAATAAATGTTTGGTGAGCATGTCATGTTTCACTTTCTATAGTAATCAACAAAAAGGACAGTAAGACTTCGTTTCCTTCATCTAAAAATGAATACTGTGCAATTTTGTTCAGTCCTCTAAGTTATGGTTACACTAAGAAACCAAGCACATACAGTATTTCTACTTAGATTTATAATTTGTCATTTTATTTATACACTGCTGCCAATACAAAACAAATTCAGGGTTATGTGAGGTAAATATTAAGATACAGTCTTACTACCACCAGACTGCCGGCCTCCATTACCTCTAAACTCCCAGGACCAGTCAGCAGGCCCAGAATTACATACTTTGCACATTTGCTTCACTGTAGTTACTGAATAATTCATATGAATTACTAAATAATATATTATAAGATGAGTACATTAAACTCTCAGAGTTTAAAAGAGCTGGACAACAAAGCAACATGTTCAAAACTGATTTCCTGGATACATAAACATTTACACTGACATTTACAGCACTTAGCAGACGCTCTTATCTAGGGAAACTTATCCTCCATCAAAATAAATCCTCATGCTAGTAAAACAGCATCTTTGGGTTAAGATGTTAGTGGGTTAAGATGTTATCCTCATGTTAGTAAAACATTAAATTGGGTTAAGATATCAATAAAGTAAAATCCTGTCAGAGATTAGTTATTATAAAGGTTAGTATAGTAAGGAACAGTACAAATAGAATTTTTTGCAAGTTTTTCATGGATTTAGTGCTCAGGTGAATGAAGAGATGTTTCTTCAATCTTTGTTCAGCTGGTTGGAGGCCCCCACCTGAGTGCCAGTACAGAGAAGAGTCTAAATGCAGAGTCTTCCTTGTATCTTGATTGCTTTAATTACTTTCAGGTAGCTGAGAGTCCATTTTCGGCTTTGTAGAGGCACAGGAAGCCAGTGGAGGGAGCGCAGCAATGGGATGATGTGGGAGATTCTGGATCAGTTGTAGGGATTGGATGGCTTGCAGGGGAAGAACTGCCAAGAGTGGGTTGCAGCAGTCCAATCTCGAGAAGACAAGGAACTGAACAAACGGAGTGGCCTCCAAGGAGACAAACTTCCAGATCCTCTTAATGTTGCATAGTCAGATTAGGTATACAAAGAGAAAATCATAGTTGGTTGTCCACCAAGTGCACCAAATTGCATGCATTATCAGAGAGTGTGATCCAAGAGTTGGAAAATTTGACATGGAGATGCATATCTAGGGATAAACAGCAACTCAGTTTTACTGGGATTTAGTTTCCTGTGATGACCAAACCAGCTTTGAAAGGTTTGTTTCCAGTCAGTGATTTGTGTGCAGGTTACATTTATGTCTTTGTGAAAACCTGAGTTTCACACATAAAAAACAATATATTGAACACTGTCTAGTTCCTTCAAAGGTTGAACTGTGCTAATTTCAGCTGAATTAAGCTTTCTAATAAGGCCATAAGGTTTTATAAATCATATGTTACACCCTGGTTTTATGGATCTCCTTTAAGGTTACTGACTGAAACAGCAAAGCCCTTGAGAAGAATTCCTTTTTCCACCACTCAAATGTCTCCAGTGAAGTATGCAGCCACCACCAAAGTCCTTAGACCAAATTAAGACAGCTATAGGTGGGGGATTAAAAAAAAAGCCTCCAAAATGAGCATAGTTGTATTATAATTGTGGCTCATAAAGCTGAGAAAAGCCGCAAATTTATTGCACCACACACAAACCTCCAGCTTACTGTAAGAAATCATGAAATCTTTACTACTATGGCATATACTGTATGTTGTGTCTGGCAAACATATTACTTCATATCAGTTAATAAATCCATGCTGGTAAAAACTGTAGAAGATAAGCATAGTAGGTGATTGAAACATGATCATACATTGACTTTCAAATGCAATATATTATATAGTACAGTATATAAAAACAATCAATGATGTGATTGTGTGATGTCATTTTGAAAACAGCACATCCTGAAATGTTTTATTCCTCTTATACCACAGCAATTTGCCAATGATTACAATTTTTATTCATTAAAGAATGACATGTTGTAGTTTTTAAAAAAAAAAAAAAAATCTATTTATGTTTAAACTTAATGATAGAAACTAAAGAAGTTAGTTTCTATCATTTTCTGACCAGTCTCTTTTTTCCTCTGTCTTGAAGTTAATAAGATATAAAACAGCAGATTGTTATAGAGAAACCACAAATCCCCCACATCCTGCAGACTCATGTGTGGTGGAAAACAGGTACAGTTTTACCTCAGAGTGTTGCTGACACTGGAGACTCCTTCCAAAATGTTAAATAAAGATCTCTTTAAAGAGATGTTTTAAAAATCTGTTTATTATTATTCTTAGATTATAAAAGGTCTACACTATGCAAATTGCTGTGAATTAATTTGTACTATAGGAAGAACAACACATTAGAACGAGCACATTAATATAAATCTGTGATTTGCTTGCAAATGGAATTATTGTCAGAGCTGTTGTTATTGAAAATCAGTGAACACTGTCGGACCAACTGTGAGTTCAACAGTGCTGTGGTCTAAGGAAAATAATGGATGATCTTGCTTTGTCAAGATCAAAAATGTAAAACAATTAAATGCCTAACCAAAAATTAATTCATACACTAATGATTGATTGATGTAAAAACTGATATATGAACTCCAAACCTCAGTTATAAACTGTATATCTTAGTGGGTGTAAAAGGTCTAATGAGAATAACAGTAGTCCAGAACCTGGTCCAGATTATGGAAGAAAGATTGTCTGAATGTGTCTGTGCAATATCTGGGCATTGGGGAACTCAACCAATGTGTTTTGCTCCTGTATCACAGCCTGAGCAAAAACATTCAGGTTAACCCCTTAAAATCCCAGGATTTATCAGAGGATCCAGGCTTCTATTCCTCACTCTTGTTACTACATGCCTTTCTACTGTAATTCATCACCGTTAGGGAAAAATATGAAAAGATGAATAAGTGAGGCTTTCAGAGGTTAAAAAGCAGTGACGTTTATTGAACACATTATATTGAAATTGTTTTACCTTCAAGATGACCATGTAGCCATAAGGGAATAATCACTGCTCCCTGTGCCTGTAGTTTAGTTCAGTGGGGGCTGCAGAGCTGTCAAGGTTAGAGAGTGACTGCAGAGCAGAGAGAGAGAGGAGGCTGGAAGTGAGTCGGGCCAGAGGCTGCAGGAGCCAGGAGCCCCTGCCAGGGCTGTATGGTGGAAAGCTGTTAATAAGCATTGCAAAGCTCTTAAACATAATGATCTGGACTTCTCTCCCTGGGCTAATGCCTATCACATGCCTCCGATGAGTGTGCCCATAGCTCACACACCCAGGAAGAGGAGGATGACCTGTTGGAAGAGGGGGTGTAAGAACAAGATGTACAAGAGCACTAATATAGTGTTAAACTCAATTTAAGAAAATAGGTGACACTGATTTCAATGATATGTATGATGATCGCAACTTTAGTGATTGAGCAAGCGCAGTGGAAATATCCCTACAAATGGTGAAGCAAACCCCCCTCAACAAGGCACTACTCTGAGACTGGGATTAATTGGCTTTCAGCCTAAAATCAAACAAACTGCAAACTGCCACTTGCATAACCCTCTGGAATGGGCCTAATAAATGAGCACACATCAGCAGATATAGTAAACACAGATGCAATTCATTTCTCTCTGCAAACTGGAACGCAAGCACCACAAGACAAATGTTACTATATTGACCTGATTACAACAAATAAATACGTACAAGACTAGATGGAGGAGGAGACTTCCTTTGTGTGAATATTTTGCAGTTATGAATCAAGCCGTTGACATTGCTCCTAGTGCTCACTAGCCTGCTGACACTTTGTTGTGGTGCCTAGACATTTATTCGTGACAAGCTGGTATAGAATAGCAGTAATAAATATCTCTCGTTCTTTCTGTGTGCTTACTTTGAGGTAGCTTAATTAACCATGTGCTGCACACTCTCCCCAATGACATATGTCCCAAGGAAAGCCAAAAATAACAGCGTTACGGGTGGAGGGGAGTGTGTATGAGACAGGGGGGTATCACATGTGTGCAGTGAGCAGGTTCAGAGCATTTTGACGCACACTGACTGCATCTGCATTAAGAGGCCCTGGCCTGAGGCATGAGAGAGAGAGAGAGAGAGAGAGAGAGAGAGGGAGAGAGAGAGAGAGAGAGAGAGAGGGGAGAGAGTGCATGGCTGTGCTGTAATGGAGGACACTAGACAGAGACACCTGTGGTTGGAGTTTGCTCTCACATGTGCAGGTCTGACAGAGCATCTGTCAACAGGGCCAGATCTGTGCTTAGCTGATCCATTAGCACTAACAAGCAGGGTGCACTGTGGAAGTGTGTTGAGGAAACCGGTAATATGCTAGCATGCGGGAGCTGTTTCTGTAGGTGGCCTTTTCAGGGGAATGCAATCAAGTCTCTGTTCCTCTCACACACATACACACACCTGTAGCAATGTCTCGTCATTTGCTCTTGCTCAAGATTACTCATTTCTGATTGCTGTCCACATCTCATGAACATGAAATGGTTGGCATTATCACAACAGCACCTGAACTGCTAAAAATGTATTCCTATCATGAATATGAGTCTGGACTGGCACTGTGTATTGACACTGGAAGTGGCTCATTTTAAGAACCGGTAAATAGAAAAATATGCTCCCTCTCTCTCTCTCTCTCTCTCTCTCTCTCCCCCCTCTCTCTTTCTCTCTCTCTCTCTCTCTCTTGCATCAGGTATATACACAATATGTAAGGTGTTGATTCATTGTATTTTACAGCAGCTAGTGCCAGCATCAAGATAAATCCCACATTTATATTAATGCTCTCATTCTAATACATTAACATTTCTGTAGTAAATGGTCATTCACAGAGAGTTTTATGGCAGACACTCCATATAATCTAAGAAAAAGAAGTGTAATCATTGGTATGGTGAGACGTTCTGTAAGGAGATGTTTATTTAACATCTATGGAATGAGTCGTCAGTGTCAGTAATTATCAGGACAGTGTGCTTTCTGGCTTCTCTGTAACATGACTTAACATGACAGGTGCTGCGTTTTGAATGACTGCTTAGAGCTACTGTAACATAAGGGAAACAGCAACTAACTAGTTTTGTGGATGTAGCACAACATTAAATGCAACATTAAAAGTCATACCAGCCTGTCATTAATTGTCTTCTTATAACAACACGCCCCAAATTAACTAACTGAAAGGCATATGCAAAAAGAATTGACATAGCTTAAATCTCAAAACGCTTTTTTCCATATTTGGTTAAATAACTTAGACAATACACCGAAGTGGGTTCTTTGTAGTTCTGACTCAATGCTGATTTTGTCTATTGTGTTGTAAAGGAAATTGATGCATCCCTAAGATCAATCCTTTTCATTATCTTGATATAGAACCTTAAACGGTTGCCAACTACTGCAGCTTCTAGGGTAGGAGGGTTGGATCTGAAGGCACAGTGGAGGACAATGGATGAAAGGAGCTGTCAGAGAGGGCAGCAGAAAAAAAGGAAGTGAGAGCAAGCTGGAGTGCAATGGGAGTGCCGCACAGGGACGGGATGACAAAGCTGGGAGGTGACAGTGGGGGAGGGAGGGGGACACAAGGTGAATATGAGAGTCCTTGGAGAACAGGCACAGGGTCCCCTTTGACCTCTGTCTCAGGCAAGGAATTTAAAATGACACAAGATAGGGGAAGCTAGACTCCTGCTTTTCATGGGCTTGAAATAATGTCTGCACCACTTTTGCTTGTCATGAACGAACAATGTATCCTGTGAGACACCAGACAATGACAGTTTGAGTCATATATTTGAATTGTTTACTGTGCAGCTTATGTCATGTACATCATTGACGATCTCACAGATTATACTGCCACAATTAAGCAATAAATGGACAAAATCAAGGTAACTGAACCATTTTAAAATATAGGCAATCTTTTCTGAGTGAAAGAAGCTGAAGATCTGAATGGTTAGTTTTTACAAAGAGATGTCAACAAATTCTGCAGTTGCTTATTTTGGGTTTCTCCACAATAGATGGAATTTTGGCCAGCTCTGTGTCACCCACATTGTTATTTCTTTAATCCTAAACAGATTTGCTCCTGCCACCAAAAGATCCCAGGCCTGGGTGTCTCTGTGGTGTTCTCCACAGACTACATTAATGGGCTACACATGTTGATAAGTTATGGAATAGATTACTTGCAATGTATGTGGTCCTCCTGGTGGAAGAGCTGGTGGTATTTAGTGACACACTTTAACAAGGAAAACGTCTGATCCATCGTGCCCTCACTTCCACATTTACACGAGCAGCACTTTATCATGAGATTTCACACAGCCAGATATGACGCCATAGCATCTCCATAAAAAAGAACCAGGCTAAAGCACACAACCACAGAGTTTATTTATCATACAGTCCTTTATTATAATCTATTTGGATGAAAAAATACAAGTATGTGTTGTATTTTTTAAAGTTTGAACCAGAGAATAAAGAAAGTTAAGATCATTATAACTATAAGATCATATAACTAACTATTGTCTGTAAGCAGATAGATAAAAAAAAAGATAGTGAAGACTAAAGAGGTTTTCAAGAAACAGTCAAGAATAGCTAGACAGATGCATTTATAGACAAAGCAGTTCCTGCTTCTCCTGTTTAAAAAATATAACGTTTGATGGTGTCAAACAACAAAATCACTTTTACTCTAATATGTTATTAATTCAACAAAGAAAAATTCTTCAAAAGTTGTGCTATTATAGTATTTTAAACTGCAATTCATTTTAATTAATTTTCTATAACAGCAGCTCTGACAGTAGTTCCATCTGCAAGGTTAATATTAATGCAATTGTTTTGTCAATGCAATCAATTTCTATAGTCACAGCTAATTTACAGGGACTAGTACAGCAGACAATCTACATAAACAAATAAACATGTAAGTGTAAATATGGTGAAGAGAATTTCAGTGTCACTTTAGAATATGCTGTCATAGGAAAATAATCAAGTTCATGATAACAGTGGCCAACATTGTGCTGCTTACTTATGTTAAGACATAATGTTACACACAAAAGGCATATCATATTATAACTTTCAAAGAGCTAGGTTTGAATATTGTGAGCACTGATGTTAGTATAGTCAGAATACTTACTACGTTAATAGGTTAATTAGGATTTTACGCTAGTTTGGTAAATACATAAAAAATACTAATTTAGAATTTGTGTGGTTAATCAAGACTTTACTGTAAGACCATTTTCAGCCCGAACTCAATGTAATTCTGTGTCCGGTGTACATGTGTGCAAATATAAAAGCGGTCATTGTATGTTTGTGTGTGATCAAGTGCAACAAGAGAAAAAAGTACATCAAATTGCCCAAGAATCTTGGTCCTTGAGACAGCTGGGCAAAAATTATATGCGTATACACAAGCCTGGCTGAAATAGAGCCAGGTCAGGGCATCTGTATTTCACCAGTGCACATGGAGGGATCACGCAGTCAGAGAACTGCACTGTCTCTCGCTCTGAAGGAGGGGCAAAGGGGAGAAGTTGGGGGGCGTCTGCTGTAAACAATGACGGTGCTTCATGAACGTCAATCTAACTGGCCTGAGGCTAGAAAGACATCAGCACGTCAACGGTCCAGACAGAGAAGGCTGTACAGCCATTATCTCTAAACAACCACGGCCTTCTCAGAGCACACAGGCCTTTTACAAGTGCTAATAAAGATAATTAGTAGAAAAACTTGTAAACGAGTAAAAGCTATTAGGAGCCTTCATTTTTGTGAAGGATCATTTGTTACTCATATGCAACAAATGCCAAATGACAACTTGAGAAGGAGAAATTGGTGTTTTGCTTGGCACATGGTTGTGTTTAACCTCTTTTTTATGATTTATTAAAATATTAAAACACAACATATAAGTCAGTATGGCTAAGTGATGATTGTTTAGGTTCGTGCCCTGTGTAATGTGCAGCATTTTAAACAGTACGTCATTCAGTGCTGTCAAACATAAAGCCAATAAAGCCTTACAGTCTATTTAAAATGTAGCAACCCTCAGTTGCATTCTGGTGTACACAGTTGGATTTTATTTAATTATACAGATTGCCAGCCTCTTAACACTGCTTTTCATGCAGTGTACAGTTTGACTTCTGACTCTTCTGAAAAATGCCCATTATCCTGGATGTGAGATTGCCACATAATGGACATGCACAAGCATTTAACTGCAGGGTCAATACAAAGTTTAATAATTGCAAACTCTTTAAAGTCTCTTGAACAGAGTTGAAAGCCTGTAAAATGCCTGCACACTACAATATGAGTGGTCATTTTTGGCTTCCAAAATGATGATCCAGGTAATAGGTGGGCATATTCCTTTTCTAACTAATTGCTCTCTCTCTCTCTCTCTCTCTCTCTCTCTCTCTCTCTCTCTCTCTCTCTCTCTCTCTCTCTCTCTCTCTCTCTTCCCCCTAAGCTATTACGCTCTTAACATCCTGATCATAATTTCGCTTTTAATTCACTTTCATGTATATTCTGGACACACCATCCAGAATTCCAGGTGCATACATTCAAGCAAGAAAATACCTTCTATATGCCAATATTAAAATGCATACTGATTTCTAAATATCATCATCTCTAGTGGAAAGCGTTTGTTGCAGGGTTCTACATAAAAACCTTAAGGTTTCTTCCACCCCCATTCAGGGACCTAGATGGATTTTTTTTCTAAGAGTTTAGAGTTCTTTAACAAGGTTCAATATAAGTGAATATTATAATGTTCTTAGTCTTGGGCTAAACCTTAAGCTAGAACCTTAACTGCATAACTTTTGTCACTAGAACTTGCACTATTTATTTCCAAACCTCTAGGCCAAGGTTCTCCTGTCACCTGAAGAATTGTTTTATATTCAATGTGCTCTCAGACTTGCACATTCAAATACAAATTTACAAGAATCAGTTCATATGGAAAAGTTTGAAAAGTTAAGATTAGGACAGGAGGCTGGGCTAGTGTTTATTTCATTTGATGAAATTCAAATGTATTTCATCAAATTAAATCCAACCAGCCCTTAATTGCTCAAACTTGTATCTAATATCTCTAGAGCATCTCTACATTTGACAAATCCTCTATTTAGAGATTTAATATGTTGTCTGCATTGGAATATCATTGTGAACTTTAGTCGTATCATTAATATAGGTCTCTGCAGCAGAGGATCTTCTGAGATTCAGAGTGATGACAGAGACAGTTTATGTGTCCAAACATCATCATTTAGCATACTATGAAACATGATTGTTTTGTGCAGATGGGAAATCCAGCCAGGCCAAATGTACAGTCCTGACCTTTCATTGACAATAAAGTTACCATCTTGGCCCTGGCATACTTCAACACATATGTCTGATAATGGGATTACTCAGACACTGGAAAGATGTTATGTATATAGCAATGTGGTCTGCTTCTCACAGCTGGCACTTCATCCCATACACTGCTGCATTCTGGGAACCCGCCGTCTGTCTCCCTCTTTACCCTGCTATCTCCCTCCTTAATCTAAAGGCCTGCTATTATGATTCCTGTATTTGGCGTATCTGAGGCCGATTTAGAACATCAACACCATCAATCACAAATCTGAGAGGCCAAGCAGCTGGCTGAACCTTGCTGTCCTGCAGGCCTATTTGTCATCTGGGGTACGTCCTTCCTGCGTGTAACATTTGTTCACTCCGTAGACGCCCCCACACATTTCTTTTTCTAAACCAACGTCCCAGTAATCCTATATTTTTGACTACCCTTCCACAACCACACGATGGAGGTCTTATCCGAATATCATCAAACTTTGGATGAAGGAGGCTTGGTTGTTCAAGTAAAGAAGAAGAGGATGAGGAGGAAGATGAAGAAAATCATAAAAAAAGAACAAGAAGAGGGACTATTAATAACACCAGTGAGGTGAAGAACAACAAAAAAAGGATGTTTACACCAGCTTTTAAAAAAAAACCAAAAACAAATATATATATATATATATATATATATATATATATATATATATATATATATATATATATATATATATATTAGTACTAATATGGCTCAGCCAATTTCAATGACTGAACTAAGCCTCCAAGCAAACAAATAAACAAGCTCTCCACAAAAAGGCTATGACTCACTATCTACTAAAACAAAACCTGGGATGGCTGTTAGGTATGCACACACACACACACACACACACCCACACACACCCACACACATGTGTGTATATATATATATATATATATATATATATATATATATATATATATATATATATATATATATATATATGTATAAAGCACTTGATAGCATCTGTGTATACCACTGAAAAAAAAGAAAGAAAACCCTTTTCCTTGTTTTAATTCTGAAAATAATTATAAGACAATAATTTCCACATTTCCACATTACATTCATACGTTATAAACAATGGAGCTTATTATAAGTAGCCTGTATAAAAGTATCATTTGTTGTTTTATCATGATGAATGTGCTTGTCATTTTTATTTATGCATTTATTTATTTATTAACAATATGAATATCAGTGCATTGCTGCAATTCCTAAAATGAACAAGTACTTAAAGAATAAAGAACTAATACTTAGCTGTTGCTGTTATGTGTTCATTGAGGAACAAATACTTTGTTGAATATTCATGTTTTAATGACACTTAATTGAACAAAAGAGTCCACTGATTTGCATATCCATCAGTGCACTTGATAGGAAATGGTGGAGGTACTGGCACAGAGCCACAGCTGTATGTATCAGTAAATGATACCACATGTAATTATCCTTGCACAGCTCCCATTACTGTGCTATAGATCTCTTCTAACACAGTGGGATATGAAGAATATCAGCTATTTTGAACATCAATTTATTATATAAGGCTGGACACTGAAAAAATAACCTCCACTTTTGCCTAAGAACAAAATTCTTTCTACTACTTTCAGTTATACAGGACTTGAAGTACGTCTTTTAATGATATGTTGTTGCTACTGTTTAAAAAGGTACATTTCTAAATTCTATTCTTGTCTCTACTCTAAGTTTATATTCTGTCAGTTTTGTCAGATTGCTTATCAGTGTTGATTTTTTATGTGACCCATACAATTATGCCCCTAGAAGCAATGGAAACAGAAAAAAACAGGGCTGCTGGAAAAAGAAGTCATTCTTTTGGAAGAAAAAAAGTAACATCATAAAACAACAATTTCAACAGAGCTTTATTCAAATCATGAACTTATGAACAGTTCCTCAGCTACATCACACATAATTGGTCCCAACTAGATGCCCCACGGACTGTTTTGGCAATCTTTCTTTCAGATCCGCCACAACACTGACCAGGATAAAGCTCATATCATACTATATAATACAGTGGGGGAAGTAAGTATTGATCACGTCAACATTTATTTCAGTAAAAATATTTCCAATGAGGTTATTCAAATGAAATTTTCACCAGACATCAGTATTAACTCAAGAAATCCACAAATATAAAGAATTCACAACATTAAAGTCCATAAATGAAGTTATGTGTAATAAGATGGAATGACACAGGAAAAAAGTATTGAACACGCTAAGAAAAAGCAGTTTTCCAAGCTAAGGTAAGGCAAGGAACCAGCTGAAATCCATAAATAATTATACCTCCTATCTAAGCAAATTAATATCAGCTGTATTAGTAAATTGACACCCTGAAGAAAAGGATAAGCGGTATAGAAGATGGATGGATAGTAAATTGACAGTCTATAAAAACGCTTTTCTTTACACAAGAAACATCTCATTATGGGTAAAAGCAAAAAGCTCTCCCATGACCTTTGCAACCTTATTGTTGCAAAACATATTGATGGATTAGGATACAGATGTATTTAAAAACTTCTGAATCCTCCAGTAAGCACCACTGGGACAATTATCCAGAAGTGAAAGCAACATCACTCCATCATCAACCAGCCAGATAACCAGCTCCTCGTAAGATTTCTTATTAGGGAGTCAGAAGAATAGTCAGAAGCATAGCCCAAGAGCCAAGGACCACTCGGAAAGAGCTCCAGAAACACTTGGAGGCAGCAGGTGCCATCATCACAGGGAAAACAATAGGCAATGCACTCCACCGCCATGGCCTCTATGTATGCTCACCCCGCAAGACTCCATTACTAAAAAAAAAGGCTTGTCCAAGCTCATTTAAAGTTTGCTACATCTCATTTGGACAAACCTATGAAATACTGGGAGAGTGTAGTTTGGTTAGACGAGAGCAAAACTGAACTTTTGGCTGTCATACTACATGCCATGTTTGGAGAAGAAATGGCACTGCACATCACCCTAAAAACATAATACCAACAGTGAAGTTTGGAGGTTGAAGCATCATGGTGTGTGGCTTTTTTTCATTGCATGGTACTGGCAGACTTCAGATAATTGAAGGAACGATGAATGAAGCCCTTTACTGGAAGATTCTTGAGAAGAATCTGCTGCCATCCACCAGGATGATGAAGATGACAACGGACAACGATCCAAAGCATACAGCATGTGAATAGCCTCATTGGAAATATATTTACTGAAAAAAAGTTGACGCATTCAATACTTATTTCCCTCACTGTATATAAATAATCTATAATAGTAAAATTAAAACAAACTATTTTTTTACATTACTTTAAACCAAGTCCCAAATACGGCCAGTAAGACTGTTTGTGACATTTTGTTAACAAATTCTTAGGCCAAACATAAATATTTATATTACAACACAACACAATAGTCTACAAAAATGGACTGTAAGTAAAAATATATACTTGGAAATATAATTTTTCAAGTGAGTCAAAGCCCTGGAACTTATTCAAATTCGAGGTTTGTATGCCATGCTTTAAAAATCATTCATTCTGAGCAACCATGCTATGAATGTTTGACATAAATCAAAGGTAAATGGTAAAATTATAGTCAGAACATAGCAGTGAGGAATTTATGAGACACTGACTAATGTACATTAATATACAGTATTATATATATACAACATTACCACCACCAAGAAATGTATGAAATTAAGGGCTTTATGAAGAATTGCAATGCAAGTATTTCAACAAGTTTTCAGTTTTCAAAAGTTCACTTTCTATAATGCCTTATTGTGTTATTCCAATATACAGTATTGAACTGAATTATATATTCAATGCCTGACTATTTAACGTTTCAACAAATCCACCTGCCTGTGAAAATCAGTTATATCTCATAGCTTCCATAAACAAATTGCTTTTGTACGGTTTAAAAGGATGTTTTAAATTTAGAATTAATGTTAGAAAAAATAGTAACTTATGTTACACATGGTGCAAGTTTTCAAAATGACTTAATTTAGCTATATTTATTCATTTAGAAAGGTAGAGTAAAAAATGTGATTAATAATTTGCACTCACCAGGTTCTATGATTACTGGAGTAATTGATCATTTATCCAGCTATTTTTGTATCCATGTATTTGCTTTTTATGTCATTAAAGAACACAGATGTTTCTTCCAGACAAGCACATGTTAAATGTATAATCATTGTTAAAGAGAATTCGTTGAATTCTGTTGAATTCGTGTGTGTGTGTGTGTGTGTGTGTGTGTGTGTGTGTGTGTGTGTGTGTCTGTCTGTCTGTGTCTGTGTCTGTGACAGAAAAACATAACACATATTGTCTTTATTTACAGTGACTTTTAGAAACTGTTAGAATTCAGCTATTTTAGCAGGAACAAGGTGCACTTTGAATGGAGGTGGAATAAAACCCCCTAAATTGAACCCTTAGCATTTACTACTCTTTGAAAAGTCTTAATGACAAATCACCACTTTCCCTTTCACCACCTAGTGTTTCATCTGCAGTCACCCCATGGTGCTCTGGTCTCTTTAAAAGCTTGTCATTGGCTAAGTGCCGCAAACCTTAGCCTTGGGCTACACTGTAGAAAATTATTCTTGGTTTCTTGCCCTGACGCCCATGCACAAGAGAGGCTTAATACTTTCTCTGTTCAATTCAATAGTCCTGAAAGATTTCTTTCCTTTACCTATAATAAATTTGAGCTGTGTTGCAGCACTTTGTGGTGATGAAGGACATGGCATGGTGTTGCTAATGTGTGAGTATATTTCTGCAAAAACAGCTGGGCAATCAATGAAAAAAACACTTAGTCCTTGAAACTTGTTGGTCTTGATATATAATTTGAGAAACCAGAATTGAAAAGATCAGTGAGAAAAAAACTAAAACCAATATAAATGTCATAATTATAAGCCAAAATGTATTTATGTCTCTGCATCTATTGTTATTTAAGACATCTTAGATGCACCTGAATTTCTGATGATTCTGAAGATTTCTAACCAGGTTGTACATAGACACACAATGTCTTGGTACATGATGAATTCAATTAGATAGAAAATTGAGGTTCAGTAAGGCAGAAAAATTATTAATGAATCTAATATATTTGAAGAATTTTATCATTAGCCATCTAGAGGTCACTGAAAACCTTTCCTTAAGAACTTTAGATTAAAATGTGCCTTTCCTGAAGTCAATAGAATGACCAATTACAAATAAATGTTGACAATTGACTAAATACAAAGAACATTATTGCCAGTCCAATTTCCAAATAAATGTCTGCCTGTCTCATGCAGACCAAGACAGATGAAGACATGAAGACATGTCAGCGGCATCGGAGAATGTTTTTATAAAATAGTAATAATTACATTTCCAAACAAGCCACCAAGCTGTACAAACATAGGACTTGGAAACTCAAGGGAGAAGAGAGGTCATTGTGTCCAGTGGTAGATTCCCAGCACATAAACTACTGAACCCAACATCCACCAGCAACCTATCGGGCCTCTCTGACACATACCCAGGTGACCACTACTCTAGTCTTGTTGGTCTAACTACTTAATAAGTGGCTGTTAGAGGTTTTCCTGGATAAAGTCCAGAGCTGAAGGGGCCCTCAAAGCATCTAAGCCCAAATGAGGATAGCTTCATTTATCAACCTGCCCAATCACTGGTGTTTCCGAACCACATGGTGATTATTAAAATGTGCAGCATGATAGACACCTGAAACAGTGGCTCTCAAACAGATGTGGTAGTCAGTCATTATAAATGGCTGATCTCCCAGTTCAAGCACTATAATCTAAATGAAAATATAACTGATGTTATAATAAAAACCAAACGATGCCGTGATAAAAAACAAACAAACAGAAAATAGACATTTTCCTCTCCTTTTATATCTTCTACAATATCCTCCTGTGTAGCATAGATATCATTATATCCTGAAGAATTTAGTTGCATTTCCAATCCTCTTCATAGATGACAGATGAGAAGCGGGTAGGTATTAGAGTGGAACACTTTTTCACTTATTCAGTAAGCTCCTTGATGAGGGACGTTCACTTGAGAATGTCATACCAACATGGGGAGAGAGAGAGAGAGAGAGAGAGAGAGAGAGAGAGAGCGTATAAAGAGGCTCACTAAGGTTTGCCATGTCTCTTACAATGCACCATTGTGGTGAACTAATGTGGTGTACTAAAAATATATGAAATGTTTACTGAACGAAGATTGATGATTTTATATCATGTAAAAACATATCCTCATTCTATACCACATATATTTTTGTACATTTTGTAAATTGTAAATTTTGCTAGCAACAATAGCAAAATGAATGGTCTAATTCTGCTGTAACGTTCACATGACAGCATAATGCAGGTTAAAATGAAATCTGTTATGGTGCAACATGGCTTAAACACAGACCTATGTATGACAAGCAGAATAGTTAATGGCATTTTGGTAACATATGATTATGTCAAACATAAACATTTCTACTACAACACAAACATACTAATCATAGTAATTTGATATGTAATATATAAGCCATAGGTTTTGTACAGATCTGAGATTTGCATGCTAGGCCTTAAAAGCCATTAATTCTATCTGGAGTAACTTTGTTATGAAGGGTTTGTAGAAATCAAAGGTAAAATGAACAATTATAATCAGAATATAGCCATGAGGTATTTATGAGACAATGACTAATGTACTATAAATAATTATACTTATAGTATATTGTCAAACAATTTTGATACTTTAAACTATTATGATGTTGTGATATGTTTCATACTGCTAATTTATAAAAAGTCATTGCATTATTATATATGATCCTCTACTCCCAAATAATACAGGTTTCCTTGAACCGAACATAATCCTGCAGTGCACAAACAAAGAAAATGATAATGATGATAACAGGAAGACCTTAGAGTAAAGAACAAGTGAACAACTGTGGACTGTTCACAATAGTCCAGAAACTTCCCAAATAACTGTGCTCTCTTGCGATTTGGGGTAGACCCCCCATATTTCATTTCTCCCTCGCTGATAGTATTTATCAGCAAAATCCTGATAAAAACAAAAAAATGCAACTTAAGCTTGAGCATGAGTAAGCCACAGAGGTGAACAGGATTACAGGGGCCGGCCAGGACAGACATTAGATTGTATGGACATAAAGGGCCATTAGAGTGTTGGCAAACTGTACCTCGAGCCCCAGATGACAGGGCTTTTCAAGACAGACAGATGAAAAATATGAAGCTAAAATTCCTCATGACAGACAGTTGAATTAGTTGGTTGTGGGGTGGAGAGGAAAAAAAATTAGGAAGCTTTGTTGTGTATATTTTTTCCACATGTTCATGTGGCTTTGACTGTGTTATTACTTCATTTGATCAACAACATACTTTTTCAAAAAGCACAAACCTGGACCCTCATTACAAAGATTCATCACAAAAGACCTAGTGATTCTAGGCTTAGTGGCTACATGGATTTAAATTTAATACCCAAACTTGACAGATATACTATATACAAGAAGGGACTCATCAACTTCTGCGGGATAATTTGTTGAAGTGAATCATATTAATTTGACAGCTTGGTCTATAATAATTGCTCTAAAACACAAGGATGTTTTTGGAACAACATATGCAACAATATAATATGAAAGGAATAAAACAGGATGGGACATGCTGTTATAGAAAAAAATAATCAGTGATGGTGTGGTGTTATGTGAGAAGACATTTATTTTGTTTATTATTTATTTTCCAGCAGCTTCCAAAATGTTTCATATTTCTTATACCACAGTGATTTGCCAATGATGATTTTTTTTTTTTTTTTTTTAGAACTTATTAATGAACATATCATATCTTAACCATTTATTTTTACATTTAACAATTGCATGTCACTATGATGTCTATAAGTAAGTCAAAACTAGTCCTCAATGATCTCATTCTAATAAATGTGCGGTAATAATATTATAAAATTCACAGCCAGTACCTCTACAGCCATGATATGGAGATGCTTTAAAAGTCAGCTTTTCCAGAGTTGTCTCGATTGGCATTCTCCTATATAGGCTGAATGAGACAGAGTGATTATCTTATCGAGGGCCCTCAGACAGGTAGATAGCCGCATAATCTGGTGTGTTGTCACTTTCCTTGGCAGAGCAGAAGCCATGTCACTAATCTGCTGCAGGGATCAGTCAGATGGGGCCTAGAAGTGATGATGGCTCTGCTCACCCACCTTTTCTCCATCTCATATCCCTCACCCCCACCCCACCTCCATCCAAACTGCACTCTCTTGCTCGTCTTAGCACCCCTCAGGCCAAAATGTGATCTCTGTCCTGATAAAGGTCGGTGGAACTGAGACTGCCAGACTGGCCGGGCTGGGTCGGAGCCTCTATGAGGACTCAGTGCTATACTGTCCTGGAGGGGCCGATGAATGGCATTCTCACATGTGAAGAAAGGCTGGGAGTCAGACTGGGCAGCCCTGCTGTCTGCCCCCCTCCCTACCCCAGGAGACTCTAGGCGCCATGGTGTAACTGCAGTCTCAGGTATGCTCAGCGGACTTCGAGCGACATTCCCAAGCCCATGCCTTACACTGTGTCTAAGGATCCTTCCAGTCTTGTCAACTGTATGTAATTAGTGTGAACAATCAGTTGGCCTCACTCAAATAGGCATCTGCATGTTCTCTCATAAATAAACTGCTTTCTCTTACTTAAACAAACCAGATTGATCTGTTTAAACCATTATCCTAACATCATCCTTTTCTGTATAGTCTTTTTGTGTAAGTACTTAAGATGATTACTAAATAGTTTTGAAAATAGAATAAGTGAGTAAGATCTTAGTTGAGGTTTTCACCGTCTGTCAGCAAATGGGAGCCACGGGGCAATTTTCATTGTGGTGCATGTGGTTTTGTGGTGTATGTGCTGTCATTTATCTACACTGCAGCACAGAGGCCTACCCACCAGTCGCTGTCAGTTCATTACTTGAACATGCCACATGGATCACAATGTAATTTGTACTTTATTGAAAAATGTGTTCCCTAATTGAGGCGTTTTTAATTCATGTAAATAGTTTTATTTTACATTTCGCCACCAGTGTTACTTAAAAGATCTCTTTTGTCTCAATATATACTTGTTCTACTTGCTTAAGGGCACTGCTGAATGCTTGGTCTATGCACTCTCATGTAAGTCATATATGCAATTAGTCATGTGTAAGTACAACTTAAAACTAAATATTTACCACAGAGTAAGCAAACTGAGAACTGTACTCTACACTTGCCAAGGAGATACATGGATGTTTGGCATTGACAATGTGGCATTACTAGGGTAAACAAAGTGATTATTGTATTTTTAATAACACACATTCTGAAATCTTCTTTGGGACTATAGGTGGCAAACAAGCCTATCCCAGGGAGCATCGGGCACAAGGCGGGGTACACCCTGGACAGGGTGCCAATCCATCGCAGGGCACAATCACATACACATTCACACACCCATTCATACACTACGGACACTTTGAACATAGCAATCAGCCTACCATGCATGTCTTTGGACTGGGGGAGTACCCGAAGGAAACGCCCGCAGCACGGGCAGAACATGCAAACTCCGCACACACAAGGCCACGGTGGGAATCGAATCCCCGACCCTGGAGGTGTGAGGCGAATGTGCTAACCACTAAACCCCACTTTTATATATATATATATATATATATATATATATATATATATATATATATATATATATATATATATATATATATATATATATATATATATGTGTGTGTGTGTGTGTGTGTGTGTGTGTGTGTGTGTGTGTGTGTATATATATATATATATATATATATATATATATATATATATATAATTTGGCCAGCAGTGGTCTTTCCACTGATGGATGCATTGCAACTGATGGACTACACTCTTGTTGTAAATATACAAAGTGCCCCTATGTAGTTATACCTGATAAAATGTGTAATGAATAAAGATACAAGACAGGTGTATTGTGTATCAAATAAACAGTCAACTAAGTGTATACACTCTTTTTTTCTGGCTAAATAAAATTTATAAAAATGTTAGTGCATCATTGGTTTTGACTTTTCTGTTTAGTCAAGTGGGTGTTTAGTGTAATTATTATTGTTTATATAACTTGTATATATAAAAAAAGCAAAATGCTTTTTCTTCAGGACCATGGTCTAACATGTAACAATACAGCAGCACTGTACACAGAACTACATAAAATGAAAACACAGTGTGAGATGAGTGCAAAACATATGCAACTAGACAGGACAACAACAGTTTTTGATAGAAGAAACCAGAGCAAATTATAGAGAATAGGAAGTAGGGCACAATTTCAGATATAGTGTTGCCTAAATGACACTAGCAAATACGTTTACCACCATTAAAATCACTGAGCCGTAGCAACTTAAATGTACAGACATCATTTTAGGTGCTTTTCTTGTATGTTTTAGATTGTGGATACGGCTACTTTTTTATTTCTCACTTAAACATTGAACAAAAAGAGATAAACTGAAAAAGAGGAAGATATTCTCTCCGCAGAAACCATAGGGGCGCAAACTTATGTAAACATGTCGGCGCCATGTTTTAGAGGCGGAACTAACGCCTCTTGGAACATGCGCGTGCGCCCAAAAAACGCGCATGCGCCATCGCTATTCCTAAGGTTTTCTCGTGTTGAGGTTCATAGTGAAAAGCTAGCTAGCTGTCATGTCTGAGAAGAAACAAACTGTAGACTTGGGCTTGTTGGAAGAAGATGATGAGTTTGAGGAATTTCCAGCCGAAGGTGGGTGAATTTCAGAAATGTGTGTGATTTGGACGACGAGGAAAAAAATATTTGACGGTGTGACGGCACAGTGACTCAGCGAGCAGCTAGCTGTGCTAACGCTAGCTGTGTGCTTGCTTTGTTAGCTAACAAGCTAACTAACGTATGTTTGTTTTTATTTTTAAATTTTAGGAGTAATGTGTTGTAACACGTTCTGTAGGACGTCTAAATACATGCCACAATTGTCTGAAATTACGAAAGGATCACATAAATGTAAAGTTAGTTCATGTTTGCTAGCTACCCAGCTGGATACATACATATCCAACAAACTGTCTTGATTTATATATATATATATATATATATATATATATATATATGTATGTATGTATGTATAATCACATCAGCAGTACACTTTATTACTGTGGTATGCGATTTGGGACGTAGCCACTCTAGTACTTAATATGAGCACCACTAATAGCTTTCAGTCATTTCGCTACCATCTAATCAAATGCATTTTGACAATGATCTAGCTACACTCTGGATAATTCAGGAAATAACTTTTCCTCGATAAATCAGAAAATAACTGCTCTAAATAAGCAGCTTTCACGCTTGCTGTGATCATATTGAATCTTTTATTCTCTCCTGTCTGTTATAGAATTACTGTAATTTACTGCGTATATTAGCACGATGCTTACAGCCTTCTTATTTCAGTAAAAGTGGGCCACAAACACGTTTGAGATTTGTCCGCAGTGTCGTTAGAGTAAAACAGTTGAGTGCGGTGGAGGTGCTCATCTGAGGCAGTGGTGCCAAGTGTTTTCAGGGGAGAGTACCTAATGCTTGACCCAGACAGTCGGCAGAAGTTAGCAGATGACGTCAGTGCGTGATTTGCATATTCATCGAATCGTAATGATCATTTGCCTATCAAACATTTACAGTACGTGAATGAGGAGGATTTTCTGGACACAGTGAACAGAATAGCATTTTATCATAATAGAAAATAACAGATGGGTTTTATTTCTTACAGAAAGTCGTCGTCTTTGGTCACTGCACTGTAAATGACATAAACTATTCACATATTTACAAAACACTAGCATTTCTGTCAAGAACAGTCAAAATGGAACAAATGAGTAATTGGAAAACAGACAGGAAGGACAAGGTTACATATGGAGTTACTCACATTTATTATCTGTAAACATAACCAAAAAGAGAGAGTAAAATGAAGAACAGACAAGTTTGTGGGTGGACAAACTGTGATTAGTGATTGGGGACAATGGAGATTAGTGATTGGGGACAATGGAGATTAGTGATTGGGGACAATGGAGATTAGTGATCTGGGACAATGGAGATCAGTGTTGGTCAGTGATTGGTTGTTGGGAACATAGCCAGCTGCAAGTGCCACTCAGTCATATTTTATACGCTGGTGGTGAGTTGAGCGAACTCGTATGACCAGCAGCTACCATGTGAGCTGGAAAGCCATATGTAGCGCAGAATGCTTGCTAGGCGTCAAGAGGCTTTAGAAAAGAAATTTGTTAAAGGAGTCCAAAAAGTAATCAGATTTTCTGAAAGTCACTAAATTGGCATAACTGGTCTGAGGTCGTGTACTTGTGTATAACATGCATCTGTAAAACAAAACAAAAAACACAGGAAACTGTTCAAAAGCCAACTCACTGATTGCTCACAGTAAACTTGATGTTTAGGTATAGAAAATCTTAGCAATACTTATAAACCTTGTTATAATAATAATAATTAGATAGTAAAGTATCTGGCTACTGTTTGGTAGTGCTTTGTCAGTAAAATGTGTGTTTGATTCTCAGATTGGACAGGCCTGGATGAAGATGAGGACGCTCACGTGTGGGAAGATAACTGGGACGACGATAACGTAGAGGATGACTTCTCCAATCAGCTGAGGTATGATGTTATCTTCTAACAAGCACTTCTTTCTTCTTTTTTTTAGGTTTATTTGTTTCCCAACCATGATTCTGCAGTGCATTGTGAAATTGGCCTTCTGTATTTTTTTTTTACTTTTACCTGTCTAAAAAGATGAAGAAAAAGATGTGATGTGTATATACTGGCTGGTTGTGAACAACCTATATGTCTGAGAGCCTGTAAACTGGCAAACGTTAGAATAGCACACACACTGGGCTATATGTGAGCTATTTATGCTATATTCAGAGATAGTCCTTAGCCTATACAAACATCATCCTATGATCTTAAACGGTCTAGGTTATGTGAAAAAAATAAGAACAACTGTGTGGATCTTTAAATAGAAAGCATGAGGGTGGCTGACCTGAGCAGGCAGAGCAGCATTTACATTTATTCATTTAACAATGAATTACAAATGAGGAAATGCAAGCAAAGCAATATCTCGGGCAGAGGAAAAAGTAGTGCTGTCATGCAAAATTGGTAATTGAGTTCTAGAGGAGCAAAGTGTGCAGAGTAGAGTGTAAGTGCAGATTTATTTATTTTTTAAGGGGGGTGTGCAGGGGACAAGTTTTGGGTTGGTTAAATATTCACAGGCGGGTCTTTAGCAGTTTTTTGAAGATGGTAACTGATTCTGCCATCCAGATTGAGGTCGGAAGTTTATTCTACCGCTGAGGGACAGTCAGTTTGAATGTTCTGGAAAGGGACCTCATGCCTCGCTGAGTAGGCATTACCAGCATCGGTCGTTAACTTTATTACTTTTCTGTCAGTTTGTGTTGTAATAAATGGTTAAACTGTCTCTCCTTGAACCTGTAGTTTGGTTAAATTTTGTTTGCCTATTGTTTGCTGAGATGGAAACAGTTTCACTCTTTTATTTAAGGTGAAAAAAAAAGAAACGTATCTGTTCATGGTTTGCAGTAGGTTTAAAACAGTTTTTCCAGCAGACATAAATTGTTTTATGTCTAATGTGCATGTGAATCAGAAACGATGGTATCCTTTTGTGTTTGTGGATTTATTCAGTTGTATTTTGTAATTTAATTTCATTTTCCGTATGAATTCTTTTGGCAGAGCTGAACTTGAGAAGCATGGATACAAGATGGAGACATCGTAACATTGACCATTGGCCATCAGGAAAATGGAATAGAATTCGTTTTTGTTTTTTAATTTTGTGCTCACAAACTGTTTGTGTTAATAATTGTTATATTAAAGCTGTTCTCTTCCTATCTGGTTTTAGTTTAATTCTTGTGATATATTTCTGATGTATTTTTGTACAGGTACTTTACAGCCACTTGAAATATATATTTTTTTATGCGCGTTGTAAACGCATTCAAGCCGCATTTTCAGGAAAAACCTTCACATGGAGGGGAGGGGGGGCACTGCCTGGAGCGGTTGTGAGGTTCTTGTACTCTAGGAAAGGATCTTCTAATTCAGTAGTTGTCAAAATGCAATATTAGTCGAATCCTGCTGTCGATATTAAAATAGATATTAACAGTAAAATGTTTTATCATCTGTGATTTGACTACAGTAGACAAATATCAGTGGCTAAATCTCAAATGTTCATGTTTGATGCAAGTATTGTACTTGCTAATAAAGGATTCATTACACAGTAATGTTGGCGGTTTCAACTCCTATCCTCAGAAGAGGCTGAAAAGCTTGTCAAGATTAAAAAAATTTTTTTTTAAAAATTAAAGTGCAAGTGGAGTGCAGCTGGGAAATGTGTTTTTCAGGTTAAATGACTGTGATTCAGTGGGATGTGGTGCTTAAGCATATGTGCCAACATCTAAGGTTTTGCTATAGCATTTACTATTTTTACAATGTGGGAGACACCTGAAAACTTCACTTCACTGCATTTACAGCTTAAACAGCAGTCAGACCAAACAAGTAAAATAAAATTCATGTGGCAGAAAAGACTGTTAACTGAAGAGGAAAGAACACAGGACATGAAAGACTCTGTTACTTATGGTAGTGATTTTTCGTATTTTTTTTTTAGCATCTGTAAAATCTGGTCAATAAAAAATGGAGGGGTCACTAATTATTAAGTAACAGACTTTCACCTCACTGTTTTCTTACAACAACTTGCCACACACATCTAGGGGGGGAAAAACTGTGACATAATTTGCTAACGTTGCCTCGACATCCTCACCAAAGTCACACCCGCTTAGTAATATATTGTTGATGTGTGTAGGTCGACAGTGTCACTGGATTGGTTAATCTTCAGTAATAAAAGGCTAACAACCACTCTTTATATTTTAGCGATGCTCATATCTACAAAGTTGTTGATAGTTTATTATCGTGGGAATGTGGACCTGACTGTCTATTGTACTGTATGTTAATCTTGTAAAATTTGTACGAAGTAAGCAGTACACTCGGCTATAAAACCAATCATTTCATTCAGCTTGCAGTTAAATAACAGTTCACCCAGTGTGTGTGTGTGTGTGTGTGTGTGTGTGTGTGTGTGTGAGAGAGAGAGAGAGAAAATTCTATGCTGTTAGCATGGTGCTGAGCCATCCACAGACATACTAGGGTGTTTGAGGTAAATTTCATTTTTTTTTTTTTGGGGGGTCTCTGCCTGCTAGGATTTTCTTATTGGTACCTTTTGAGGTTGCTCAGATAAAAAAAAAAATACTGGCACCACACCTATCCAGTGTTAAGCTTATAGATACTTAACAGGCTGAGATTGTGTACAGATCCTGTATGTGCTATTCAGTCATCTAAACCCACAGAGGCAGGGAAAGCGAGCTGAGGAGCAGCTCCACTGCTGTTCACAGCACTTCCCGCTGAGCCTGTGGCGTTTGGCAGGCAGATTATCCAGTGCAGTGTGTGTCAGAGGCAGGGGGTGGCCACAGAGTGTCCTGCCTGGACCTGCCCACCTTCGCCATCAGGACCTGTTCTTCCGCTTTGCTCAGCAGGGGCTCCCCCACACACACAAGCCGAGGCCAATTTGCCCAGCCGCACACCCCTAGCAAAATGATTTCTTTGGATTTGTGGCTCTCCGTCTCAGTGCCATAATGAGCTGAAATTGACGCCAGTAAGACGTCTTTTACCACATGAGAGAATCCTCTCGTTCTCCTCTGTCTCTGTGTGCTCTCTTTCTGTTTTACTGTTTCTTCTTCTTCTTGGTTGAACCTTATATCTATTAGAATTTATCCATTAAAAGTACTTCTGAAGGTTTGTGTGATGGTTGCGTATGCGTGTGAAGGTTCGTTGGGTTTCATCTCATTCTTTTTTTTTTCATTTTGGTGGACAGACATTTCATTTTTCCAACAGGTTCCGTTTTTCATTTTCAATTTCGAGACGATTTATTGGCAGATTTAGATTACCATTCACATATAACATGGTTTAAACATGAGCACTACTTCTACAAATGTGCCTAATTTGATAGTTGAGATACTGAGCCTTTGAATTAAATGAACTGCTATTAAATCAATAATACCTGCACTTTTTGTAATTTTAACAGGGGAATACAGAGGAGCAGGAGCATATGCACACGCACAGCCAGACATACTCATAACATGCAAATCCACCGATACCCTTGAAAATGAGTGCTGTGTGCTGGATGATTATTTTAATTGTTGGAAAATCGGCGAGGTGTGAAAATCACTAAGTGAGAGGAAAAGCGAAGAATCCAAGACTATTTTGTTTGTGCCAGAGGCGTAAGATTGGCTTTGTGTTTGATTGAAGGTGGTCTTTTGTGGCGTCCACAAAAACAAAACAAAACAAAAAAACAGTATCATGGGGCATGACTGTAACCTTAGGTTGGGTCTATAGTGTTTCTTTTGTTCTTCTAACTGTTTCCACTATAATGTTTCTTTTGTTCTTCTAACAGCCTGTCTACATAAATCAATAGTGAATTTTTACTTTGTGTAGACATAACTGTCAAGTATTCATTTAAAAAAAAACAAAAAAACACTGTTGCTAATTACCATGATTAATAAGAAATGCTTGCAAATGTTGTTTATTTACATAATCCAAAAATTGAAATCATGATCATCTACTGTTGATTCATTCCGTTCCCACAGGTATTTTTCATATTCTCCATTATTTGTTTATTTTGTTGTTTATTATGTGGAATGTTTCTCTGCTGAGCAAGTGAGTGAGAGTGACTGCGGTTCTGAGCTGCACACGACCTCCGTGAGCTTCCCTTCCATGAGCCAAGAAAAGACAGGGGGCTGTCGAGCTGGGAGCTTGCAGCTGCTGCAATAATAGGCCTAATTGCACATTTTCTTTTGTGGGGCTCAAATTAGTGGCAGAGCACAGCTACAATGCGCAAACTGCGAGTAGAAAAATAAAAAAAAAAAGGTGGGGGGAAGAGAGAGAGAGAGGCTCATGGGGGCAAACTGCTCACCAGTGCGGTCCATCACCACCACCCACAGCTCCCTGTCCACACCTGCACTCGCCCTCGCCAAAGTAAACACAGATAATAAGGTGTAATTACTTTAAAAATAATAATGAGAGCCCTCCATGTGACAATGGCCGGCCTGTTTATTGAGGGATGAAAATAACTTGTGAAGACACAGATGAGGGTTCCACCATCAGGAGCCCCTGAAAGGCTGTGCCATGTGTTAACCTTGTCTCTCAGCCTGTTCTCTGTTGCTCAGTATGAGGTGTATGAGTCAAGCAGAATCCCTCACTCTCTCTTTTAGCACATCCACTGTAACATCCATCTGAGCAAAGTGCTCTGTTACAGCACTTTGGGTTATTACTATTAAATGACTTTTGGATATTTGCTGCTATTTTTCTTTCTTTCTTTTTATTTTATTTATTTTTTTTTTAGATATACTGGTAACATTTAGTATAACACGTTGGTAATACTGGTAAGCACAAAGTTCATATTCATAATAACCTATGAACAAATTCATATTGTGCATTCATTGGCCATTATATAATTAAATGACTATATTTTTATTGTCTATCTACATCTATCTATTGCTGACACTGTCTATGAAAAGTGATATAACAAACTATGAACACATCCATATCATGTTATAACACATTCATAAGCCATTGCACACATGCACCACTTCTGAGTGAACTTGGTGGGTTTAAGAGTCCACCAGTGTGGACCTTGAAATTTGAAGGATCTGGAGAGATTCTGTATGGAGGAATGGTCTCAGATCCCTTGCCATGTATTCTCCAACCTCATGAGGCATTATAGGAGAAGGCTGTTATCTTGGAAAAGGGAGGCAGCACAAATTATTGACTAAAAGGGTGCCAAGAATTGTTGCACACCTATATTTAACAGATTTTTTAAAAATATATATATTTTTGCAATTGTTTGATATCTATGAGAGCAGAGTATTTCTGTGAATTTATTTAAACAAAAGATCAAAAAGTTAAATAATAAATAAATATTTATTTTTTACAGCCTTCTTTGCTCATATTTACCAAGGGTGCCAATATTAGTGGAGGGCACTGTATATTTGGTTACATGTATAGGATTCAGCAAAGCAGTACTGCTTTTGACCAACACATTTAGCTGAAATAGCTTTATTTCACATATCAGTGGAACGTCTCGACCCGGGAGAGCTTATCAGTTGATCCTTGTGGCGCTGGCTAAAGCTGTTCAGAGGGAAATGTTTGTGGAACACATCCTATTAACTGGACATTTCTTTGGAAACTGTTCTTTAGAGTATTACTGAATTTAATTGGTTTGATTGGTTTGTAGTCCTTCAACAGCAAACAATCCACAGGCTGTCTATTACGATATTATTGTTATGATTAAGCGATTACTACCTGATCAGTCTTACAACAAAGATTAGACCAAACCTTTGTCCTGTATTTTATGTCAAGCCATTTAACAGTGTTTAATAGCAGTTAACATTACTGCAAAATACCCAGGGCTGCTAATTATCCACAGAAATGAAACAGTGACATTATACCAGCATGCGCTGTGATGGCTGATGGTCGCTATTACAATACAGAAAGTTTAAATTACAACGACAGTCAATGCTGTTAAAGCGTGGAATATCACCTAGCTGTTTCTGTGTAATTAGAAGCTATAAACCCAAAGGTTCAGTTCTCCTGAACTTATTCTATTATATGCACTCATTATACTAAGAATGGTCGTTGGACAGATTTTGAATAGTTTTTTCTTTAATGGGACATCCAACAAGCTCCGACTGTGTCTTCATTCACCATCCTCAAGTACCACGCACTGTGATACCCAGTAATTAGAGTTTGCAGGTTCTTTTTTTAAAACTCCATTTTCCTCCCTCCCATAATAATATTTTAAGCATCCACATTGAGCCATTTCACGGCATGTAATAGCTCTGGACAGTCAGAGAAGGTTAAAATTAACAGAACAATTTAAGCAGATCAAGGCTTGGCGGGGCAATTAAGCACTATTGATGTTATCCTCGCCAGTGAATTACCAGTGCTCTGATAATTGTAATTAATTAATCAACTCTCTCGTTAATGCTCTCCCATTAACACAAGAACTGTAAGGTAGACTGGGCCTTGACCTTTCAGGTGTGACACCCTCCTTTTCTGTTTTACTGAACAATTCATATTAGTGTTATCTGCAGCTCTTTTTTTTTTTTTTTTTTAAACGGATATGTCCGTGGCGCACACATAGTTTTACCAACACTATTTACTTAGCAGAATTATGGGCAAAAAGGCTAAAAGGCTTATATGTCCTGTTAATGTGGCCAATTTTTAAATTTTTGTAACAAAAATATTTAAATACTAAAAATAAATAAAATTAAAATAAAATAATAAAACATATTTACATATTTATTTATGAGAAAACCATAAATGGTAAATAAATAAATAAATAAATAAATAAAAAATCTATAACATCATGTAAAATGTACAATTGTTGATATGGTGAAGCTTTCTGTAAGGAGACTTGTAAGACTTATGAATGGAGTCTCGGGTGTCAGCGCTTTGCATTGATCAATTTGTTTTCTAACACTGAAAAGTGTCACATGTACAGTACTGTGCAAAAGTCTGCAAAGAAATGCTGTAGAGTAAAGATGCCTTCAAAATAATGAAATTAAATGTTTCTACATTTAAAAGAAATACCGTCAAGAGCAGCAAACAGTAGTAAATGAAACAAAGTCAATATTTGGTGTGACAAAAAAATTTAAATAGTAGTCTCCGGTACAATGTGTTCAGTTTTATAAGGAAATGAACTGTAAGTGTAATTGAGCATCTTGCAGAACCAGTCACGGTTCTTCTGGAGACCTTGAGTGTCGTACTTACTTCTTATTTTTGCAGCAAAACCCAGCAGACTTCATTGTGTATTCTTTTTCTCTGAAATGTGGTCTCTTACATAATATGCTGCTTTCTTTAATTATATACACAGTTTTTCTGTAACATATAATTTTGTGCTGGAAAACTAATGATTGGGAATCTAAAATGTTTGTTGTCCTGACTTGATAATGTACGAGTCATAAAATAAAAATCTATAACAAAAATAGGGTGCCTAAATCTTTTGCACAGTACTGTAACTGTGAGAATAAAAGTCAGAGGTATACAGTATACAGATGCCAGTATCATAACATGGAACTCCATATATAGCTACATATCAGATTTCCCTCTCAATACTTATATACAATCAAAAGACATGGTCTTATCAGCTCACTTGTGCATTCAATGCTAAGTAGTGAACAGAATGTGATGATTAAACTAAAAACAGTCTCCTGCATGCAGACAGTGTGCATGACTGAGGCAAGTAAACAAAATGTGGATCCCAACTGTAGATCAGGGAGATCCTTTTGAACAATGTGGCATTGGGCTTTGAGATCCTGGGAGGCCTGGAGCAGAAACACAGAATGTTACAAGCTCAACGAGGAAACAATTAATCATGTGCGAGAGGCTGTCTGCTAACAAGACAAAAACAATGTTCCAAATCTCTCCCTGAGGCCAGATTCAAATCCAGAAAACTGTTCAGGCACACGGCCCCTCACACACACAGACACCCAGACAGAAACACAAGAGCATATGCACGCACACACACACACACACACGCACACGTACACACGTACACACATGTGCTCATACACAGGCTCAAGCACCTGCGTGTGTAGGAGCCTGTGATCAAGTGTATCATGTTAGATTATTTGAAAATGTACTGTTTTTTGCCTTGTTGTTGTGCATGTTGTCTCATCATTGTACTTGAAACTTTTCAAATAAAATAAACAATCTCTTCACGCTGCATTTTCTCACTCCCAGTGCCAACATGGGAAAACTGAAATGTCACATTAATCACGTTTATTCAGGGAAAAAAAGAGCATGCATAGTTTAGAAAGAGAACTGAGGATTGATGAGGTGTTTCTTTCTGTCTTTAGAAACACTTCATCTTCAATTTAGCCATGTGTCCTGTGAGTGACGAACTCCGCTGAAATGAGTCAATACAGGCAACGCCTACTGAAAAACGATGGAAAATGTCAATTTTCATACGGCTGGTTTTAGGGGTGTGGAATTAAAGAAATACATAAGCAAACAAAGAGCTGGTGTATGTTTCAAGATGGGGTGTCTGGTCAACATCACCCTGGCTGTCAGAATGAGGAGTGACACAGGTTACTGCAGGGCTTCCTGCTGAGGAACACTGTTTCTGCTGGGCGGCAGAAATAGAGCTTTGAATCATTGCTTGCTTGGCAACTCACGTATTCTTTGACTAAGAGAAGCATATGGCTTTTCACTCTTTCCTCTGAAATGTATGGCTCAGATCTCATCAAAACGTCACTGTGATTCTAAATACTTTCCATTGTTATTGTATAGCAAAATGTATAATGTTGTTAGACATGCAATTTTATAAGCTGTATGGATCATTCCATGATTGTGGTGCTTTGTTTATTTGTTTTTAGCCCTTATTAGTTGTTAATTTAAACTTTATTTTTTTTAAAAAACCCATGAAATTCTTTCAACATCAAATCTAAGAAAACATGCATTTATCCATTTGAAAATATGTTAGTCCATCTCAGAAGAATATAATTTTTTTTACAAGGTTTGTAAAAAAAACAAAACAACAAAAGCTGTATTTTAATCACTTAAATGAGGAACAGGATTGAGTTTGTAGCATAGAATTAAATGAGCAAATACACACAATTTACTTGACTAGTATCCATGCTAATATCATGAGGACATTAATTACATTCTAATGATTTACTATAAATTATTATGAGTATGATTATGATGATAATGGTAATAATAATAATTATAATAAAACAATAATATTAATATTATTACTACTACTACTACTACCACTAATAATAATAATAATAATATTAATTATTATTATTATTGTTATTATTATTATTATTATTATTATTATTAGTTCATCATCATCATCATCATCATCATCATTATTATTATTATTATTATTATTATTATTATTATTATTATTAATAATAATAATAATAATAATAATAATAATAATAATAATAATAATAATAATAATAATTTTCTTTCACTATAATTTGGGTAACACGGTTGTACATTCAAAGTTACCATTTCAGCCAATATCACAATATCATTGAAAATAAAGAATTTATGAATCTTCTTCCTGTGATCTTATGCAACTTTGAGTTGAACATGTGACTTGGTATATTCCAAATATTTCATGGGGAGAATTGTTTTACATGACTCATGTAAAACAATATGTTAAACCTGAAATGTTAAACAGATTCACATATTAATGCAAAAATAAGTATTTTAATGACTATATTTAAATGTAAAGTGTAGATATAGTAGGCTGAGATAAAAAAAAAAAAAAAAGAAATAGCTGTTTCCTAAGTGTTGTAGAGGTTTAATTTTTATTTCCCAGTTATGGAATCGCCCAAATATATTCCATAATATCCTAAATAAATCAGAGACTAAAGTAATATAATCAGAGAATATAGTTAGTTAACAGTTTATAATCGATTGCTTCCTCCCTATATCTGCACGCTGGCATGTCTGATGACGGCCCAGAACCTAACTTAGGTTCTGAACCTAACTTAGAGACACATTACAGCGACAGACAGCATGCCTCCTTGGTGATGTTTGCTTTCTGTTTTGGAATTCACTTGTGATCTCAAAGAAAAAAAAAATACAAAACCCTAACAAAAGTTTACAGCATAAAATAATGTAGCAATCAATGGGTTAAATGAGAAAATTCCACTGAATACAAAAAGAAATGAAATATCTTAACCTGATGCCAAACTTTAATTTTAATGAATAAAGACTTTTTCAAGACTTTTTCAACACCACTAAATTCAGAACTACATATTAATAAGCACAAAATTGATATGTATATCTTTGTCTGAATACTGTGGTAGTTTCATTTCCTCACTAATTTTCATAATGTTTTTTGTTCCAGTCTATTCCATGATAAAATCATCTCTCAGTCAACCTCAGGGTTCATTAATAGGAGATTTGCCTTTACAGATAAACATTAGTAAATAATTTGTCCAATGCGGTCCTTCACATTTCACTAAGACAAGCAAACAGAAACTGTAATTTGCCCATGAGTTTATCTATCTATGGTACAGATCTGTTAAACATGGTGGTATGTTTTCTGGAAGAGGAAAAGGAAAAGACTTAAAGATTTTCTTGTGTACTCGTTTTGTTCAAAGATGACTGAGCGCCTTCATTTCCCACAATGTTCCTGAGCGGCCCCTGTGATCAGCAATTATGAGAATGAGTAGGAATTTGAGGGGCAAGCGTGCAGTACACAGGGGAGCAGAATAGCCAAGAGCCTTTCTTGCTCTCCGGTCAGATCTCCATGTCTGCAGGCAGCATCTGGGTCCATTTAGCAGCCTTGTTGTGCCTCGTCTCAGATTGCAGCATTCAGTGTGCGTCCTTGTTTTTTTGAAGAGGACTAAAGCCGGCTGGTCTGGACCTTCTCAAACTACCCCAGTGCATCCGCCTGTCCCTCCAGAAGGGCAATTTTAGCCCATCCCCAGATGCCCCTCAGCATGTTCAGTGTAGCTCCTTATTTGAAATGAAAGATGCTGAACAGATTCATTCAGAAGCTGTTCTCCTTAAGACTTTTTCAGGAGAGAGGAGTGGGTGGGCCTCGGCGGGGGAGCAAGGGCTACAAGTGTGTATGAGCGTATGTACTTGTGTGTGAGTGTGTGCATATGGGCAGACGGTGCAACTATGCAGTGAATAGCATCAGTGTGGCGAAGCAGTCATGACACTAGGCAGTGCTCCTCATCACGCTACCGCTGTGGCTTTGAAAGGGCTCAGTCAATCTGCTCCAAGGTCAGGTTTTAGCAAATGATCTATCTAAGCAGGACGACTGCTCACTAGATTTATTCATATTTAATCATTGACTACTGTCAAAGCTGTTTATCGCAGCCCGCACTGAAGGAAAACCAGAGCAAGTCTGACTTGTTAAGTAACTTGGCAGGATGTTATTCAAGCACAGATTTATTTTCATGTAAACAAAAAGACTGTCAAGACTTATTATACTCATTCAGTTCATGTCAGTGCCACATCCATCCATGACATACATTTGTATTTTTTTTTTTTTTTTTTTTAAATTCTGTTTGACATCTTTTTGTTTGGATGCACATAAAAGAATCAGTATGAAAGGCTGTGTTATAATTTAGCTTCTATAATCCTAATGTAGCACTGGAAATGCTTTTCACTTATGGAGAGACTTTGATCAGAACAACATAAATCTTAAAAAAAAAAAAAGCTGTCATAATTATGATAGTGGAAAAATATATATTTGTCAGTACATCATTAATACATTGTGATGAAATGATTGAAGTGATTGAAAAACTACAATCTTTAGGTAGTCCTTATATAAGCGAGACAGTTGTCATATATATCTGTGACAAAACATGATTAGGCATGTTTCTAGGGCTGCATAAATGTCTTGAATATGCTAATAGTATCTTGCTAATTATAAATCAAATGTCTATAATTAGAAATTGGCACTATAATTACACATTTAAAAGTCTATTATTTTAAATGTATTATTATATTACATTAATTATGGTCAGAATGCTCTGGCCAACCTTGTTTATAAGTTTGCACCATGCCTATATAAAGAAATACTATACAAATACTTTAAAGTAACCTGTGAAACCCTTAGGCTGCCATAAATCAAGCCTTAACAAAGATTAAATAAAAGTTTATTTATTAATCCAATTGAAAACTCTAAACCTTTTTAACCATCATTTATTCCTGTTTTGCGGTTTTTATTATTCCATTATCTTAAAATCAAATGAAAATGTTTAATTCACAATGAACTTTAATGATCTTTAATAGCTGTGTATGTTAGGTTGATTTGTGGAAAATGAAAAAGTTCCTGAAATTATTTTTAATTCTTGTTTTCACTCAAATGTACAGTATTTTTAATGTTATTTAGTAATTTATTTATTTATTTATTTGTTTTTTTACATTTTGCAGATTCTGCAAGGGGTATGTAAATTAATGAGCACATCTGTATCTGTATATACAGAGCCCTACTCTATTCTAATTTCTGACTGGTCAGAAATGAATTTTCTATACTAGCAGCTCTAACTGTAGTGCCCGCTATAACTCAAATCACAAGTTTACTGAAAATTTATGCACTCGTTCTAATACATTATCATTTCTATAGTAGTAACAGCTCGTTCACAGGGACTTCAATGGCTGACATTCACATAAATGTATTAAAGACACGTATGGTAATGTGCTTATTTAGCATTTATGGAAGGAGTCTCCAGTGTTAGAGCTTTGTAAAACCTAGAGGTAAAGCTACACAGGACACAGGACACAGGAAGTCTTCAAAACATAGGGCTTTGTGGGTTCTTTGTACCATGGCATGTTTGTTTTTGTCTTATTGACCTCAAGTGAGAGGAAAAAGTGCAAGAACTAACTTGTTTCACAGACACTTATACAACAACAACAACAACAACAATAATAATAATAATCTAAAGTTACCATTATTTGAAGAAAAGGACACAAAGAATTTGCAAAAGACTACAAAGTTAAGTCATGTCAGTCCTTTTCATCAGCAGACCACTTGCAAACTGATGGTTAACTTGTCAACATGTCAAACAGACACAACTTTTCTGAGCCACATCCCTGTGTGTCTGTTACTTTAACTAGAGAGTATTTAACCTCAGAGACCTCAGCGGTCCCTATGCACTGACTATTAATAGACTGGCTAAAAGCAACAAAGTGGTCCTATGACTTGTTTTCAAGTGGCTCTATTTTTAAAGCACTGAATTTAAGCAACTAAAAATAGGGACATGTCGTCTTTAAAAGATGCCTATGTTCCTTGGGGAGGAAGGGATAACCCCAGGCAAAGACGTGGCAGAGGTCACAAGGTCTTTCAACATTACCCTGACACTCAGGAGAGCTGGACCTGAGATTTGACAGCCAAATTCAAACAGTCATATTACTCTGATTATGAAGAATTCAGATTGCCTCTTCGGTTCTTAGTAAACAAATAGTCCTTTCTTTGTGCTTACTGAATATTCATTCTTGAAAAGGACATACATACACAGCTGTGTGGCATTTCCATGAGAATGACACATTAAATGCCACAAACAATAACCAGTGCCCAAGGAAACACTTGAAAATGTCATATTGTTGTTGGAGTTATCAAATCAAAATACAAATTATAAAATGCAGGTTTAAAGAATTCATTAGTTCGTAAACATTATTTCAAGGCATATTAGACAATAATGGATCAAGTGGGTGCCATCAATATTTTGGAGCAAAGAAAACTTTATTTTTTTGAGGCAGAGGAAGCCTGCTGTGAGAAACACTGTAGTTCATGCTGCTGCTCTAGAAGCCCAAGAAGCCAGCAGTGAAAAAGCATTAATTATTTTGAGCGCAAAACACATTTTCTTAGAAGATAATCTACCATTAGAGACCTTTTTGCTCCTAGTCAAAATTGGTCATATGCTGTGGAGAATGTTAACCTTGTTAACCTTTTGCTTTTGCCATCACTGAATTCCTTTTAATCCACCACAATGGAAATGGCAATGAGGAAAGTTCCTGCCTGCAGCTCTCGCCTGGTTTCCCACGGAAGCTGAGCAGTGTTGAGCCTGGCCAGTACCTAGATGGGAGACCTCTGGGGGAAAACTAAGGTTGCTGCGGGAAGTGGTGTTAGGGAGGCCAGCAGGGGGCGCTCATCCTGTGGTCTGTGTGGGTCCTAATGCCCCATTATAGTGACGGGGACACTATACTGTAAAAACAGCACTGTCTTTCGGATAAGACGTTAAACTGAGGTCCTGACTCTCTTGGTCATTAAAAATCCCAGGACACATATCGTAAAAAAGTAGGGGTATACCCCCGGCATCCTGGTGAAATTCCCCCACTGGCCCTTCTCTATCATGGACCCCTAATCATCCCCATCCCTGAACTGGCTACATCACTCTCTCCTGTCCTCTAACAGCTGGTGTGTGCTGGGCGTTCTGGCGCAATATGGCTAGTGTCGCATCATCCAGGTGGATGCTACACACTAGTGGTGGTTGAAGAGATTCTGCCCCCCCCCCCCCCCCCCCCCACCACTATGTAAAGCGCTTTGAGTGTCTAGAAAAGCACTATGTAACTGTAACTAACTGACTAACAAAGGACATGAAAGCAAAAAATTGGACTATGAAATTCAAACATTATACAAAACTGGGTTACTACAAATAAACAGTATGAAATGGCATAACGTATATCATGTAAACACACATATTGTTCTGTATTTGAGCTTCCTTAGTATTTTCCTTTCTTTAGTTTGTTTACTCACATTTTATCGGCTACCAGTCACTATGGTGAGAAACGATATTAACCAGTCAGGCTTATGCAATTTTCCTGTTTCTGTTTGAAAGCTATAGGCAGCTAGCTCCACTGGGAGTGTAGAGATAAAGAGATGATTGTTGATGAAGTATTGGAAGTTTACTGCAGGAAGAGAAAAAATAGTGTAGATCTGGTTTGATAAAATCTACAAAATGTTATTTCAATCTATTATTAGAATGGTAATTTAATCATTTTCACTGTAATTGTCATAACGGTTTTTTAAGGCAGAGTTATTAATATGGTACAATTGGTTAACATCAACAAATTTGTACCATCACCACTCATCCAACCAAGATGCCTGAGTATGTCACACTTCTCAATTTAACTCTAGATAAATGCAATGATTTTATTTAAGATAAAATGAATTCCCACTCCTGTGGTAGAACCAGTGCTGATTTTGTTTTTTTAATGTACCAATTCTTACTGTCCATGGCAGAATGCTACCTTCCTGTCCATGATGTTGGGTGGCTTCTGATAAGGATTGCAAACAGTACCATTTATTTCAAAACTGAACTGCAGCCTGATGTTTCCATAGCACCAAGCATGCGTGGGTTCAGAAACAGGTTTGGTTTATTCAGTAGAAATGTCTAAATAGACATGATTGTGTCTTTATACGTCTTTGTATTTGTTAATCAGCCAACGGTATAAAGTGATCTTTTCTGATATTTGACTCACATGCATAAATCCTGTTTTAATTACTGCACAAAATATTTGTATCCTGAATGCTGTTTTCCCAGTATAATTTACTTATTTTATAACACTGCATTATAAACAGTGCTTTTGTTGTCTGATGGTTTCAGGATAATGCAGCAGTTTCTTCCTTTTTTAAAGCCCTGTCCCAGAATAAAGGGTCAGAAATCTTAATGCACAACACTGCACTCAGGTGCAGCTCCATTCAGCAGACCGATTCTGCCCCTTTTACATTAATATGTATGTTTTTAATGATACGTAATGATGGCTACTGAAATGTTGGGGTAAGTCAAAAAAGACTGGAGTTGCCACGGCAACCACCTGGGCTGTGGTGTGCAGGGTGCGCGTGGTCATGCTGCACACATTATTGAGGCTGCTTTAAACACAGAGAGGCACATGCGCTCTGTAATTGCCTGTGCCATTCAGCTGCTGTGCTTCATGTGACTCTAGTCCTGGATGAATGGCTGCATTGCAGCTATTAAGGGATAACTATTAGAGAATTGTATCTCCAGCTCCTTATCTGAACCTCATTTGGTTGTTTGTAGGGATTCGAATAATAATGGGAAGATTGTTGGATTAATTCAAACAAGAAAAGACAAAAATATTTCATGTTTACAGGGAGCATGATGATAAACGCTGGCATTTTGTGTTGTGTCGTACAATTACTGTTATTGCATGTTGTGTTTTTTTAGTAGGTGGTTAACACAAAAAGATTATAATGGCTGTGTAACTGTTGGATACATACCACAGATAACGATTATAAGAGTTTCATACTGATATGCATGCAGTTATGATTTTAGCATGCTATATGTGGAAAAAATTAGACACATAAAAATGTGGTAAATGCAAATATTACCGTTAAATATTTTTATCATGTTTATGTACATGTAGATCAGCTACCTCTGACAACAAGGCCTTCAGGCTTATATGTTAATTTACCTGTAGAGAATCTGAATAATAGTAATAAAAACAAACAAACAAAGAAAATAGGCAAACGAATAACCAAATCGAGTTGGCCGTGTTGTTTTCTTGAGTGTCAGTGAATGTTTGCACCTTTTATAATATAGTAGTTGTGTATGAATCCCTCAATTCTCCTAAGTGTGAAAAGATGGATCTTAAAATCATATAGCTACTGTTGGAAAGGGGACAAATATGCAGAAGATGGTGGAAAGACAAAGAATGTGCAGGACCTGGAGGATTTTTCTGAAGAACAGTGGGTAGTATAACTGCTCAGGACAAACAAGGGACTCCTGAACAACTACCACAAAACATAAACACAGTCTGTGATCATCCAGGTAACGACACACAGTATTAAGAATCAAGGGAATGTAAAATTTTTGGACTGGTTCATTTGTGTAAATTCAGTTATTATTGTGTCTTATGGACTATATGTAAACATCTGTTATGTGAAATAGCATAGTCAGGGCAGGAGTAAATAAACTACAAATTGCAATTTTAAGGATCCTGCTTATTTAAAAAAAAAAAAAAACAAACAAACATTTTGCAGATTCTGCAAGGGGTATGTAAATTTATGAGCACAACTGTATTTGTATACCAGAGCCCTACTGTATTCTAATTTCTGATTGGTCAGGAATGAATTTTCTATTAACAGCAGCTCTAACAGTAGTGCCGGCTGTAACTCAAATCATTATTATCATTTTTAATTATTAACAATTTGCAGATTCTGCAAGGGGTATGTAAATTTATGAGTACAGCTGTAACATTATAATATAACTCATGCAAAACTAAAGAAGCAAATGTTTATCCTGTCTTGGCTGATCCACAAGGCTTGGGGTAAGGAGATAATCATTATTATTTTTTAAATGGGCAAGTTGAATTTTTTCCTGTTCATTTAAACTTATATACACAAACAAACAATTTAATATTATTCTTGCAGTGGTTCTGCAATGGGCAGTTCTAGCTCAATGGATAAAACTATGATCAGATAGTCATATGTTCAAATCCCAGCACTGCCAAGCTGCCACTGTTGGGCCCCAGAGCAAGGCCCTTAACCCTCAACTGCTGAGTTGTATAAATGAGATAAATACAAGTCACTCTGGATAAGGGCGTCTGCCCAATGCCATAAATGTAAATGTAATGTAAATGGTTCTAAGATGAAATATTTAATTATTACTCCTTGCATTTTCATACTAGATGAAGAAATAGGTTAACCATTTTTTATGATCATTTACACTGTCAGCCCCGTCAACCGCAGCTGTAATCATAATCTTTCTTGCCTGCACTCTAAAAAGTTATTCAGGGGACCTATTACCACAACTTAATTAAATGTGTGATTGCAAGATAAAATTTCTAATTTATTGATTTAATTAAATATTTTAAGTTGCAAGCATTATTTTGATGAGTTGTGTTGATATAATAATGCTGATAATTACATCAACTTAATAATGTGTGTCATTTAAACTGAAATTTCTGCATTAATTGATTTAAAACCAAATGTAAGTTGTAGTAACTTAATGAAATTGGCTTGATAACTTCATTTTTCTCCACCTTGAGTTCCCTCCTCTATATCATATGAAGTGAGCCAGGTGAATTGTTACAAATTTGCTAGTTAGTATGGCAGCATACATTTTAGTGAAATATCTCTCTTAAGGAGGTTGAGAATGTAGAAGTTGCACACACGGGCACTATTTGTATCTCCTCAAGTTCGAGTTCATAATCTCTCTCAACTAGAGATGTACACAAGACTTTTAAATCTTGTAGTTCAGAAGACTAGCCCACTAGCCTACTTTGACGAGTAGGAATTACAAGTTAAGGGGGTGTTTTCTTTGGCTTTTACTGGTTGGACGTTGGGAAATAGGTTGGGACCTTGAGTCAAACCCAGCATGAAAGTAAAAACCTCCCACTCAAGCTACTTTATTGTCGAGTCCCAATGCGCACCTTTAGTCTCAACCAGATTTTTTGCAAGCCGAAAATAAACTGATTAGTGTGCCTTCTATTCGTATCAGAATATGTTCAGAACACATTATCTGCTCAGTCCAAATAATGCTTTTGGTTACATCCTTAGTAGAAATAAAACTGTCTTAACAGTGAAGTACTTTTGATAATCTGATTCAGATAATAAATATACAGTATAGTATCACTTTTTGTTTGCTGAACACGGGCAGTTTCTGCCAGCTCCTGGGTGTGAGGAACTCTGATGTAGAGACGTCAGTGTGTCAGGGAATGAAGCACTTCCTCTTCATTTTCTACGTGTTTGAGAGGCATCACATTGGTGTTTTGAAATCAGTCAATCCACACATGACGACATCCCTGCTGACTCAGAGATCACACCTCCCCCTCCATTTTTGATGAAAAATTCTTGAAGAGTGAAACTCCGTCGTCTCATGGGGGTTAAAACTTTGTAAAGATGGCATGCTGTGAAAATACTAGGCCGTGCCCATGTGCATTCAGCCTGGAATGAGTTGTGCACTCAGAGAAAACTAAAGCAGCCAGTGTCTTTTCAGTTGTCAGTGACAATGACAGGCCCAGAGCTTATTGAAGGTGCTCTCTTCTCACCTATCATGGATAAAGACAGCTACCCTAAGCTAGGACAATAATAAATCTGTACATAGTTTTTTCTGCTATCTTGTAGTGACAGTGTTTACCAGCACAGGATAAAAGCCTCCTTTCTGTTTAAGAAGCCTCATGGATACAGTTTACTCAGCCATACTCATACATTTTATTTAACAGAAGGACAGTAAATGGTTTTTTTTTTTTTTTTACTATACCTTAATACATTAGCTGAATATAATTAATTTCACTGAATATAATTAAAAATGAATACTTCAATTTATTTGGCTTTTGCTCACACCCTAATCACACCCCTAAACCTAACCCTAAACCATCGCAACTTGAGTTTGAACATTTTCCTGGCTTCAATAATGAATGAGGAATGCAATTCC